>NC_059304.1:11016392-11056392 GCF_017591435.1 Portunus trituberculatus | reverse complement strand
TTTGATATCTAGTAAATTTTTTTTTTTTTTTCAGGTCCGTAGCGGCATTTTTGGGTATCATAGCTTGATAAATGTGTCCTTATGTTTGTGTGTCTGCCTCAACGAAGGACTTTTAATATCCAGGTGTCAGCGTGGCTTGGCGTGGCGTGGCGTGGCGTGGCGTGGCGTGGTGTGTGGTGCTCACTTTCCTTACGATGTGCCCGGGGAAGGATGCGGGATGCGTTACAGGAATGTGGATGACGTGACTGCGTGTGTGTGTGTGTGTGTGTGTGTGTGTGTGTGTGTGTGTGTGTGTGTGTGTGTGTGTTAGTGGGGAGAGTGTGGAGTGTTGTTGCAGTGATGAGGTGGACGTGTGGCCGTGGGCGTGTGTCTAAAGTGAGGGAGGTGGACTAAAGTGGAACAGTAAAGAGCGGACAGTCGCCCTGCTGCTGGAATTAACGCGTGTCTGTAGAGTGGTGGATGAAGGAAAGGGCTTATTTTGAGTTGAAGGGAAGGATGAGAAGGATGGGAAGGACATCGAAGGAGGGAGGGACGGTCCGCGAGGGTGAAGGACAACAGGATTCACCCGCGACACGCCCTCACGACACCACTTTCCGACAGGGTGTTGTAGAGAGACGAGTTACGATCCTTTTACGGTTCCTTAAGCTGCGCGGACTTGGCTGGCTGGGGTCATGGGTTGGGGGGAATGCGAGAGGGAGGGGGGAGGGAGCGACGCCCTTAGGGGATTCCAATACTCTGTCCAGACGAAATCGATGTATGCAGATTGTACAAGTCGTAAATTCTAATTAGTTGAAACACTACAGACGCGGTGATGACTGAGGGAGTGTTGTGGAAGGGAGTCGCCGCCACCACCACCAGCACCACCACCACCACCACCACCACCACGGCTACAGCCACGTCCACTACCACCACTAAGGCTACGATAATCAATGCATAAAGTGATAATATTTACCTCAGCGTCGCCGTCAGTGCCGCGTGAGTCCCCTTGGTGTTACTTCCCCCTCGAGTGCCTTCATTACAGCCTCGCCGCCCTCGCTGTAACCTCATCCCCTCGTCCCTCCCCTCGTGCCTTGTCCTTGCCACCAGTGATCACCCTTTATATCCTCACCCTTGCATCACCACCCTCAAGTACCACAGCCTTGAACCCTCACCCCTTCACCCCATCACCCCCTCCCCAACAACACTAACCCCTTCAGACATTAGCCCCCTACCTCACAACACCCTCATTCTCATTTCACTACAGACACCCCAAACCTTCACCCCTTCACCCCACTCCACCCACCCACCCACCCACACACAAACACACACCCAGCCACCTCCTACCTGCCGTCACCGTCACCACCTGCAGCTCACGCCATCAGCAACACTCACCTGCAGAAGAGAGAGAATTAAATTAGTATGCATCTCAGGTATACTTGATGTAATGGTTATGCTGCAATATGAGGGCCATGTTGGAACTCTGCCTCTCGTTATGCTCATGAGGTTAAATAGGCTAATACTCATATTTCCTGGGGGGCAACAGCTGAAAATTCTCGTTATCTAATGCGAGGAGGGGAATTAAAAGTTATGAAGAGGACGTCCTTAGAGAGAAGTGTCCGGGGAACGAGGTGCGAGCGAACGGCATGGAGGAAGTGTGTAGGATACGATACGAAGGAGAGAGAGAGAGAGAGAGAGAGAGAGAGAGAGAGAGAGAGAGAGAGAGAGAGAGAGAGAGAGAGAGAGAGAGAAATAGAAGAAAGAGAAGAAAGAGGAAGAGACCTAAAGAGAGAGAGAGAGAGAGAGAGAGAGAGAGAGAGAGAGAGAGAGAGAGAGAGAGAGAGAGAGAGAGAGAGAGAGAGAGAGAGAGAGAGAGAGAGAGAGAGAGAGAGAGAGAGAGAGAGAGAGAGAGAGAATCTTTTCCACACACACACACACACACACGAACATTAATTTCCCTTTTCCGCACATCGCCCACCCATTCCAACTATCCATATCACGCTTCCATCCACCCTCCCCTTCCTACGCACACACACACACACACACACACACACACACACACACACACACACACACACACACACACACACACCGCTACAGTGCACAACGTAAATAAACACTAATTCCTCGGCCGGATTTGCAGTGAATACGGTGAAGAAGAGGGAAAATGATGCTCTTAAGTCCTTCATATTTCTCTTCACTGGCTGTAGAAGGAGCGGTTTGGGTTTGGCTGAACTCGGCGGGGCGGTAAATGGGCATGTAGGGGCGTGGGTGTACTGAGGTGGGCGTGTAGGCGTGTGTGTGTGTGTTTATGCAAGAGGGAAACAAGGTAAGGGCAACAAAAGATAAAAAAAAAAAAAAATGCCGCTTCCCTTCAAGACTGATAGATAATTAGCCAAAAGACAGGGTCAGTGTGTGTGTGTGTGTGTGTGTGTGTGTGTGTGTGTGTGTGTGTGTGTGTGTGTGTGTGTGTGTGTGTGTGTGTGTGTGTGTGTGTGTGTGTGGTGTGGTAGGAATTCAATCAAGTTTTTTCTTTCTTAATTTTTTTTCTTCTTTTTTTCTCAGTTTTATATGTTCATATCATGTTTTTTTATTTTCCTATTTTCATTTATTCTCTCTCTCTCTCTCTCTCTCCTTCCATCTTCATTCATCTGTACTATATCGCATCTTTCATCACTATTCTGCTCTGTGCATGCTTCATCTCTCTCTCTCTCTCTCTCTCTCTCTGTGTGTGTGTCAATCATTTCCTCTCCTTCCAAAAGCGTCATTTCTCTTTCTCTTACTCCTCCTTCTCTTCCTTCTTTGTCTCTTTCTCCTTGCATTACAGAAGCAGACGCTCTCTCTCTCTCTCTCTCTCTCTCTCTCTCTCTCTCTCTCTCTCTTCTCACTCTCTATCTTCTCTTGCACCTCTATCCATCCTTCTCACTCTTCCTCCTTCTCCTTCTCCTCCTCCTCCTTTCCAATCAAAAGCTTCCCTAACTCACTCAAGACATCCTCTTCCCTTCCTGGCAAGCCACTTCACTTCACTTCCTCCTCCCATACACCCACGCGGTCCTTCTGTCCTTCCCTGCCATTCACTGCCCCTGTCACTTTTCCCTCCTATAAATCCTTCTCTATCTATAAATATGTCTACCTCTGTCTATCTGTCTGTCTGTCTGTCTGTCTGTCTGTCTGTCTGTCTGTCTCTCTCTCTCTCTCTCTCTGAGAAAATAACTAGGAAAAATATGAAAATAAAAAAGGAAAAAAAGGAAGACAAGGTGAGAGGAACGGATGTTGAGGAGGAGGAGGAGGAGGAGGAGGAGGAGGAGGAGGAGGAGGAGGAGGAAAAGGAGGAGAGAGAGGAAAGGAAAAGGAAATGGCGACCATGCGTAAAGAGAAAAGATACGTGAACGAGAGAGAGAGAGAGAGAGAGAGAGAGAGAGAGAACGGGCGACCCTCTCGTTAGGCGGCCTTGTCTTTTCCCACACGAGAGGAAAACCCCCATCGGCTCCCCTCCCGTTGCCTTTCCTCCCTCAGTTTCCCCTCGATCGAAAAGGCCTCTAATTTCCTCCCTCCCTCCTCCCTCTCTCTCTCTCTCTCTCTCTCTCTCTCTCTCTCTCTCTCAAATCAGTACTTTCACTCGTCCATTAAGTTTCCTCCTCAGTAACTCCTCATATATTTTTTCCCTTCCCCTCCTTCCATCCTTCCTTTTCCTCCTCTCTCTTCTCTCTCTCTCTCTCCTCCTCTCTCTCTCTTCCATCAGCTTCCATCATCATCCCTTCATTATACACTATACACAAAAGCAAATTAACAGAGGGGGAAGAGAGAGAGAGAGAGAGAGAGAGAGAGAGAGAGAGAGAGAGAGAGAGAGAGAGAGAGAGAGAGAGAGAGAGAGAGAGAGAGAGAGAGAGAAAAAAAAAAAACACTAGATAAACCTTCAGATGAGGGAGAAAATGCGCCAAACGACCAAAAGACCCATTACTCTGTGGACCAAGTAAAAAGAGAAACCAAATTAAAATAAATGATCAAAGACAAATTAAGCTGGAAACGTGTGTGTGTGTGTGTGTGTGTGTGTGTGTGTGTGTGTGTGTGTGTGTGTGTGTGAGGAGAGGGAGGGGAAGGGGAGAGGGTGACAGGGGACGTTGGCAGAGAAGAGTGAAGGGAAGGAAAGGGAAGGGAAGGAAAGGAAGGGGAGAGGAAGAGAAAGAGGAAGGGAAGGGAAGGGAAGAGGAAGAGGAAGAGAAGAAAAGAGAAGAGAAGGGAAGGGTAAGGAAAGGGAAGGGAAAATATAGATTGAAGGAAGGGAGGAAGGAAGGAAGGGAAAAAAGGGAAGGATATGAAAGAAAAAAAGAAGGAAAAGAAAAAAATAATTTGAAGGATGAAGGAGGAGAAAGAAAAGTATAGAGAGAGAGAGAGAGAGAGAGAGAGAGAGAGAGAGAGAGAGAGAGAGAGAGAGAGAGAGAGAGAGAGATTAAGATACAGATAAGACAAAGAAAAGGAAAGATGAAGAGAGAGAAAATACAAACAAAAAAGAAAATAACAGACCATGAGAGAGAGAGAGAGAGAAAAAACAGCATGCGAAAAAAGAAAACGAGAAAAAAGAAGGAAAGAAAAAAGAAATATAGAATGAAAAAGATACACGAGAGAGAGAGAGAGAGAGAGAGAGAGAGAGAGAGAGAGAGAGAGAGAGAGAGAGAGAGAGAGAGGGGGAAAGGACACAGGACAAGGGGCAACAATAGATCACCGTGTCCTTGCGTGTCCTTGGCGTGACTAGGGACTCGAGTAACACTAACTTGGCAATAAAAAAGGGAGATAAAAGGACAAGAAAAAGAAAAAGAAAGAAAGAAAAAAAAAACTCGTCAAGTAGAGCAACAAAAATGAAAGAGAAAAGGAAGACGAGGAAAAACAAAAAAAGAATGTAGAGAGAGAGAGAGAGAGAGAGAGAGAGAGAGAGAGAGAGAGAGAGAGAGAGAGAGAGAGAGAGAGAGAGAGAGAGAGAGAGAAGGGGAAGTGCTGCAACATCAAAAGAAGCAGTAGTTAATGGAGTGAAAAGTGTACTTAGGGAGAAATTAAGTTTGCTGGGCGGAGAGACAAGACGAGTGGATTGAGAGAGAGAGAGAGAGAGAGAGAGAGAGAGAGAGAGAGAGAGAGAGAGAGAGAGAATGCTGGACGTGTGTGGGCAAGGGATGAACGCTCAGGGAATTGGCGAGGACAAGACGACTCCAATGCTGATAAAATGTTCCACACAGGTGACCAAGATACACCTGTGATCTTATGCAATATTAGTGGATGTGGTGTGGTGTGGTGTGGTGTGGTGTGGTGTGGTGTGGTGTGGTGTGGTGTGGTGTGATGTGGTGTGGTGTGGTGTGGTGTGTTCTTTCTTGCTTGGTTTGATTTTGTGTTGTTTTGTTTGGTGTGGTGTCATGTGGTATAGTTCACTTTGCTGCAGTATGGCGTGGTGGTGAGGTGAGATGAGATGAGATGAGATGAGGTGAGGTGAGATGAGGTGAAGCATAACATCCATCAAACTGTATTACTACCTCGTATTGTAGCTAAAATTGGTGTATTGCGTTTGATACATGCCTTGTTGGCTTGTACAGCACGGTGTTGCAAGGTACCCCGCCTCACCTAACCTAATCAAACTTCACCCACTTTTAGCTCCTATCCTTGAATCCTTCTATCCCATCCTTCAAACTCTCACTCTTCTATTTCATTATATATTTTTTCTATTCTTACATCTTCTATTCCCATATCCATCCAAAACATTGAACTTATATCCTCGTATCCTTCTATTCTATTCTTGAAGCTTATACACCAAACTTCACTCAGCACTCAATTCAAACACCCAAGCAGTCATATACACCCTCAAAAAACACCACAGAAACACACAAAACAAGACAACCACGAGTACATCCATTTATCACATCCCAAACTCCCATCACACGTCCCTTCATACAAATCACCTTTTTTAATCCATAGACCAACCTCAAACACTTAATTCTTAACCTAACAGTACGAAAACAGAAGAGAGAAAAGAGGAAGAGCGGGGAATCGACAGACGGGATGGGGGATTAGTTCAGTGAGAGGGAGGGAGAGGGAGACAAGGGCGCGGATGGATGGGATTAGTGACGACAGGACATGAGGGGAGACATTACGAAGGTGACTCGAGTGACGATTGCTGCAAAAAGGATTAGTAGAGTCACAGAGGTTACAGAGGGCGTGTTGTGTAAGGGTCTAAGATTGAAGGATGGAGGGGAGTAAGTGTGGGATGGTTAGGTTAGTGTTTAGAGGAATGGGAGAGAACGGATGTGGTAAGGAAGGAAGGGAGTGTTGAAAAGGGTGAAAGAAGGGAGGAAAGAAGGCAATGAGAGTGAATGAAGGAGTGTAGGAGTGGTGATAAGGTAGGGAATATTGAAGGATGTGAAGAAAGAAGGGTGGGAAGGAGGGAAGAAGGATGATACAGAGGGTGAATGAAGGAGAGTGTGTTAAAATGTAGGACTCCATCAATCACATCTCTCTCTCTCTGCCCCACACAAACCAAGCACCGTAACTCAACAACACCGCGCGTCCATCAAGGGAGAGAAGGAAAACATAATCACTGGCACACGGGACAGCCTGGTCACTGGTGGGCGGCGCGACACAGAACAACTCCGGCATAGGAATGAAAACACCTTTTATCCGGCTTTCACAGTCTCTCCTAATTGGATGGAATGAAGCGAAATGCAATTCCACGGCAGATAGCTACTCTTCCCCCTCCCTCACACCCCCAATCACCCCCCTAACAGCCCCCTCCCCAGCAGTAGCCATCCCCGGAAAGGACATTTATTTGCGCGAAGCCATTTACAGACGTGAATCATTCTTGGAGGCAAAAATTGGATCAGCTAGGATGAGGCGAGGCGGGCGAGGCGAAGGGCAGGCAGTGGCAGTGGTGGTAGTGGACAGCGTCACTCGTTGTCATGGAAACTGATGAACCAATCGAGGCCCAGATATCATGCAGTGGCCAATCAGGAGCCAGATTACATTCAAGGAGCCAATCACAGTAGAGAAGCACTTGGGAGTCTGAAGGCGAGTGTCGTGCGGTAAATGACACAATTCTGAGGGAGAGTTAGTGAGTGGATCTGGTCTGGTCTGGCTTGCCCCGGTGCTCCACTCTGCCACTCACTCAGGCAAAGACAGTGAGAGGGAGGAAAGGAAAGGAAAAGCAAGCTCAGATACAAAAGATAAGAGAGGGTAAGGGAATACTAGGATAAAGAAAGAGAGAGAGAGAGAGAGAGAGAGAGAGAGAGAGAGAAGAGAGAGAGAGAGAAAAGGAAAGGAAGGAAAAAGCAGGGAAAAGAAGGCAGAGGTAAATGGGGATAAGAAATGGAAAGGGGAAGGGTAAGGAAGGGTTAAATAGGCAGAAAAGAATAAAGAAAGGAATGAAAGGGTAAGCATGAGTAAAAGAAAAGGAAATAAAAAAAAAAGATAGAGAAAAGAATAAAAAAGAGAGAAGAAATGGAATAACAAAGAAGAAAAAAAATATATGGAAGAGAAGAGAAGAGAAACAGAGGAAAGGGAAAGGAAACATAGAAGGAAGGAGAAGGAAAGAATGAGGCAAAAGCAAATAGGGACAAAAGGGAGAGAGATACATACAGATAGATAAATAACGAGAAGGGGAAGGGACGGGAGGGAAGGAGAGGGATAAAGGGCAAATAGGAATAAAAGGGAGAGAGACAGATACGTTGATATAAACAGATACAGGATGAAGGGGACGACGGCAGGGGAGGGAAATAGGAAAGAAAGAAAGAAAGAAAGAAAGAAAGAAAGAAAGAGAACAAAAGACAAACACGGATAAAAAAGGAGTAGACAGATTGACAGATGAATAGAAAGAAACAGGGGAAATTGAAGAGATAGAGAAAAAAAAGAGAGAGAGAGAAGTCCTGATAAAGATAATGTTAAAAGATAGACAAGTAAATAGATAGATTAGTACAAAATATTGCCACTCAAAAGAAACTATGAAAGAAATAACGAAAATCTCTCTCTCTCTCTCAAACACACACACACACACACACACACACACACACACACACACACACACACACACACACACACACGAACACACACGAAGCACTGCCACAACACAACAAACACACAGACAGACAAACCAAACACAGAAAAACACCACCATTTAGCAACGCGGCGTGTGAGGGGACAGGAAGGGAAGGGAAGGGAAGGGAAGGGAAGGGATGAGAAGAATTGGACGAATAGCAGGAGGGGAAAGGGGAAGGAAGGAGAGAAGGAAGGAGAGAAGGAAGGAAGGAAGGAAGGAAGGAAGGATGAAAGGAGAGTTTGTGCAGAGGGATAAGAAGACTACAGAAAGGTGGGGAGGCGATTTAGCGACAGGAAGGGAGAGACAGGACAGCGGAGGAAGGGAGATAAAAGTTGGGGAGAACGAGACAAATTGGAAGGGAGGAGGAGGAGGCAAACGAGGGCACAACGAAGAAAGGGAGGGAAGGAAGACGAGGGTGCAAGGATGATAAGAAGGAAGGGCACAGAAGGGGAGAGAAAAGAAAGAGGGGAAGAAAAAAAAACACAGTGAGGGGACAAGATGACAGAAATGGGTGATGTGAAGAAGGGGAAAAAGAGGGGAGAGGAATGAAGGCCGCAGGAGGAGGAGGAGGAGGAGGAGGAGGAGGAGGAGGAGGAGGAGGAGGAAAGCAGAGAATGTTAGTGAATCTACAAAGGTGCTAAAAAAAGCAGGAAAGCAAGACAAGGAAGGAAGGAAGGAAGGAAGGAAGGAAGGAAGGAAGGAAGGAAGGAAAGAAGGAAGGAAGGAAGGAAAAACAGAAAAGAGAGAAGAAACGAGAGATGAAGAGAGAAGAGAGAGAGAGAGAGAGAGAGAGAGAGAGAGAGAGAGAGAGAGAGAGAGAGAGAGAGAGAGAGAGAGAGAGAGAGAGAGAGAGAGAGAGAGAGAGAGAGAGAGAGAGAGAGAGATTTCTAATGGGAGTCATGAGGAGGGTCCATGAAGTCCGCGGCGGAGGCAGGTGGTCGTATACTGCAGGAGGAGGAGGAGGAGGAGGAGGAGGAGGAGGAGGAGGAGGAGAAGCCACAAGATGCACGTTATGAAGGGCGTTGGCAAATGTGGCCTTGATGAGTGTATATATAATTGGTCCCTCCAGCACGCAGGTTAATTAAATACACCTTCCGACCCTTCCCTTCCTTCCTGCTCGATAGAAAACGGAACGAAGAAAACGTATGGTGAGGGAATCGGGCACTTGAGGGGGACAAACAAAGAGTAGAGAAGTGAAGCCTCGAGAACACCAAATAGAAGCTTCATAAACACCAACAGATTCGAAGTGGATTAAGACAGTAATAACCAACAATTATCATCACCACGACAACCATGACCTTAATTAAACCACACCACGCCTCCACGCTGTCCACCCGACCATATGCAGTGCCACCGTGCCACCATCCACAAAGAGCCAGTCAAGTGGAGGCCATCTAGAGCCACCAGCCATCCACAGGGACTCACAAACACGGGCCCTCACATCACCACCTGCCTCGTCTCACCCTGACAAGACACCACCATTAACTCCTCAGCCATGGTCGGTCAGTCATTACAGCATTACGTTATAGGATGCACGCCACTTGTTGCTTCATAATTCACTGTAAATCCTTCAATACCATGACGCGTTTCCATATTCATTTTGCTTACTGTTTGGGGATTTGATACAGCTTCAGAATCGTATGTGGGGGATGAAAATGATGAATATTGTGGCCATTAATCTTTTGATCTCCAAAGACCATTACTAATGTTAATAAAATGGTCTCATCGTACACAAATCTCAAGGTACAAGTGTGTTCCAGTACTGAAGGGGTTAAAGATGTTGGTAGGTTATGAGAAATGGCAAGGGATAGTGTTGCTGTAACCCAAGAATCAAGAAAAAATGAAATGAGTAAGAAGAATGGAACAATAGTGAAGAAATGAGGAAGGAAGTAAGAAGTAGAAGATTTAATGAGGGAAGAAGATAAGAAATACGAAAGCGGGTACCAAGATTACCAGACGCTATCACTACCCTGGCAGAAAACACAACAAGAAGCATGGCAGTGTTTAAGTTACGGAAGACGTGTTGGTTTCAGCGTGTTACTTCTTGGTTCCTGTCTGGCAACACTGACGATTGCCTACTCCTCCTCCTATTATCCCCTTCAGTACCATGACGCGTTTTCATATTCCTTCTGGTTACTATTTGTAGATTTTATACACCTTCAGAAACTTATGTGGGATTAAAACAGTGAAGACTCTAGCCATTAATCTTCTGACCTCCATAAACCCTTTCTAATGTAAATAAAATTGTCTAATCACACCAACAATACATGATAAAATGCGTTCCAGTACTGAAGAGGTTAAGGGTTGGCGCGTTACGGGGATAAGTTACAATACAAAAGACTGATTTGCATAAGAATATTGTTAAACTGAATACATACCATGTGGAATTCTTTAAAACCTTTGAGTGTATTCCTGGTAAAGACAGTTTAATTTATATACTACAAAGTGCAACGAATTACAAACTGTGCAAATGACTTTACTCAAAATACCTCTATCCACTGTCCCCGTGTGTGTGTGTGTGTGTGTGTGTGTGTGTGTGTGTGTGTGTGTGTGTGTGTGTGTGTGTGTGTGCAGCAGAAGCCGTTCAATTGTGAAGGCACGTAATGGAAGGCTTCTGAAAATTGCAGTAAACCCGACAAACAAACAAACAAACAGACAGACAGACATACAGACAGACAGACCCGCTGCGTTACCTCGCCAACATTTGCATTTACAAATTCGACTCTCAAACAATTGCTTTCTTTCATCCTTTGACACACACACACACACACACACACACACACACACACACACACACACAGTATCCCATCACCTCATATCTCTCAAAACCCCACGTCATCTCATGCTCTCAAACCCAACCCAACACACCACCACACAACCACACCACTGAAGATACTCACACAATCACAGACACCGAGCAAAACAAAAACCAGACAGTCAAATACACATCAGGACGGCTCCAATAACAGACGGAGGCGACATAAACAAAGCGAAACAGCGGCGTGAGTGTGGGGGCAGGAGTGTCGCGAGTGGGACCGACAAGAACAGCTACAAGAGACGCCACACGTAACCGAACGAAGAAAACGAAGGAAGGGCGACGCTCCGGCGATAAGGAGGGGATGGGAAGCACATGATAACAGGGTTTATAACGCGATACAATGACGGGGCGCGAAACAGACGGTGAAGAAGAGCGGACGGAGGTGAGATGGCGAAAGACGAAGGAAGAACAAGAAGAAGAAGAAAAAAGAGAGAGAGAGAGAGAGAGAGAGAGAGAGAGAGAGAGAGAGAGAGAGAGAGAGAGAGAGAGAATAGTACTACGTCGTATAGGGAAGAGAGATGGAGAGAAAAAAAAAAGTAGTGCGGGTGAACCAAGATGAAGAAAGGGATGGAGGAGGAAAAAATGCGCCAAGTGAGGAGAAAAGGCCAAGGGGAAAAATGAGAGGAGGGAAAATGAATGTTAGAATGGAAGCGTATGGAAGGAGGAGGAGGAGGAGGAGGAGGAGGAGGAGGAGGAGGAGGAGGAGGAGGAGGAGGAGGAGGAGGAGGAGGAAAAAAAAACCAGTGCAAAGAAAACGCCCCAGAGGTAAGGCTTACAGCAAGAGAGAGAGAGAGAGAGAGAGAGAGAGAGAGAGAGAGAGAGAGAGAGAGAGAGAGAGAGAGAGAGAGAGAGAGAGAGAGAGAGAGAGAGAGAATGATGATGGATGCCCTAACAGTCAAGCGGGGAAAAGAGAAAGAGGAGGAGGAGGAGGAGGAGGAGGAGGAGGAGGAGGAGGAGGAGGAGGAGGAGGAGGAGGAGAAAAAGCACCAAAATGAGAGTGAGAAAACGAAAGAAACAAACGACTCTAACCTCTCCCCCCTCCTCTCTCTCTCTCTCTCTCTCTCTCTCTCTCTCTCCCTTGAGACGCGACCTGGGGGCATGGAGGGGAGGCCTAAGAAGGAGAGAGGGGAGAGAAAGGAACAGAGGGATGGAAAGGGGTAAGGAAAATAAAGGAGAGGAGAAAAATGCAGTAATGGAGATGAGAGGTAAAGGGGAGATGGGAGAAGAAAGGAAGGGAGAGGAGGAATGGAAGGCTGGAAAGGAGGAGGAGGAGGAGGAGGAGGAGGAGGAGGAGGAGGAGGAGAGGGATAAAATGTAGTAATGGAAAGCGGAGGACATATATAAAAGTAATACTATTTATCTGTTATCATTACTATTATTACTATTGTTATTATCATCTCTGGGAAGGAATGAGGAGAAACATAACGCGGTGAGTGAATAGATGCATAAATAGAAAGAGTGGCAAATAGATTAACAGAAATAATGATGCCTGTTATCCTGTTATCGCAAGTAAATATAGTGAAAGATAGACACATACAGAACAGAGAGAGAGAGAGAGAGAGAGAGAGAGAGAGAGAGAGAGAGAGAGAGAGAGAGAGAGAGAGAGAGAGAGAGAGAGAGAGACGTCTAGGGCAGGAACAAATAGTGTCCCTAACCTAATCTGTTCACACACACACATAATCTCTCTCTCTCTCTCTCTCTCTCTCTCTCTCTCTCTCTCTCTCTCTCTCACACACACACACACACACAAGCGACAAATTACCTCTTATATTACTGAGAGAGAGAGAGAGAGAGAGAGAGAGAGAGAGAGAGAGAGAGAGAGAGAGAGAGAGAGAGAGAGTGACAAAAACTATAACCGACAACTTATAATGAAAATTGAATAACATCCTGAGTGTCCTGCTAGTGTGTGTGTGTGTGTGTGTGTGTGTGTGTGTGTGTGTGTGTGTGTGTGTACGGGCAATGGCTATCAGAACAGTGTACACCTGGGGCGGCGCCGTACATGGGCGTGCAAAGGTGTGAACCCCCAACCTCACCTTACTGGGAACACAACATTGCACACCTCACCCTCTCTCTCTCTCTCTCTCTCTCTCTCTCTCTCTCTCTCTCTCTCTCTCTCTCTCTCAAATTCTTTCTTCGTCGTTTTTCCTGTCTGCTTCTTTCGTCTTTTTTTTCTCCCTCTCCCTTTCATTCTTTTTTTTTTCTGTTTACAATATTCTTCCCTCTTTGTTGTCTTCATCGTAGAACTTTACTCTTTTCCTCCTCCTCTTCACCATCTCAATATTCTTCCTTTCTTCTTTCTATCCTCTTCTTTGCATCCCCGGTCTCCTTTTCCTACTCCTCCTGTCTTCTATTTCGTCTTCCTCCTGTTTATTCCTGGTCTGCGCTCTTTATTTTCTATTCCCTCTCTTTATTTTCTCTTTTCCTTCCTCCTTCTTATCTTTATTCCTCCTGTTTATTCCTGCTGTCCTGCCCACCAATTTAGA
The DNA here is from genome assembly GCF_017591435.1 of Portunus trituberculatus. Lineage (NCBI taxonomy): Eukaryota > Metazoa > Arthropoda > Malacostraca > Decapoda > Portunidae > Portunus > Portunus trituberculatus. The sequence goes on along the minus strand of NC_059304.1, from coordinate 11,043,047 downwards.
TTTTACTCACAGCATATTCTCAATTTTTCTTTCTCTACCTCCCCTCCAGTTTTCCTTTTTCCCTCCACATCTCCTTCCACTTCTCCTGACCTCGCATTCATTTCTCTTTTTTCCCTCCCCTATAACATTCTGCCTCTCTCTCTCTCTCTCTCTCTCTCTCTCCCCTTCCCTCCCTAATACCTTTCCTTCCTCTCCCACCATCACCACCAGTCTCTCCCTGCCCTTTCCACTTCGCTCTTACTCTCCCCAACCCTCCCTCTTCCTTCTATGATCCTACTCTTACCTCTTCTTCCTCTTCCCTGACCTGCCTTCCTCTCCCTCTTACTCCTCTACGCTTTATATAAACCCTACTCTCTCTCTCTCTCTCTCTCCCTCGTCTCTCCCCATCCACGATATCGTCGCCAAGACAACTCATCATAAGTTTGCCCTTCCTGTTCTCGCTTATTCCGACGCTGGGCAAACACACACACACACACACACACACACACACACACACACACACACACACACGGCAGGAACCTCCCCTTGGTACCCTAATCCTCTCTCAGCGTCACCTCTCCTGCTCTTCTTCCCTTCCTTCCTCGTCCTCTTCCTCCTCCTCCTCCTCCTCCCAAAAGCCGCTCTAAAGATTAACCCCCCCCAGAGCCAAATCGATGTTAAACCCTAACCTAACAACTCAAGATTACCCCTCTTCCCCTCTTTCCTCCCCACGCATCCTCCTCTTCCCTTCCTCTCTCCTTCTCTTCCCTTCCCTTCCCTTCTCTTCTCCTCTAGTTACTCACGCGCCACGGTCCCATCTAACTTTTTATTTCTCTTTTCGTTTTTTTTTTTTCAATCGTTGGGACTTTCCGAATTATGCTTCAATCGTTGCAGGCTTAATCATTACAATCCTCTCTCTCTCTCTCTCTCTCTCTCTCTCTCTGACCTTGTATCCTTAGTATCATCTCCCCAGAATTCCTTGTTGTTTGTTTCTCTCTCTAGGTCTTTTCTCCCTATCCTCTCTTCTACCTAAGTATTCTCACACTTTATTCTCCATTCTCCCTTTACTCTCCAGATCTCCCCACAATTTCTTATCTTTATTCTTCCTCTTTCAATTCCTGTTCCCTTTATTTTTCTTACATAGGAGGTTCATCGGCCAAGGAAAACCAAAAATGCAATTGAAAAAGCTCACATATGCTATTTAAACTCCCCAAAGCCTCGATATCCTACAGTTTTATAATTCCAGGCTTCCGTATCGCCACCTCCAGAGTCCATCACCCTAGGTCGCCGCTAACTAAACTCCCCAAGTCTCTCAAGTCTCCAGCATTCTACATTTTCCTCTCCCCAGACTCCCTCGCTCATTTCCCCTCATCCTCGCCTCCCCAGTCCAGCTGCCAGGTCGCCGCTAATAAGACAAGTCCTGCGGCCTCAGGTGCTGCTGCTGCTGATCTCTCGGGGCGCGGGTCAGCTTTTAATTGGAGGCGGTGAGCGGCGGAGGCAGCGTGGGGGAATGGTCGGGTGTGGGGGAAGGAATAGGAGGGCTGAGTCGCGGAGGGAATTTTCTCTATTCCTGCCTTTTTGCCAGCTACAGGAGGATCAAAAGCCAATTAAGAAGGACTTTGATGCCGGAAAGAGCATCTATAGCCGCCTCTTTGAAGGACTCCTGCCGGGACCCCCGAGGCCCGCCGCGAGTCCCACCGCTGAGGAACGTCATTGCCTCGTCCTAATTACCCGCCCGCGTCCTCCACCTCCACCTCCTCCTCCTCCTCCTCCTCCGTCAGGCAGTGCACAGGCCGCCGCCAGATTAAGGGATCACTGCGCGGGTGACGTGTGTGCGGGGAAGGAGTGAGTCTTTGAGTCTTCTCCGCCGGGATTGAGGAGGCACCCTGCTACCCTGCCTCATTCTCCCCTGCCAAGTAAGGGACCTATCTTGCCCTGCCGCCTCTTGGGACGAACCGATAAAGCATCAACAAAGAAGGTAAAGGAAGGCAGAGGAATGTTTATGATGAAGTGGACTACCTTAGACTGTTAAAAAAGGAAACATTATAGTTCTCTCTCTCTCTCTCTCTCTCTCTCTCTCTCTATCATTTAAATAGCCAGTAACACGTCCTTCAGTCAGCTCCTCCCTAAGTTAACGTGATTCAGTATTACCTTTCCTCATGAACTGCAGACCTCACAACTTTGATCAAACTGGAGGCTCAACAGAAAAAATAAAGAAAAAAAAGAGGAAAAAAATGCTACATGAAAACGCCGAGGAACGTTTACTCTTCATAACCTCAAGAATTTGCAGAGTTTTACACCTCGAGACTCTTACCGTTCAGTGTGGCATGAACGTCGAGACCGAGAACCTCCACCAACCACCAACTCAACGCCTTGGTACCACAAACCTCTCACTCCTCTCACTCTGCTCCATACACACACGTCCTCCACACCTCAACACTCTCTTGTGCATGCCAGCCTCCAAGCACTCCCAGGCACTCACACCACCACTGGAATGCCAATGCCTACAGTACATCAGCGCCTTTAAACCCAAAATCCTAGCTACTTGGCTTTTCACTCGCACTCTTTTCACTTCAACACTCCTGCAGCTTCTAACTCCCAAAGCACTCCACTACCCGAGACGCTACTCCCACTACTCACTCCCAGTACCTATATCCGCGCTGCCAGACCACCAAGCCCTTACCTCACTGTGCCATAGGGAGCCCCAACCCTCGCCCATTCCTCCCCAAAGCTCACGACACCCTGCCGTCTTTCACCCTGGAACCCTACGGCCGCTGGCAGCTCCCGGCACCATGAAAGGACCCAAGGGTTCGCTCGGGCAAATACAGGGCAGCCATGGAATATCAATTGGGTCCTAATGCCGGGAAATACATGGCAATACACGAAAATTCAATATGCTTTCAGGCCACCCGTGAAATACGAGGACTAAATCTTAAAGAAGGAGAAGGACTGGCTGGCTGGCTGGCTGGCTGGCTGAGGCGGTTTCTTCCGAGAACTTCCTCACCCAAGGGAACTTTTGACGGCGAGAGAGAGAGAGAGAGAGAGAGAGAGAGAGAGAGAGAGAGAGAGAGAGAGAGAGAGAGAGAGAGAGAGCACAGGTGTATACCGAGTCATACACTGTGTGATGTAGGTGTGGGATGCAGGTGTGTGTCAGGGAGGGCGACAGCCCTAAGGGGGCGTCGCTGCGGCACCCACAGCCACAGGCACGGAGAGAGAGGGAGGTCGTGGGAGGGCGGGAGGGATATACCACCACAACTACCACCACCACCACCACCACCACCCACCCTGCTATTTTTCCGCAACACTGCCCGAGACCTCGCCCTGCCGCCATGACCCGAGCAAGCGGCGATAAGACGCGATAAGGCGACTGATAAAGGACACACACGCGCGTACAAACACACACGCACGCACACACAGGCACACACGCAGACATACAGACATGACCCCATTTCGCAGCTCATTATCCGACAAAAAATGATGTGTTAAAAAAGATAGAAAAATACAGGCACGGTGATGTTTTTCTTGGAATTAAACGCGATAGAAAAGACACGCAAGCATATGAGGAAAATAAAAGTTTAAGCCAGAAAAAAGATTAAAGAACGAGTTTATATATTTTTTCAGGTACGTACGTCTGGCAGCCCGGCACCAACACTAGCTGGAATCCCGAAGGAGGGAGTTTCGTACCGCATCAATTTATTTCATGAAGGCCTTTGTCTGCTGCGGCGGTGAGCGATTCAGTTTTGATATTTTTTTACTCTTTGCTTTCTCTCTCTCTCTCTCTCTCTCTCTCTCTCTCTCTCTCTCTCTCTCTCTAAGCAATATTTTATCTTTTGAGCAGAGTGACTCAGGTGATGCCAAGAGAGAGAGAGAGAGAGAGAGAGAGAGAGAGAGAGAGAGAGAGAGAGAGAGAGAGAGAGAGTAGATACATTGTGTATATTTTATTCATATCAATCTGCAGCATGTGTGTGTGTGTGTGTGTGTGTGTGTGTGTGTGTGTGTGTGTGTGTGTGATCATGAGGAAAACGCACGGACACACATACATACACACACAGAAAAATCTATTTGCACTACGATAAAATACACACACACACACACACACACACACACACACACACACACACACACACACACACACACACACACACACACACACACACACACACAATGACCTTGGCCCCGGTCCCCACTTACGGCCAATAGAAGCATCGATCTCTCCGCGTTAAGCAAACACTGCCAGGATGTTATCGCGTCCCTTGAGCCACACACATCCACATACACCCTTTCCCTCCATCCCCCCATCCCTCGCTGCCTTACCTCTCTCTACCTCGCCTACCCACAACTCCCTTATCTCCCATACCTCCTTCTACCTGGCCTCTTTACACTTCCTCTCTCCAGACGCCTTATTGTTCAGGTTAGGCTTTAAATCTATTAGTTTTTCGTTTTCTTTTCTCGATTTTTCTTGATTTTTTTTTTACTTTATATTTCTTTCCTCCAGCAGTGACGTCTATATCGTACCTGACCTGACTTGACCTGACCTATCTAATTATTTAACTAACTCCTCTTTTATTAAATTCCTCACTTTCTTCTTTCACTGATTCTTTTTGTCATTTTCTCATTTTTTTCTTCTTTTATATAATGCTTACTTCTTCACTGGCTTCTGATCCCTCCTCCTCCTCCTCCTCCCCTCTTCCCAGCAGGTGCCGTCTTCCCCGCCCCCTTCCCCTCACAAGGTCACGTCCACGTAAATAACCGGTGCCTTTGCGCGGGGAGTCGCCGGCAGTGTTATTAGCGACACGGAAACTTTCTTATTTTCTTCATTCCTTTTGATCGACATTCCTCGTAATACCAAGTTGAGTGAATTCTGACGTGTGTGTGTGTGTGTGTGTGTGTGTGTGTGTGTGTGTGTGTGTGTGTGTGTGTGTGTGTGTGTGCCGGATCGTAAGGGCGAGTGTGAGAGAGAGTGCCATGCCTTGTCAGTGCCACGCAAAGGGACACGTCAACGAGCAGTGGCGTCGCGAAGGGTTAGTGCCGCAGGAAAGAGGCATCACGCGGTGTTAGTGCCACAGTAGGACAGGTGCAGAGTGCCAGTCAGCATCCATAACCCCGCGAAGAGTGCCACCAAGCTTTACGAGTCCAAAAGTGCCATGGAAAATCTACGCGCGCCATGAGGACGGGAAGACTGTCAGCAGGAGACATATCAGAGTGCCAAGGAGTTCCAGGTAGTGCTGACGATACCCTCCTTCACCGACAAGGGAGGGAAGCCGTGCCAGCCTGTGTTTAATGACTCAGAAGGGAGTGGAAGGTAGCGTTCAGTGGGAGGAGTGGTAGACAAGGCGCGCAGCCACACAGGTCCCTCCAGCCCCCTACCACGGCCATCACTCCAAGGATAAACACTACTAATTTCACGCTGGCTTCACTATAATGGCAGTTTAGGGTCCCATTTGGCGTGTATAAACAAGAGCTGCCTGGCCATATATTTTTGTTTATGGTGACGAGTGTTGAGAGGGCCGCAGGAAAGAGAGAGAAGTAGAGAGGGAGGAAAAAAAAAAAAGGTACCAAAAGGGATGTACAGGGAATGAGGAAAGTAGCGGAGGGTGAGGAAAATGAGAGGATCAGCATTTCCTCCAGCCAAGAACATTAGAATGATAACATAACGTAATAATCACATATCATAACACTCTTCCGGTTCATGATTCCACTTCGGCCACAAAAACGAAGATAGTTGAGTGTTTTTAGTACATCACCCCCTTAAACCACCCACGGCAGGTCACGGCAGGACGCACACTCCTTGCCTCCATCCCTGCCACGCCCGCTCACCTGCCCCTTCACCGCCTGCCTCGCTCGCAAACACACGCCCCTTTCGTGAATATCAAAACGAAGACCGGGAAAGGTAGGGGGAAGGGGAGTCAGGAATTACAATAGCGGCGGAGATGAGACAGAAACAGAGGGGAGGAAGAGCATTGATGGAAGGGAAGACGCCTGGCGAATGCATTGCCGAGCCCCGCCTGTTGGATATTCACATGCAAAACGAGACGCGAGCAAAAATATAAACTCTGCTGTAAATGAATCGCAATGCCAGTGTTGTGTCAATGCCATACGTCACTGTCACTGTGCAGAGAGAGAGAGAGAGAGAGAGAGAGAGAGAGAGAGAGAGAGAGAGAGAGAGAGAGAGAGAGAGAAATTCATGTCCAGGCTCTAACTTTTGTGAAATCTGAAAACGGAGTCTCTCTCTCTCTCTCTCTCTCTCTCTCTCTTTCTGTATTTATCTGTCTATCTGCCTTTATCTCCTACGAGCGAGGAGGATGAGCCTAAGGAGAGAGGAGGAGGAGGAGGAGGAGTCTAAGGAAAGAGAAGTAGGATGAGGGGGGCTGGGAGCCTCGCCTCGCCTGGCCGGCCAAACAATCTGTCAGAGGAGACATGATCTAATATCGAAGGAACAATGCCTCAGCTTCGCCGGACAAACGACCGGAAATGTGCCGATGAAGGACGGTATCTGTGCCTGGCCTCGCGATGGCGCCCACGTCTCACGGAGGAAGGAAGGAAGGAAGGAAGGAAGGCAGCGAAGGAGATGGGAGGGAGGAAGGGAGGGAAAGGGAGAAGGAGAGAGATACCCTAATTAAGGACGATATTGCGAAACACTCCTCTCAACACCTCCCTCCAAATAAACCAGTTGAAGTGCCATGCGTTTTTAAGGATGCTTTTTTTTTAATAGTTTAAGCGAGATTAATGCAATTTCTTTATCATTAACAAAGGAAACAGTCTTGAAATCCCAGTTAATTATCTCTGTGGCCTTGGAAAACAGTTGTGGTATGAGCAAAGTGTTTCTGAATACCCGCCTGTGCCGTCCATCACCACTTTCACCACCACCACCACCAGGACACAGCCGGTCATGCTCTCAGCCACATCTCCACCCTTTCCACTGCCTCCACCAGCGCCACTTTGATCTGCAATCCGATCACGCCACACAGCCACATCCCTCGGGTAAGGGGAAGCACCTCCATAACCATCCCATCACCTTACATAAAGGGAGACGTCAGCCGGCCATACCGCGCGGCCCACGCCACCAACCACGCCGAATTCCTGACCCCCACCAGGTATTGGCCGACATGATCCATCCATACCACACCGAAAGAGAGAGAGAGAGAGAGAGAGAGAGAGAGAGAGAGAGAGATACACTAGCACAAACACTCCACCGCCATCTAACGAAATCTAACCTCAGTAAAGAATTAAAAAAAGAAAAGATAAAAAAAGATAGAAAAAAATCATTTTGGGATAGGAAGAGAAGGGAATTCCGCACCACGAGCCTGGCAGACGAGAAGAAAGAAAGCAAGATTTATGACTTGGCGGGACTGCTGCGGCTACTCACTCCTCTTCCTTCCTTCCTGCGGTGGATATCAGAGGGAAAACATAAACAATTTCACGGTCAGAACACATGTCATAAAACCGGTCGTGACGTGAACCACCCAAACACACGGACGGAAACACGAAAAAAAAAGACACAAAAAACATTAAAAACACAACCGTAATTAGTTAAAAGTAAGCATAAAAAAAACATAGCAAAACAAACAAGAGAAAAAAAGACAGAAAATAATAGAAATAGAGAAATATGAAGGAAAAACGAAGAATAAAGAGGAGGAAATGGTACAAAGTCTCCTCTCGTTACAAGCTGAGACATTTCACCGCGCCGGCAGTCTCTATGATGACGGTGATGATGGTGATGAGGGGCCGCCGAGGGACAAAGACGATGACGGGAGCGATGACGGTAACAAGGGGACGTTCCGGGCCCGAGACGCCGCCAGCCCCCGCCAGATGATGATGGTCACGGCGCATTAACGTGGCGGAGGGACGGCCAGACACCAAACCCATGCCGGAGGAAGAGATAGAGCTAACCAAGAGAGGAAGGGAGAGGCCAGGTGAATAGATAGATTGATATACAGTATACAGATAGGTAAATAGGTAAATAGATAGATAGATAAATAGGTAGTCAGATAAATAGACAGATAGACAGATGGATGTATAGATAGAGAGATAGATATATGGATAGGTAGGCAAATTAATAGATAGATAGATAAACAGATAAATAGATAGATAGATAGATCGACAAATTGAGACAGAGAGACAAACACAGACAGACGACAAACAGATGGACCATTCACCACAGCTTTTACCATTACACTGAAACGAAATCTCTTATACAATGTGACAGGAACGCCACTTTAAGATTATTGACAGCCATACAGCCGCAGTAAAAAAAAGGAAAATAAATAAATAAATAAAAAAAATGTAGATAAATAACACAGGCTTGCTAATAAAACACTAAAACATCGGGATTAACTTCGCCTTAGTAATTGTGAGCCTTTAAAAAAAACATCCCAAAAACATCACAAAAATAAAAATAAAAAGGGCATCGCAAGTAAAAAAAAAAAAAAAAAAATAGGAAAATGAAATTGGAGATAAACTATAAAAAAAAGTAAGAAAAAAAAAAAAACACGTCCACAGCCACAGCAGATAAACAAATCCCTCCTTAGCCATCTAGCCATACAGAGAACCGTCCTAAGAACCACCCAACCATGCAGAAAATTACCCACGCATCCGGAATATCGAGAAAAATCATCTTGTATAGTCACCGAACTTAGTATCCTCGCCCTCTCCCTCCATCCCCTCCTCCCTCTCTCCTTCCAATTCAAAAGCCATGTAAATATTTCGACAAAGGCGGGCAGTCGGACGGCCAAAATGACATCCACTCGACCAGTTTGGCGAGACACGGGCGATAGTGAGACAAGGAGATAATGGAGATGTCGCTCTGATCCTCACTCGCTGCTCACTCCTACATAGACTCAATATTTTTACCTCCCCGAATACAAATCAGCTCCCATCTCTCTCTCCCTCTCTCTCTCTCTCTCTCCTGCCTCGACCTTCACGTGCCATTGCGTAAGCCTGTCACGTGGTCACCTCTGCCGCTGCCTGCCTATTTGACCCTGATCTCACCTCCAGCCTCTTGACCTTCTCTCTGTTACTGTTACTGCTCCTGATCCTGTTGGTGTTTGTGTTACTGCCGCTGTATGCCATTCCAGAGGACTATTTCTGCTTTAAGGACGGGTTCTATTACTGGTTGTACTATTATTTCTGTATACTACTATTACTATTACTATTCCTATCGCTGTATACCATTAAACATCCTTTAAAATATTCTACTACTACTATTACAGCTGCTACTACAACTACTACTACTACTACTACTACTACTACTACTACTACTACTACCACCTACTGTCTTTCAATACCACCTTAAGCACATCCCCGCTGCGTCAACCATTCCAGCTCAAATTAATTTCTCGGACTCACACCAACTACGCATACCATTCCATTCTAGAGGCGACGCGCGACGGAAAAGTTACGTTCACCACCAGTATTTTTTCCTTTAACCACGTATTACTGAACGCACGTAACGCCACTAAATCGGAATCGCATAAAAATGAACGCAAAATCTTATATATCATTCCTCTTGGCACATCCTTCCTACCTACCTACCTACCTACCTGGCTGGACCGGACCACACCTGAGATGAGACACACACACACACACACAGAAAGATAGACCAGAAGACCAAGATTCCGTCACGGAGCAGGATTAAAAAAAATACAAAAGGATCCGAAACCAGCTTACCGCGCTCTAGTTCCTTGCGACACCGAACTGAACCGACCCGACGCGCTCCCGGATCCGAATCACTGGGACCTATATCCCCTCTCCCCAAGACCCGCTGCTCCTCATGTGATCGATTACGGAGATAAAAGCTATAAGTTAACTGTCAGTCGGGTCATGGCGGTCGGGCAGCAGACGTCAGGAAGAGAACCACTGGCATTCATCGCTGCCACATTTTTGCTCAGTCAAACCTTCTGCTGCTACTGGTGGAAGGAGGAGGGAGGAGGGAGGAGGGGGAAACTGGAGGAAACTGTAGAAGAGGAGGAAAGTACATGGAAATAAGAACCTGTTATTTGTCAGTTGTAAGTAAACAGCGTGTCTGTGAGTGTGTTTGCCTGTCTACTCTGTCTGTCGTCGTTTTGCCCTCCCTTCCAGTTCCGTAGATGCTCTTTCTTCCCCTCACACACACACACACACACACACACACACACACACACACACATGATGCACGGCCCCAGCACCGCCCTGAGACCAGCCACTTCGAGACGATTACCAGCAGGAGATAGAGCATAAATTCCCTGCCCCACCTGAAGGCTCGGGCGGCAGGGCAGAAGGTGCGGCGCGGCGACCGACCGACCAACAAACACCTGGCCACGGTAAATTGGTGCGGCAGCTTCTGGAACTACTGACGAAGGCCCAGAAGGCGAGTGGAGAACCAAAAGAAAAGAAATAGAATAAAAAATGGAAGTAATAATGAAAAGAAAGGAAATTGCCTCTCATGTTACGTATGAAAAATAATAAAAAAAAAAATGAAGACCTGAGGAAAACTGACGACCAAAGAAAAAAAAACGAAAGGAAAAAAAAATGCAGGGAAAAATTTCACCGGTAAAAAAGAAAAAGACAAAAGAAAGAAAAACAATGAAACCACAAGAAGATAAAGTACTTGATAACACTGATAAGAACACGGGAGAGAGAGAGAGAGAGAGAGAGAGAGAGAGAGAGATAAGAAAAAACACACACAAAAAAATAAAGAAGGTAAGAGATAGGAAAAAAAAAAATAAAACGAACTAACACAAGAATATGAACCTCAAGTCTGGTCTGCTCCATAATGCAAATAATGATAATAATGATGAGAGAAGGGACAGGGTAAAAATAAAAGTTAGAATAATAGTAATAAGAGAGACTGACAGAGAGAGCTAGGGGCGAGACAAGCTTAATTCTCTCTCTCTCTCTCTCTCTCTCTCTCTCTCTCTCTCTCTTACAGGAAAAATTAGGGATGTGGCAAAGATAAAGAGCTTCTAGATAATAATATCGATAAGGTTTGTGAAGAGAAAAAAGAAGAAGAGGAAGAGGAGTAAGATGAAGATATGTAAATTGCAATAATGAAGAGCATGCAAGAAGGAAGATAATGAGAAAGAGAAAGAGAAAGAGAGAGAGAGAGAGAGAGAGAGAGAGAGAGAGAGAGAGAGAGAGAGAGAGAGAGAGAGAGAGATAACGCATAAAGAATAATACAAGACGTGCTTACGAGATAAAAATAAATAAGAAAGTCAAACAGAAAAAAATAAAACAAATAGATAAATAAAAACAAGCAAAAGATGAGACACTAATGTAAGAGAACAAAACAAACGAGATAACGAGAACAAATAAACAAAACAAGAACAAACACAGGCAAGAACAACGAGAGATAAGAACAACTACAAGAAATATTAGAGTAAAAGAGAAGAATGAATAATATAGATAAAAAAGAGAACAAGGAGAGAGAGAGAGAGAGAGAGAGAGAGAGAGAGAGAGAGAGAGAGAGAGAGAGAGAGAGAGAGAGAGAGAGAGAGAGAGAGAGAGAGAGAGAGAGAGAGATACAATAAAAATACAAGAACACAGAGAAGAGGAGAAGGAGAGAAAAGATAGAAGAGAAAGAAAATGGCGGCTGTGTTATGCCAGGTCAGCTTGGAGGAGGAGGAGGAGGAGGAGGAGGAGGAGGAGGAGGAGGAGGAGGAGGAGGAGGAGGAGGAGGAGGAGGAGGAGGAGGCATCAGGACCCTTCCCATCAGTAGAAATTCGGTGACTTCTCTCTCCCTCATTCAGTTTAATGTTCAAAGTTTAGTTCCGAACAGGCAACCCTCCTCCTCCTCCTCCTCCTCCTCCTCCTCCTCCTCCTCCTCCTCCTCCTCCTCACCCTCTTCTTCTTCTTCTTCTTCTTCCCTCACCTTCTCTGCCTCACTGTCTCTCACTTTCATTCCTTTTCTGCACATTCTCTTACTTCTTCTCTTTCTCTTCTTCTCTTCCTTACAACACCATTCTCTTCTTCTTTTTCCTCCTCCTTCTCTTCCTGCCTCCTGTTTCCTTTTACAGTCTCTTTTCCTTTGTCTTCCTCCTGTTCACCATCTTTCCTTCCATCTATCTTCCTCTCTACCAATTCTCCTTCACCCAAAACCACAAAAACAAAGAAAAAAACCCATCCTACTATTATTATTATCATTATTATTATTATTATTATTATTATTACTAGTGCTGTGGTGGGAACCCTTTAAATTCCTGGAAAGTAAGTTGAACAGAGACCAAAGGAAGCTGTACTATGAAGAGGAAGAGAGGGAAAGAGAGAGGGAGAAGGGAAAGGGGAAGGGAAAAGGAAAGGGTGAATATGCCATACCTGTGCAAGAGGGGAAGGGAAGGAGAGGGAAGAAGCGTAACAGATGGGATGCAGGGAGAGGTGGGAGAGGGGAGAGTTCAATGGAAAGGCCCGTAGAGATGGAAGGGAGAGAGTAAAATGTGAGAGCAAACTGTATTTACATGGATGGGGGAAAAATGTACTAAACACACACACACACACACACACACACACACACACACACACACACACACACACACACACACACACACACACACACACACACTGGTAGGATACAATTTACGTGTTAAGAGGGAGAAAAGGAAGGAAGGAAGAAAGGAAGAAAGGAAGGAAGGATGGATAGATGGATGGATGGAAGGAAGGAAGGAAGGAAGGAATACACGAAAAAAGAAATGGTGGGAAATGAGAAAGAATCGAACAAAGAAAGGAACAGAAAGGAAGAAAGAAAGAAAGGACACAAAAGAAAAGGAAAGAAATAAAGGAAGGAAAAATATATATGAAGAAAAAAAAATGATACAAGGAAAGGAAACACAAAGAAAATAACAAAAAGGAAATAGAAAACAAAACAAAACAGTAATTCTCTGTTTTTTCTTTATAGGATAAAACGAAAACAACGAAAAAAAATGAAATAATAATGAGAGAGAGAGAGAGAGAGAGAGAGAGAGAGAGAGAGAGAGAGAGAGAGAGAGAGAGAGAGAGAGAGAGAGAGAGATGAAAAAAATGATGATGGTGAAGAAGCAGAAAAGCAGAAGAAACAAAAGAAGAAAACGAAGACGAAGATTATGACGATGATGATAAGGAGGAGGAGGAGGAGAAGGAGGAGGAGGAGGAATACAAAGGAATACAAAGGAAAGCCAAACAGCAACAGACCTGTTGGTCCTTTCGAGGCTGTTTGGTAACTACTTCTAACTGGCTACAGATAAGAGAGACAGGACAGTACAGGAGAAGGCTCCTCCCCACCCACCACTCCCTCCAGCTTTCGCTGGCATGGAAAATAGCTTGGAAAAGTACCATGCAGTATGGAAAAACTGACATGGAATTTTCACAGGAAAGGATGAAAGGAGATTCTATTATTCACCCTACGGTGAACTCTACATATCTATCTATAAGAAAGTTAATATAGTATCATGTTTAATTATTCAGACAAGAAGAGAGCTTGTTGGGGTTATTCTTTAAATATTTATCAATTTTGTTTTTGAATGATGCAATGGAAGTACTGTTTACTATTTCAGAAGGAAGCTTATTCCAAATGTTAACTATTCTATTAAAGAAAAAGTGCTTTGCCTCGTGGGTTTTAAAGCGTTTTGGTGTAATTTTAAATCCATTATTCCTTGTTATGGTGGAATGATCAATAGTAAAATATTTATTGACATCAAGGTTGTTGTATCCCTGAAAAATTTTGAAAACTTCGATTAGGTCTCCTCTTATCCTGCGCTTTGTTAAGCTGAATAAATTTAATGCTTCCAGTCGTTCCTCATACGGCTTGTTTCTCAATCTCGGAATCATCTTGGTCACTCTACGCTGGATCCTTTCCAGTTTTTCAATGTCTTTTCTGTAATATGGTGACCAGAACTGCACACAGTATTCAAGCTGAGGACGCACCAATGAGTTATATAAAGTAAGGATAACTTTTTCTGATTTAAATTCAAAGGTTCTTCCAATGAACCCAACTAATTTATTTGCATTCTTTACTGCTTCTGTGCAGTGTTTGCTCGGCTTGAGATCTTTAGACACCACAATACCAAGATCTTTTTCATTCTCAGCACTTTCCAGAGGTACATTACTCATTACGTATTTTGCTTGTACATTGTTACTTCCAATGTGTAAGACTTTACACTTTTCTATATTGAATTTCATTTGCCATTTTTCTGCCCAGCGTGTCAGTTTATTTAAGTCACACTGTAGTTCTTGAGGAGGAGGAGGAGGAGGAGGAGGAGGAGGAGGAGGAGGAAGGAATCTACTCACACAAATACTTTCTTACGAAGGTGACTCATGTTCACCTGTCGAGAGTCACCTGTCAGACCGCCCCTCACCACCCCCCGCCCATCCCTTTAGCCGTCACTCACCTAAGAGGGACGTGGCGACCCCTCCTCTTCCTTCCCCCACTCCCCCTCCTCATTCAGTTCCCCTCCGTCAGTAGTAAACACGCGATGACACATATTTTTGTTTAGTGTCTGTGTCTTCCTCGCCCCTCCCCTCTTCCCTCTCCTCTTCCCCTCTTCTACCAGTCTCCTTTATAAATTACGTGCTTTATTTTCATCATGTGTGTGTATGTGTTCTTATTTTTCGTCGCCTACTAGTCTCTTCCTACATCTTTTTCCTCGTTTCTATTCTGTTCTTCCTGTTTATCATTTTGTTTTCTCATTTTCTTCTTTTTCCTTCTCCTTATTCTAATGTTTTTATTTTTCCTATTTTTGTTCTGCTTTTCTTATGCCATGTTCTCTCCCTTCGCTCTTCTTACTTCTTTATCATCCTTCCTCAACTTCACTTTCAGCCCAACGGTAGTAAGATGTACGAACAAACAGGTATTACAACGCAACACAATACCACAACACATCACAAGACAAGACAAGACAAGACAAGACAATCCACGAACACACTCAGACCAACACTAGTAGATGAAACACACACACACACACACAATTTAGGTGAGTACATACTTCTCTACTTCCTTCATTCCTTTCCCAATCCCTTCCCTTTTTTCCTTCCTTATACCTGCAAACACTTTACTCACTCACTCACTCACTCACTCACTCACTCATTCACTCACTAATACACACGATAAAACCCCAAACTGAACTTCACTTAAATAATCTGTCCCTCTTTACTCAACTAACCTCACCTCACCTAACCTCCCATTCTTTCCTCTCCTTGCCCCGCCTTCCTTCGCCCCGCCCCGCCCCTCCCCGCCCCAGCTCATCAAACGAGGCCTAACCGGATCTAATCTCTATTTTCCCGGGGACCTCCAGGTTGCCGTAATGTTATTAGTAGGGATCAGAACCTTCATAATGCGGCGAATCCTTCTTGGTTTTTATTTACACTGCTACTGATACTGTGTTGAGAGAGAGTACTGAGGCAGGGAGCGGGGGTAGGGATGGAAGGGGAGAGAGAGAGAGAGAGAGAGAGAGAGTGGTAAAGGGGAAGGAAGGTGATCATGAAGGAAGGAATGGAGGAATGTGGAAGGAGACTAGGAGGGAATGGAGGGTTCAGGAGGAAGAGTAAGGGAGGCATGACAGGAAAAAAAAGAAAGACGAGACAGAAAGATAGAGAAGGAGAAGGAAAGGAAGAATAGAAAAATGGGTGAAAGGGAGAAAGAAAGAAGGAAACGAGAAACAGACAAAGGGATGAGGTAAAGAAGAGAGAGAAAAAAAGACAAGAAAAGAGAGCAAGGAAACAAACGAGAAAAAGAAGGAAGGAAGAGAACAAAAGACGTAGATAAAATGAAAGAAATAAAACAAAATCCAAGAAAAGAGAAAGACAGGAGGAGGAGGAGGAGGAGGAGGAGGAGGAGGAGGAGGAGGAGGAGGAGGAGGAGGAGGAAGGACGAAGAAGGGAGACTAAGGGAGGAAGCTTTACGAGAGAGGGTGCTGATGGGTGAACTAAGCAGGAGGGAGGGAGGAAGAGAGAGAGAGAGAGGGAGATAAAGAGAGAGAGAGGGAGGAGGTAGGGAGATGGGGAGAGATGGCAGTGATATTAAAGAAAAGGTTAGACAAATGAGCTTCATAATGGTACCATAGAAGGAGCGATGGCAATAAGGAAAACAACACAGGAATATGAACGAAAGGCGGAAGAAATAAGAAAGAGAGAGAAATAAGAGAAGGAAAAAGTTTAAGTAGAGAGAGAGAAAAAAAAAGTACACGTGAATATGAGACAGGAGAGAACGAAGTGGAACGGAGGGAGAGAAGGAAGGAAGAGGAGGGAAGAGGGAAGGGAGGGGAGAGAAAAGGGAGAGTAGAGAGGAGAGAGAGAGAGAGAGAGAGAGAGAGAGAGAGAGAGAGAGAGAGAGAGAGAGAGAGAGAGAGAGAGAGAGAGAGAGAGAGAGAGAGAGAGAGAGAGAGAGAGAGAGAGAGAGAGGTGATGAGAAGAGAGCAAATTATGGGGTACAGAAGATGGGAATAATGGCGGATAATGATGAAAGGGGTGAGGGAGATGTGGTGAAATGGGGAAGAAGAGAGGGAGGATGGAGGCTATGAGTATGATGAGCCTGAGAGAGAGAGAGAGAGAGAGAGAGAGAGAGAGAGAGAGAGAGAGAGAGAGAGAGAGAGAGAGAGAGAGAGAGAGAGAGAGAGAGAGAGAGAGAGAGAGAGAGAGAGAATACACAGACACACACACTCTCTCTCTCTCTCTCTCTCCCCAGAATCTTTACCTCACTAATTAGACACACCGAAGCATTTTCCCAAAGACAACACAAGAGGAAGAACTGCCCTGGACTGCCTGCCTGCTTGCCTGGCCGCCTGACTGACTGACTCCATGACTGGCTAACAGTAAAGGTTGTGACTGGAGTAGGAAAGACGAGAAGAAGCATGTAACACACCCTCCTGCATGCCTGTCTCCCTGCCTGCCTGCCTGCCTGCCTGCCTGGTTGTGTGTCTGCATGCCTGAGTGACTGATTATCTGATTGTGTTAGTCCATGTTTTAATTCTATCTGCTCGCTGGGTGATAGGAGGACTGCCTTGATGACTGGCTGGAAGGCTATCTGATTGGTTTCCTGAGTGGCTTTTCTTTTGCCTTACACAGCGAGAGACATGTTCATTCCCTCGCTGATTGACTGACTGACGTGGGGACTGACGGACAATGCAAGGGGTTCTGTGCTTCACTGTTTGGCCTCCCTGCGTGCTTCGGGTTCCGTCTGAATGGCGGTATTGTTGTGGGGTCGCTCGTGTGCTGCTCTTCTGAAGGGTTGGTGCTTGGTGGTGGTGATGGTGGTGGTGCACTTCGTCAGGCAGTAATGTGGCCGGGTATTGTTCCTCCGTGCACGTGACTGGTGAAGGGACTGGTGAAGTGGGTGAGTCAAGGTGTTTAAATGAAGAGTGGATTGACTGAATATCTTGGTGAGAGTGGTTTTCAATTCTTCTATTTAGTTAATAAGTGAGTGAACTGTTTTGGTGACTGACTGACTGACTTGTTGACTGCCTGTTTGCCTGACTCAATGAATAACTGAACATCTCCTCAAACAAACCATCAAAGACAACAGCATAACTAAAAGTGACGTAAAGTGTATATACCTAAAATAAATTAATAAATAAAACAAAACAACCGAAAAAAAAGAAAACCACAAAAAACAGACTAAACAACTCACTAAAAAAACAACAACCTTACAACATAAACACCCAGCCAAACAACTAACCACCTAACCAACAAACTGACTGACTGGTTCTTTATCGCCCGGCAGCGTCTGGTTGGGGAGTAGCAAGGCCGGCCAAGGGACACAGAAGCGGTCCGGGGATACCTTAGTTTACATAGAAATGGGATCAGTTTTGGCATCGCTCCCGCTGGCGATATGACGACTGATAACTGAGTGCCGATCCCCGGGGAGAGAGGGAGAGAGGGAGAGAGGGAGAGGAGAGAGGGAGAGGTGAGGGGATGGTTAAGGGGAAGTTAAAAGAGAGATAAGGAAAGGCTGATTGGAGGTAACAAGAAAGAAAGGAGGGAGAGAGAGAGAAAGACGCATGCTGATTGAAAGAGAGAGAGAGAGAGAGAGAGAGAGAGAGAGAGAGAGAGAGAGAGAGAGAGAGAGAGAGAGAGAGAGAGAGAGAGAGAGAGAGAGAGAGAGAGAGAGAGAGAGAGAGAGAGAGAGAGAGAGAGAGAGAGAGAGAGAGAGAGAGAGAGAGAGACTACAACAATACTGACAAGGAAGAATAAGATGAATTTAAGAGAAAACCCGTCACAGGAGCAGAGAGAGAGAGAGAGAGAGAGAGAGAGAGAGAGAGAGAGAGAGAGAGAGAGAGAGAGAGAGAGAGAGAGAGTCCCAAATTAATCAATAAACAAAGGAGCACAACACCTGCAGACAGAAGACGCGGCGGGGACATAAAAGGAGCGCGGAATGCCGTCAAAACATCCCTCTGCACATAATCCAAACATTTACCCGATAACACGAAGCTAAACGCCGACCGAGAACTCACATAAATATCGCTTCACTATCTTTACAGCACGAGGGGGAGGAGACGGAGAGGGAGGCTGGACCCGGACCCTACCCCCAGCCTTGCCTTGCCTTGCCTCGCCTCGCCCCTGTGCCCCGCTACCTCAAGGGCGCCAGAGAGGACCTAGGAACGCCACTAGATTCTGCTACCGCCACCAGGACTCCACCACCGCCTCTACATCCCCAGGCCCAGTGACGGGAATGGCGTGGCGGTGCGGGAGGACAGACACAAGAGCAGCTATTCTCTTCCTAATGCGCAACGTCGTGGGGGTGACATTGCCTTGGGCGGGATGCGAGGCTGGATCAAAACTGCAAATAGGGAGTGGGGCGGCGGGAATCACAGGGATTTAGGATTTATGACGTAATTACCAGCAACTGACGTACCCGAGATGGCAGGAGAGCGAGGCTGAACGCGGATATAAGGCGTGTATGGAGTCCCCGGCAGCGTCACTCCACAATAAGCGCGATTTACGAGCATGCCAGCCTATCTTTTTATTGTCTCTGCAAGCCTCCAGCCGCCGCGCCGCCCTCGCCCCCCGGAGTGCTGCGTCGTGGCGGTCCTCCCTCACCTCCTCGCTGGCTCGCTACAGGTACAGGTGCGATTACAGGTGTGGCAGGAACATGTACGTGGTAAGGAGATGATGATATAGTGCTGTGTGATTCCTACGCGGCGTGTCTCCTATTATTTTCCCTCCCCAGGTGAAAACATCTCGTATTTCTCCTCGTTCCTCCTCTCTCATGTCACTTCCTGCACTCTTCCGTGTCTCCTTATCCGCCTCTTCCGCCGAACACTCTTACACTACCCAGTTTTTTCCTGTTTCCTCATTCAATATTTACAACTATACACCTTCTCCTCCTCCTCCTTTTTCTCTTCTTCTTCCTCCTCCTCCTCCTCCTCCTTCCTCGGCCTCCTCAGCCTGCAGGGGAAGCTAAGGCGGCCTGGCACGGTGATCAATGTTTGGTAAAAAGCAATCAAAGTCTAGGCAAGTCGTCAAAGTCCAGCCAGAAACGCCCAGTGACCAAAACGAGGCTGTGATGCTCTCTCTCTCTCTCTCTCTCTCTCTCTCTCTCTCTCTCTCTCTCTCTCTCTCTCTCATATTTCGTGTTCCAGGGTTCATTTAAGTTATTCCTTTCTTTATTTCTTGTATCTTTTTTTCCAGGTCATCAATTTTCCATCACCAGTCCTTCCTTCGTTCTTTAAGAAATACACAAACACATCAGTTTTATTCTCTTTACTTTATCTTATCTTTCTTCTCTCCCCGCCCAAGTTCTGTTTCTTGTTTTATTCTCCACCTCCTCTTCTTGTCCACTCTCCCCTCCGCTTCCCTCTCTTCCTTCTTCAGTCCGAGCCCCGTCCTCCATTTCTTCCCTCCCTGCTGACCTAACTTCTCGAGAGCCTCTAAGACGTCGCCCTAACTACGCCCGGAAGAAGTCTGAACCTGAGTGGTTTGTTTGCATTCTGGTCAACACGAAGGCGACGCGTCCCACTCACCTCTCAGCCCCTCAGCCCTCAGCAACTCAACACTCAGCCCCCTCACCTGCGTCCTATCTCCTACCTCCTTCCACCGATATATATTGTTTTGTGTCTTTTCCTCGCATTTTTACTCGTTAGTTTGCGTTTTTTTCTTTTGTTTACAACGGATATGCTGAATTTTGAAGGTTGTGAGAAAATGATGAATTATTTTGATTAGTATTACTCTATTGTTGACGGAATTTTGGTCTTATCTTTTTTAATCTACGGAATTTTGTCTATTTTCTACTCTAAGTCTCAAATTTAGCTGCTCACTTAATTAAGGCATGTATCAGTAATCAGCAGGCCTATCAATTAATACAAAATCTTTTAAAATCAATGAAGCAAAAAATATAAAGCACAGACTATGAAAAACAAAAAAAAAAAAAAAATCAAACATCTAGTACAAAGAAAATAAATTATCTAAAAAAAAAATATATATATATATAAAACCAGGAAAATAGAATAACCCAAAGACTTCAATTCAGCCCTCCAATATAGACAGACACTGCCCAGGTCACTCACCATCTGGCACTGAAGATGAAAAGCGTCTACAATAAAGAAAGAAAACAGGTGAATGTCTCAGTTTGCCCGTGAAGAACAGAATGCAGGAGGGACGACTAGGTGAAGGTCATTTTGCAGTTTCCTTCCCCAAGTCCAGACAGTTCTTGCTCCCCTCCCACCTTCCTTCTCCTCTTCTCCTCCTCTACCACTCCGTCCCCTCAGCCTCCTCCACTCAGCCTGGCTCAGCCCCCTTAAGTGTGTGTGTGTGTGTGTGTGTGTGTGTGTGTGTGGATCACGTGCGCACTCCAGGGGGGGGTGTTGGGCGTGAGGGGGTGAGGAGAGGCAAAGAAGGAGAGGGAGAGGAAGAAGAGGAAGAGGAGGAGGAGGAGGAAGAGGAAGAAGGAAGAGTCCAGTCCGGCACAAGTTTAATTATTGCTTTATTTTTCGTGATATTTCAGGTGAGTGGCCGTGGTGAGGTGAGGGCGTGAGGTGAGTGTTGGGAGCGTCTGCCTGTATGCCCTGCCTGCTCTGTTTCCGTGTCTTCTCCACTTCCACTTTCCATCCTCCCTAGTGTGTGTCTTCTTGTCTCTCTCTCTCTCTCTCTCTCTCTCTCTCTCTCTCTCTCTCTCTCTCTCTCTCTCTCTCTCTCCAGCTTTTTTTCCCCGTTCATTTTCATTTTCCTTCCCTGTTCTTTAAGTTTCCTTCACTTCTTACACTTCACTACACTTTTTTCCCTCGTTTTTTCCTTTCTTTCTTGGGCTCGTGTTATCTCGGAAACCTGCCTCGTGATCTCGTGGCAGGAACCCTTACTGACTGACTGACTGACTGACTAACTGACTGGCTGACCGGCTGACTGACTGACTGACTGGCTGGCTGGCTGGCTGACTGAGTGGCAACGCGATACACAGACACGACTAGACATTTTGTGTAAAACTTAGAGGAACTGAGAGGCGCCGAGAGATAAGGAAGCGAAGAGGATGATTAGACGGGAAGGATCAAGCTCTAAGCACACACACACACACACACACACACACACACACACACACACACACACACACACACGATAATGTTGAAAGCCTTCCCGAATCGTCTTCTGTTCCTTTCCTCTCTCTCTCTCTCTCTCTCTCTCTCTCTCTCTCTCTCTCTCTCTCTCTCTCTCTCTCTCTCAGCCTTCTTATCTTATTATAAAGTTTGTTGATAGTCGTTGCTCCCTCACGTTCCTCTGCGTTCATGCTTCTTCTTCCCCGACGCAATCTAATAATCGATCTGGTGGTGGTGGTGGTGGTGGTGGTGGTGGTGGTGGTGGTGGTGGTGGTGGTGGTGGTGGTGGTGGTGTCTTGCTTCTCTTCTTCTACCTTCTGTTTTTTTTTTCTTTTTTCTTTCTCCTTTCTTCTCATCTTTCCTCTTATTTCTCGCAAACTTTCAATCGTTACTAGTTTATTCTTTGTTCTTTTTCGCGTCCTGTTCTTCCTTCCTTCCTTCCTTCCTTCCTTCCTTTCTTCCTTCCTTCTTCTCCGTCACTTCCACATTTCTCTTCTTGTTTTCTTTTCGCATTTTTGTTACTCCTTTCCTTCTTTTCTCCTTCGTTTTCTTTCCCTTCTTCCTTTTGTCCCTTTTCATATTTAAGTTACTCCTCCTATGTCACTTTCATTTATTTATTTTTCAATTTCCAGTTTTCTTTTTCCCCCTTTTCCTCTTCCCTCTTCGTTTCTTTCTCTTTATTCTATGCCTTCTTCCTTACTATTCATCTTATGTCCTTTATCCACATTTCCTTTACTCTCTTATTCTAGTTTCCCATCCTACCTTCTCTCCCTTTACTCCTTTCTTTTCTTTCCTTCTCTTTCTTTCTCCTCCTCCTCCTCCTCCTCCTCCTGCCACTGCTGCTTGCGTTTCCTCCGAGCAATCTTACTTCTAGACAGTCTGCGCCTTAATCCCCATTTATGTGGTCCTCTCCCCGTTCCAGACCCCTCGCAGCGCTCCAGTCCCCGCGTCTCCCCTGCGGTGGGGGCTGGTGGCTCGGCGTGTGACAGCCCAGCGGGAGGGGGGCTAATTGTGGTGGTGGTGGTGGTGGTGGTGGTGATGATGGTAGTAGTAGTAGTAGTAGTGTTTTGTTACCTGTGTGTGTGTGTGTGTGTGTGTGTGTGTGTGTGTGTGTGTGTGTGTGTGACCGTGTGCAAGGTTTATAGTGGTGATAGTCGGGTTCATAGTGGCAGAGGTGGCGATAATAGTAGAGGTAATAACGATGTTTCTCGAGGCAAGGATGGCCATGGTGATACTGGTGGTGGTGGTGGTGGTGGTGGTGGTGGTGGTGGTGGTTGAGAGACTAGAAATACAGAAGCGCAGTGTTGGTATTGAAAGTCTATATAATATAATCGTGAAAGCAGCCATGTTGGAAGTAGGAAAGAAGGAAGCAGGGAAGCAGGTGGATGGAAGGGTGGTACAGAGATGAAGAAGAGGAAGAAGAGGAGGAGGAGGAGGATAGGGAGGGAAGTCTGAGAGGTAGAGGAGGAGACGAAAGAAGAGGTGAGAAGAAGAGGGGAAGAAGAGGAAGAGGTGAGACGGAAGGAAGAGTAAGAGGAAGAAAAGGGGAAAACTCTGATAAGGAAGGAAGGAAGGAAGGAAGGAAGGCGAGTGTGAGTGAGAGGGAAGAAGAATAATGAATGAGAGAAGAAACAAGAGGAAAATTATGAAGAAAGAATAACAAATGAAAGAAGAAAGAAAGGAGAGGAGAGCAGCTTGAGGAGAGGACCAGAAAAGAAGAAGAAGAAGAAGAAGAAGAAGGAGAAGAGGCTGTAAGGAGGAAAAAGAAGACGAGAAAGAGGAAGAGGAAGAAGAGGAGGAGGAAGGGACGGCTTTTGACTGCAGGAACTTGTATTTTGCTCTCCTTCCCCGCTGCCCAAATACAAGCAGAGCGAGGCCTTTGAGCGGAGGCACGAGGGAAGCGCCCGAGGCCTTCACTCCCGAGAGGAAATTGTCGGGAAGGCGCTTCGAGAGTTCCGAGGCCAATTTGTCTCATTTTTCCCCCGGCCTTGTGACGAGCAACGGCCTGGGAGGTGCCAAAAATGCTCCTCCTCCTCCTCCTCCTCCTCCTCCTCCTCCTCCTCCTCCTTCTCTTCCTTCTTCTCCTATTCTCCTCGTCCTCTTCTTCTTATTTCTTCTTCTATTCTCTACTTCTTCCGTCGGTTCCTTCTTCTATTTTCATTTTTTCGTGCCAAAAATGTTGCTGCTCATCCTCCTCCTCCTCCTCCTCCTCCTACTTCTCCTCGTCCTCTTCTTCTGCTCTCTACTTCTTCCGTCGATTCCTCCCTCTATTTCCATTTTTTCCTTTTACTCATTGCTTCTATTCTACTATTTATCTTTCTTTTTTCATATCTTCCTCCTCCTCCTGTCTCTTTCTCTCTCTCTCTCTCTCTCTCTCTCTCTCTCTCTCTCTCTCTCTCTCTCCTTCAATCTTAAATCACCTTAAGCAATAACTTTCTGCTACTATTATTCCTTTTCCATCCCTTCTTCCTTTCTTCCTTCTCTCTCCTCCTACTTTTCTTCTTTCTCCTCCTCCTCCTCTTTCTGTTGTTTATTACTTTCTCCCTCCACCTATATCTCCCCTCCTTCTTTCCCTCCCTTGTGTCTCCTCCTCCCCTATTACCATCAGCCACACACCAACCCATTCCTCAAAGCATCCCCCTCTCTCTCTCTCTCTCTCTCTCTCTCTCTCTCTCTCTCTCTCTCATATCAATCGTTTCAATATTGCACCTTCATCATTTCAACAAACCTTTCTATTTAAAAGTCTATTTCCACTCTCTCTCTCTCTCTCTCTCTCTCTCTCTCTCTCTCTCTCTCTCTCTCTCTCTCTCTGACTTAAGGGAGGGAGAGAAGAGAGACAACCACGCCCTCATTCTCCTTGTCTTTCTCCCTCCGACATCACCAACACCCTTTCCATCTTCCCTCGTGGCGGCAGAAAGCAAGCCACCCTCTCTCTCTCTCTCTCTCTCTCTCTCTCTCTCTAGGAAGGAGGTAAACGGCGTGGATATTTAATAAGCGACGTCTGGTGGGTGCTGTTCAGAGGATAAGCGAGAGAGTGCAAGACAGAGCAAGGGTGTGTGTGTGTGTGTGTGTGTGTGTGTGTGTGTGTGTGTGTGTGTGTGTGTGTGTGTGTGTGTGTGTGTGTGTGTGTGTGTGTGTGAAAAAGAGAGAAAAAAAAGAGAGAAAGGAAGGAAGAGAGATATGAAGTAATAGGATGTAAGAAAAATGAGAGAGAGAGAGAGAGAGAGAGAGAGAGAGAGAGAGAGAGAGAGAGAGAGAGAGAGAGAGAGAGAGAGAGAGAGAGAGAGACTACAAGTAAATAATCAAAATCCTTTAATTTAGGACTCGAAGTTTATGAGATCCTTTACGAGTATTTCTTCAAACGCTACAAGACTAATAACTTTTTTTTTTCCTATTTTTCGTATTCGTGGTGAGATTACTAGTTAGACATCTCATGGGGAGGAAAAATATGTCCATCACTCACTCGCTTCTTCCCGTGTCCAATATTCAAATAGATCGCTTCACTAATGGACTCTTCCTTCTCTTCCTCGTCTTTCTCCTCTTCTTCCTCCTATTCCTCCTCCTTCTCTTCCTCGTTACCATGACAACATAAGTCTATGGCCAAATTACACCACAGTTTGTTTATTCAAGAAGTGAAGTCTGTGTGTGTGTGTGTGTGTGTGTGTGTGTGTGTGTGTGTGTGTGTGTGTGTGTGTGTGTGTGTGTGTGTGTGTGTGTAGGTAGGGCAGTCGTCTTGAAATGGTGCATGTGTATATTTATTTAGAAACAACTGGATAAGGCTCTCTCTCTCTCTCTCTCTCTCTCTCTCTCTCTCTCTCTCTCTCTCTCTCTCTCTCACTTTCCCGTTACTAATTTATCAGACACTGACTTTATCCCTTCCATTATCTGCTTCCCTTTCTACTCTCTCTCTCTCTCTCTCTCTCTCTCTCTCTCTCTCTCTCTCTCTCTCTCTCTCTCTCCTCCTCCTCTTTCTCTTCCTCACAGTCTTCCCTCTCCCTCTCTCATTTCATTTGCATCTCTTCTCTCAAGCTATCAGTTACAGTTTCTATTGCTGTACATTCTCTCTCTCTCTCTCTCTCTCTCTCTCTCTCTCTCTCTCTCTCTCTCTCTCTCTCTCTCCCCTCGCGACGGACTGACCGAGTATAATCCAGGAATCACACGAGAAAGACTCCGCCAGTGAGGGGAAGGGAGGGGAGAGAGGGGGAGAGAGGGATGATGAGGGGGTGTGGGAGGGTAAGGGAGGGAATTAGAGAGGGGGGTAGGAAGGAAGGAATAAAGAAGGAAAGGGAAGGCAAGGAGAGAAAAGGATGATTTGCGGGGAATAAGGAGAGATAATGGGAGAATAAGAAAAAAGAGACGTTACAGAGAGAGAGAGAGAGAGAGAGAGAGAGAGAGAGAGAGAGAGAGAGAGAGAGAGAGAGAGAGAGAGAGTGAGAGGAAAAGAAAACGTAACAGTCGTGTCAGCTTAACAGATTTTACTTTTCTCCCAAAGCTCTTAATTATGGTGGTGGTGGTGGTGGTGGTGGTGGTGGTGGTGTGTGTGTGTGTGTGTGTGTGTGTGTGTGTGTGTGTGTGTGTGTGTGTGTGTGTGTAGTTTCTCATCCTCTTGTATCTATTTCTTAACGTCAATCTACCCTCTCCCTCTTCCTCTTCTCCCAGTGCCCCCCCCCCTTCTCTCTCCCTCGGGACAACCGCAGTATCAACAAGCATTACTATCCTTGTCTGGGGGGCGGCGTTCCCTGGGGAGGCCAAGAGAGGCTCGATGTCCACCTCCATGAGAAGACGAAGGGGAGAGAGAGAGAGAGAGAGAGAGAGAGAGAGAGAGAGAGAGAGAGAGAGAGAGAGAGAGAGAGAGAGAGAGAGACGCAGGGGAGGAACGGTGTGGAATAACCTTGAGGGCGTCTGGGGAGTGAGAAAGGGAGAACGAGGGAGAGCGAGGGAGGGCAGAAGGGAGAGAGGAGGGAGGGAAGAGAGAGAAGGGGGAGGAAAATAAGCTATATGTAGTTTGTTAGTGGGAAAAATAAGGCATGACTGGACAATGTGCGAGAGAATGGGATGAAGGAAGCAAGGAAGGGAGGAAGGAAGGGAGGAAGGAAGGAAGGAAGGAAGGAAGGAAGGAAATAAATGGAAGACTAAATACATACACGAAGGATGAAGTTATAAGAAAACGTAAAGAAAAACAAAGCAGAAAGAAGAGAAGAGGAAGGAAAATAGG
>NC_059304.1:11006392-11011392 GCF_017591435.1 Portunus trituberculatus | reverse complement strand
CTTCTTCTTCTTCTTCTTATTCCTCCTCCTCTTCTTCTTCTTCCTGGTGTTCCTCAAGGCAATCGTCCTCTTCCCTGGTTTAGCGGTGATTTACGATCCAGTGAGCCGTGACGTGATTAATCCTTTTTACCTTTCCTTTTTTTGTCTCCGCTTTTCCTTCCTTCTATCCTTTCTCCGAACCTGCCCCAACAATCACCCGTCCCTGCCTTCCCTTTCTTCCACGCCCTTCCCCCCCATCCCCCCATCCAGGACCTCCCCACAGCCCACGCCCCACCCACGCCCCGCCCACGCCCACCTCAGTCCATGCTAATTACCTGGCGTGCATCAATCAATTCCACGCAAGGCTCCCTATCAAGGAGGATTAGCGAATGGCAAAGCTGAAGACTCTTGTTTGTATTCTTTGTGTGTGTGTGTGTGTGTGTGTGTGTGTGTGTGTGTGTGTGTGTGTGTGTGTTTGGACCAAAGGTGGGTAATTAAGGAGAGGCGAGGCAAAGGGAGGGAAAAGAAAAGCTTACCTGACAGGCTTCTTCTTCTTCCTTCTTCCTTCTTCCTTCTTCTCCTTCTCCTCCTCTTTCTCTTCCTCCTCCCTACACCTCAAGGACAACACCTCCAGCCATTGCTACACCGTTCCTTCACTCCTTACTCTATGCTACACCTTTTCTTCCTCTCCTCAACCTCCTACACCCAACTACTCCTAAACTACACCCAGATACACCTAAACTACACCTCATCACTCTTCTATAGAACCCTTATGTGACCCAAAGTGCCGCCTAGTGCCCCTAAACTTTCCTTCTGCGGTGCCTTCGCCAGGAACACGGGAAAGTGACACCCAGACATCTTCACTGCAGCAGGAGGGGAGGAAAGCCTTGTCCTTCCCCTCGGTTCCTACACAGCGGCCCTTCATCACTTAATTGAAGGAAAGAAGGACATTTTGTTTCTCCTTCCTTTGCGACTCCTCTTCTTCCTCTCATCCTGCTTTATTCTCCTCTCTTTCTCCCTCTTCTTCTTCTTCTTCTTCTTCTTCTTCTTCTCTTCCATCTTTTCTCTCCCCTTCCCCTCTGCCACTCATTTTTCTTTATCTTCCTCCGATCCTCAGCCCTATCTTCCCTCTTCCCTCTTTCGCCTCCCTCCACGGCCTTCTCCTCCTCCCCTCAATAGACAGAGACAGAGAGAAGTGAGGGAAAATGGGAAGATGGAGAGATAGGAATCGGGAATAAATGAGGAATAGTGGCAAGGAGAGTTAGGATAAAGAAGAACAGTGAGAGAGAGAGAGAGAGAGAGAGAGAGAGAGAGAGAGAGAGAGAGAGAGAGAGAGAGAGAGAGAGAGAGAGAGAGAGAGAGAGAGAGAGAGAGAGAAATGTAGGTAGAGATTTATGAAGAGAAAGAGGTGAAGTTGCGTTAACATATCAAATAACGTGAAGAGAAAAGCAATATTTTACCATAAAGTTTAATTAACAGACGAAAGAAAGCGAGGAGGAAACTTTCAACAACATTCCTGTAACATTAATTTCCGGAGATGCTGGAAAATGCAACACGTACCATTTTTATCGCTTATTTATGCAGCAGCGGCGGCGGCAGCAGCAGCAGCAGCAAGTCGCACCACTATTTCTATTCATTTCGCTGTGTAACGAAGCTTTTTTTTTTTTTTTTATCTTATATATATATTTTTTTTATTCCGTTTCCACCACCCCCTCCCTTCCATTTTTTTTCTCTCTCTCTCTCTCTCTCTCTCTCTCTCTCTCTCTCTCTCTCTCTCTCTCTCTCTCTCTCACACACACACACACACACACACACACACACACACACACACACACACACACACACACAGAGACAATTTCCACCACCATCAATATCAAAAGCAAAAATAATATTCCTTAATAATCAGTTGTTCGTTGCAGCATGAGTGAAGTAAGTAGGTAAGTGAGTAAGTGAGTAAGTAAGTAAGTGAGTGAGTGAGTGAGTGAGTGAGTGAGTAAATGCATAAATAAGTAAATGAATAGATCAACTTCTTCAAAAATCAGAGTAATGATGAAGCTGCTTTTAATTATATGCTGAATGGATATTTAATTTTTTTTCATGTTTTTCTCTATTTGATTTATTTTGTGAAGTGAAGTCCTTATTTCAATTTCTTTCTATTTTATAACGATTTATCCTATTACTCTTCTCCCTTCCTTCGTTCCTTCCTTCTTTCCTTCTCTTACTCTTCCTCCCTATCTTCCTTCCATTTTTTCCCTCCAAGAAGTGATAGAAGAGAAATACAACGATGATGACAACTATACCACCTCCTCCTCCTCCTCCTCCTCCTCCTCCTCCTCCTCCTCTTCCTCCTCCTCCTGGCAACTTTAGCAAACACCTGAATCGCGTCCCTCACCACCTGGCGCCTCCTTCACCACCTGCTTCTCTTCCTCCTCCTCCTCCTCCTCCTCCTTCTCCTCCTGTATCTCCATCACCACCTCCTCCTCCATCACAACGCCACCTGTTCAGGACGACTCATCACAAATCACGAAGGAAGGAAGGAAGGAAGGAAGGAAGGAAGGAAGGAAGAAGGAAGGAAAAGAACGAAAGAATGGAGGGAGGAAATGAGAGGAAAGAAAGAACGAAGGAAGGAAGGAAGGAAGGAAGGAAAGAAGAAGAAAGGATGGAAGGAAGGAAGGGATAGAGAGATGGAAGAAGGGATGAGAAAGAAGCAAAGGAGAAAGAAAAAGGAAAAATAATAGAGAAAAGGAAAAAAAAAAAGAAAAGGAAATTAACAAATAAAAAAAAGGAAGAAATAATGAAAACAACGAAGGAAAAAAGGGAGAAAAGAAATTAGAAAGGGAGGAGGGAAATAAAGGAAAAAAATAGAGGTGTGGGACATTTACTCAGGGTGTCCAGGGCTGTGTGGAAATCCAAAGGCAATCCCTGGGAGGCGCCCTTGTGGATTTGGGGTGAGTGGGGTCCCGCTCTCTCTCTCTCTCTCTCTCTCTCTCTCTCTCTCTCTCTCTCTTCCTTCCCTTGGTCTTCAACATTTTTTTTTCGTTCTACATTTGCCCTTTGTCTTCTTCCCCCTCCTCCTCCTCCTCCTCCTCCTCCTCTACTTCTTCCTCCTCCTCCTCTTCCTCTCATGAACCTTCCATTTTCTCGCCTCCTTATCCGTCAACACTTGTTTGTGGCAATTTATTTCTTCCTCTCTTCTCCTGTTTGTTCATTTTTCCAGGTATTCTTGCTATCTTTACCTTCCCTTTTTCGTATATTGACTCACTCTCTCTCTCTCTCTCTCTCTCTCTCTCTCTCTCTCTCTCTCTCTCTCTGTATTTAACATTGATAGCTTTTTCACTCTTCTTTCCTTCCTTCCTTCCTTCCTTCCTTCCCACGCCCTTCCTCAATCACCAATTATCTTTATATATCTTTTTGTCCATTTGTTCATCTTCCATTCTTCTTTTTTTTTTTTCTCTTTCCTGTTCTTTTTCTTTTTTTTTTTCTTCTATTTCCATTTAAAAGTTTCTGTTGCTTCATCTCTATTCTTAGTCTGTCCCTCTAAAATTAGTGGACGTTTCTTTTTTATCGTTTCTCTTTCCTTCTTTCGTTTCTTTATTTCTCCTCCTTCTCCTTTTATCTCTTTTATCTCTATCTCTTATCTCCGGCAGTATTTCTTTCTTCCCTCCTAAAATTCGCTGTTCCTTTAATCTTCTTTCTTTTCTCTCTTATTTCAATTTATTTTACGTTTCTATTGTAGTCTTCCTTCTTCTTCCTATATCTTTTATTCTGAAGCGTTTTGTTCTCTGTTGAGGATCAGCCTGGTTCTCTTGTGCGCTTCTCCTATTAACTTTCCATACACCTTACTAAAATCACTACTAGAATCGAGAAATTGCCCCTGAAAACACAACTAGCTGCCGATAAATATTAACAAGTAATTAATATAAGACGTAAGAATGCTTAAGAATGCTGCTCTCTATCTTTCCCTTAATGATCAACACCACTGCTACTGCTTGCTCCTTCCTTTGTGTTCCCTTGTGTCCCTGAAACCTGGAGAGTCAACCTATGAATACCTGGCGAAGCTGATCAGCCGCCGTGGTCTTTGTTATGGCGTTTATTGACGAAAGAAACCATAGGGGAAACTGTATTAGCAATCTGTATTTTCTCTCCTTCCTATGTCTTCTATTTAGCTTGGTGAAGTGTATAGGTGGTGGTGGTGGTGGTGGTGGTAGGTAAGAAAGGTGGTGAAAGAAGGAGAAAGAACGAAGAGAGAGGAGGAGGAGAAGTGTTTGACAAGAGTGGAAGAAAAAATGCAGGTGGAAAGGAGGTGATGAAGGACGGGATAAGGTGAGGGAGAGAGAAGAGAAGAGGTGATGATAGGTGGCAGGTAAAAAGAGTTAATTACTGTTACTACTACTACTACTACTACTACTACTACTACTACTACTACTACTACTACTATTACTAGAAAGAATAAGGAATGTGAAGGATGGAGAAAGGGAGGAAGTAGATGAGGGAAAAAAGTGATGGAGAAGAAAAAAAGAAGATATGGAGGAGGAAGAAAGGAAGGAGGAGAGAAGGAAAATCCATCACCTACACCTGTGAAGGCAACCTGAATTTAGAGAGAATCCTTTCCTCCTCCTCCTCCTCCTCCTCCTCCTCCTCCTCCTCCACCTTCCTCCTCCTCTCTCTCTCTCTTTCTCTTTTCCCTATCTCTCTTTCTACCTTCTTTAATATTCAAACAATTTTCTATGTTCCCCTTTTTTTTTCTCTCTCAGTACTGTTGCTCCCTCTTCTCTCCCTCTTTCTCTCTCCCTTTCTATTGTGCTCTCTCCCTCCTCTCCCTGTCCCCTCTCCTCGTGTTTCTGTCTCTCACTGATTACAATTTCGTCCTCCTCGCTTTCCTCCGCTAAAGGGAAAAAATAATATTATGATTGGAATTACATTTTTCCTCCCACGAGAGTCAAAAATTACTGATATACATTTTTTGAGTCGCCATCAGAAATTAGTTATGAGTTCGAGGTACCTTTAAGTTTTTTTTTTTT
>NC_059304.1:10991392-11003892 GCF_017591435.1 Portunus trituberculatus | reverse complement strand
GTGATTTATTGAGTTCCTCTGAAGCTGGACGGGGAGAGAGGGGAGGAGGGCAGAGAAGGGGAGGAGAGGGGATGATTAAAAAAAGTACGGACAGGGGTAGGAAGGGGAGACTTAATCATTCGTTTTCTTTTTCCTCCTCCTCTGAGAGTGTAAAGAAAACGGTAATGCATATATAAAAAAAAAAAAAAAACTTCCTTTGTGAGTGAGCGATAATTGGAGATAGGAGTAACGAAGGAATATAAAGCAGCGCTAAGTAATATGAAGAATGAAGTCAACAGTTACTCAAATACTGGTCGCAGCGAGCTTGTCTGGGAGCCACACACCGACTAACTGATATAATAAGTCAGACATTTTATTTGTTCGTATTTTCCGGAGAAACAAAATATGGTAAATGAAAGTAAAATTGAAGCATGAACATGAGAAAATAAAGAAGAAAAAAACCAAGAAAAGGTCCATTTATTCGCCATAACTGAGTAAGAGAGCAGGAGAGGAAAGCGAAAGTCTGCTGGAGATATAAACGAAAGGTAGGTGAAGTGAAGAAGAAGAAGAAGAAGAAGAAGAAGAAGAAGAAGAAGAAGGAGAAGAAGAAGAAGAAGAGGAAAAGAAGATCAACAATAACAACAATAAGGTTAATAAAGAAAGCAATAACATCACTAACAACAACAACAACAACAACAGCGCCACCATCACTCACTCTGGCAGAAAGCTTTAATTTTAACTCCAAAACTTTTGACCTCATCTCAAGCCAAACCAATCTCTCGTTTTCTTCTTCCTCTCCAATCCCTCCCTTACTCCCTCCCTCCCTCCCTCCATTCTACTTAACTCATCCCTCTCCCTTTTTCTCTTCCCCTCTTCCAGTAACCCATTAACCCTTTCTTCTCTCATTCCTTCCAACCCTCTCTCTCTCTCTTTTCCCTCCCTCGTCAATTCTTTCTTCCTATCTTCTTCCTCCCGTCCTTCTCTCACCCATCCTCATCTTCCAGCAAACCGTCAAACCTTCTATCTTTCTCCTAACTCCACTTCCCGCCCTCCTCCCGTCACACCATCGTCAGCAGCAGTCTCGTCCTCTTCCCGCGAAGGGCAAAACAATCGGGCGGGCGTCCTGTCTGGGTCATCGTGCACTATAAAGTTGATTTACAGCCCCCGCTCCTCTAAATCATGACCTTTATGGTGACAAAAACGGGAATGAGAGGGAGGGGCGAGGTCATTCTTTGTGTAATGACCAAACTCATCCCAGCCTTCCTTCTGTCCACGCCCACACTCTTCCAATCGTCTCTCTCTCTCTCTCTCTCTCTCTGTTCTTTTATCTTCTCTATTCTCCTTTATCTTTCTTGTCTATCTGTCCTTTTATCTCTCTTTTTGTTTGTCGTGTAATGTCCTCGCCTGTTTCTCCTTCTCTTCTTCTTTCTCTCATCTCCTCTTCGTAGTATGAAATATTTTACTCATCACTAACTTCAACCGTCACCACATTTGTCTTCCCGCCGCCTCGTCCACTGTCCTAAATCTCCTCCCCACGATAATTACACATTTCACCCCCATCACGCCCACCTACCCGCCCACCCGCCCATCCACCCAGCTAAGACCACCTCCAGAAACCGTACCAAGCTCCCTGTTCCCCGTTCCTCTGTAATCTCTATCTCACCAGAACCTTACGTATCCTCTCTCTCTCTCTCTCTCTCTCTCTCTCTCTCTCTCTCTCTCTCTCTCTCTCTCTCTCTCTCTCTCTCTCTCTCTCTCTCTCTTAACTCCTTCCTCTTTCTCAGCCTCGTTTTATTATTTTTTTTTCATTCTCATTATTTAATCTCGCCATCTCACACTCAGCCTCCGGGATCTTCAAACCACCCAGTTGCTCCACATTCTTCAAGACAACAAACAGCAGAATGTCTCCACGCCTTTAGATAAATGACTCGCTCTCCTGCTTTTACGGGACCCATAAATTCTATCCGAGAAATCAATTCGCAAGGAGGAGGAGGAGGAGGAGGAGGAGGAGGAGGAGGAGGAGGAGGAGAAACAGCGGGCCAAGGTGTGTAAGTGCACGCTCCAGAGGCTCTTGTTTGATGCTCACAGAAAAAAAAGTTACTGCCCTGAACGCAATTTTCACACCTCCGCTCATGTAGTCTTCCCCTCATCCCCTCCTCCTCCTCCTAGTGCGAGTCCTCCATCCCTATCTTAACCAGTCCCGGGACATGCCACCGACACCAATAAACAGGCCGGAGTACACCAGAACACATCAATAAACATTCCGAGGAGTCTTACAGCCTCCGACTCAGGAACCTTGGCAGGGAGTGAGTCGCGCGCCACACATCACTGCCACTCACCCCTCCATGCCTGTGTTCATGCCGCCAACACACACACACACACACTCTCTCTCTCTCTCTCTCTCTCTCATCCAAACACCCTCATATATGGGCCATACCTCCGCGCCACCACACTAACACCATTATGCTCACGTTTACACAGTCCTCACGCCCACGCGCCCATCATACGCACACACCTGAGTCGCCGCCCCTGCTGCTCTCACATCCTCAAGCCCCTATCGTTCCCACACAACCCACGCCCACGCCACGCCCACACAGATGTTCCACCCACAGGTACACTCTGGTGAAACAGGGGAATATTTATGTTTACACCAATGCCCTTCTCTATCTGAGCCGTTCCTTCATTCTCTGTCACCCTTTCCTTCCCACCGCAACGTGTACCCGTCATCCCGCCCCTGCCTCTCGCTGTACCCTCGTTCTCGCCCTCCACATCCCTCTCCTGCCACTTGCCACTCAACGGGGTGCTCTCTGGCCTCCCCCTCTCTCGTCACCGCTGTCCCGCCCTCCCTTCCCGCCCGTGAATCATCGCCGCTCACGCTCCCAACGACTGTACCTTCTGGAGCCCCTGGGATGTGCTCCACCTGGCTCTCCCCCCTCTCTCTCTATGGTCCTCCTCCTCTGGGAATGAGCCCCGCGCCGCCCTTCCTTGTATCACGTTACCGACAACACACCGAGGCTTATTATCTGGTGACTTGCATTGAGGTTGTTGTTGGCGCGCAATCTTCGTCTTGGTCGGGATCTCTTTGCGGCTCCGTTTTCTGTGATGAGTGTCGACACGCCCCGATGTCAAGCAAAGGTGCGGCTGTCGATGGCGAGCAGATGATCACTAAGAGGACCCTGCACCATCACGGCCTGATGCTGATGGGGATTATCTGTCGCGCAGGCAAGTTGTGAGCAGGATAAGGGAATGCAGCACGACACTTCTTGTGCAGCCAGCGAGCTCCTACCACCACTAC
Organism: Portunus trituberculatus; assembly: GCF_017591435.1. NCBI lineage: Eukaryota > Metazoa > Arthropoda > Malacostraca > Decapoda > Portunidae > Portunus > Portunus trituberculatus. The sequence continues at coordinate 11,000,618 of NC_059304.1, read as the reverse complement.
AGCCGCCGCCTCTTGCCAAGCCGCCTCCGCCCTCAGCCAATCCTGAATACCTCCCTGGTGCTTCCTCCTCCGCGAGACAGATGACGCGCCTTCGTCTTCATCCACCAGGCCAAACATGAATACCAGGCCATGAATACCGCGCTGCCTCCGCCCTCGCCGTGCTGCACATACCACGCCTTAACCTCCACCGTGCATGAACACACTGCACACCTCGCCTCGCATGCACCCCACAGCCTGGCACGTGCACCAAAGCCATCTCGCTAGGTATGAATGGCACGTCACTGGAGACAAAGCACGAGGCACGAAGCCACAATAGCGCCAAAAACAGCAATATCATTTTGGGAACACGGGGGAGGAAGCAGCATTATTCCCTGTAAGCAGCAGCGCTTTCACCTCAAGACCCCGTGGCAGTGAGCACCGCATCCCTCTCCCCCCAAGCCTGTTCCCCACGGCAAGGCTGGAGGCGTCAACAGCAGCCCCACAATGGCGTATTATCTATCTCATATCGGTGGCCCCCTTCGGGATTTGCATGGAAGGCATTCAATAACCCGCCTCATTATCATACTCAGCGCCTCTGTTTTCTCCCCACCTAAGAAGTGAGGAATGAATACGACTCAGCCTCTTCGGTAATTTCCAAGATTCTTCGTCCCCTTTTCCCTGCAAATCACCTCCCGGGGAAGGCAGCCACAGCCTCCCTTTAAGCACCAATGTGTATGCCGCGTCGCTCGCCACCGCCAAGTCAGAGCGTAAACACGAGCCACAGGAAATATAATGAAGGATTTAAACTATGTGAAGCATGCCAGGGACGACAGGAAACTGTGCCGGCGACGTGATCAAAATACAGACTTGAGGCGACCCGCTCCGCAGAGATCAGGAGTCGCTTACCATTTCGTGAGAGACGAATTAATTGACAAGCCCATCAATAACAAGCAGCCTCAGTGGACGGTGGGCAAATACGGCATCAATAATATTATTTCTCACTATGATAGGTCGGCAGGTCCCCATTCATCGATCCCTTAGTCAGCCAGCCAGCCAGAGCGTCAGCCAGGGAGCCAGCCAGCTTTCTAAGAAGGGGAGAAGAGGCGGATCGATCACGAGAGCCTACAAGAAGGTTGCTATTGTTTCCGGAATCAACCAAGGCTCCCCGTTGTTATTCCTGGCGAGGGTGGAGGCCGAGGGCTTGGAAGGAAGGGCGAGGTTTTACCGAGACGCCTGAGGCCACTCCACTCAAAGCTTCCAAGATCGGAGCCAATTTGGCGCTAGAATAGAGATATGTAGATGACAGTCCTATTCCAGTGAGCTGTGGGGGAGCCTGAATGGTGGGCGACTCGGGCCATCAGGTCTCCGGTCAAGCGAGGCGATTCCCCTCGAGGAGCAGGTACCCACGGAGGTCCCTGCCCTGGGCGGTGCTCCCTGGCCCACCCACGACCCGCTCGCCTGGTCACGTCGGCCCATCAGCCGCTGACAAGAATATTGGTAGGGCTGCCGTCAAGCCCAGGGCGGCATCGGGGTGTGTGAGGGCAGGGAAACCGCGAGATGCGGCTGGGTCATGCGGGCAACAGAGGGGGCAGGAAGGACATCTGGGCGTGGGAGAGGCGGGAACGGCAACGCCTCATAAAGCTTAGCACTGCATCGTGGACGTAACGATGGATGGAGTCATCAGCGGCGGCCAGACGCGGCATGAAGCAACAGGCTGAGAGGCGGCACACGGCAGGGCAGGACTCGCCATGACAAACACTGAGGCTGTCGCCAGACTGTAAATGAAGGAAAATCAGCCAAACAAGCTGCGGCCGAACCGCTATCAACGCTCTCAATGGAGCGGAAGAATTCACCAAAGGAAATGGTAATGGGAATACACGACATTCCCGAAGGCCGCTGACACCGGTCTGGAATTTAGGAATGTAGGCGCGCGGGAATCTCGAATTCCATCTCCTAAGTTTGTCAAGAAAAGAAGAATGAGGAAAGAAGGAATGGGGAAAGAAAAGACAAGAAAAAAAAGAGGGTGATTGCGGGAGAAACAGCGAGGGTTTGTCGACTCAGCGAGTCCTCGACACTAAACACGGCAGCCCCACACGGCGGCGCTGGACGGTCCACGGTGTCCAACATTTTAGGAGGAGGACGGCGGCCGCAGCTGACGGCCCGAAACCAATTCAAATCGTGAAGTGTAATGAACCGGAGGCGAAGGTGGGCGTTGTCAGCGGCACACCCCGCCCACTCTGAGGCGGGGTGGCACAAGGGCCTGCCCGTGACACCATTATTACGGTGCCGCGTCAGTCCGGTGACAGGCGCGAGTGACGGGAAGCGCCGGCCGCGATCACCCTAAACAGATTTCGGGTCAGAGGGGTCCCTTCATCTCCTACACCCAACATCCAACACCCAGTCCTCCATCCCCCGCCCCCAGACACACCTGCTCGGGAAGAGGGAGGATGGCAGGGAACAAGAGGAGGAATTAAGGGAACATGAGGAAGTGAAGTAAAGGAAGGGGAGCAGGAAAGGGATGGCGGAAAAACACAAAAGCAGCAAGGAGAGAGAGAGAGAGAGAGAGAGAGAGAGAGAGAGAGAGAGAGAGAGAGAGAGAGAGAGAGAGAGAGAGAGAGAGAGAGAGAGAGAGAGAGAGAGAGAGAGAGAGGTATGATGGAGTGGTGGGAATGGGAAAGGGAGTGGGGAGGGAAGGAGCGGAAGGAAATGGAGGTGATGGAGGGATATGAGGAGTCAAGGCAAGAGACGAAGGACTCGGGAAATGAAGTCTCGAAAAAGAGAGAAAAAAAGAAAACTGAATTGGAAGAAGGAAAATTAAGTGGAGGAAAAAGAAAAAGATGGAAGACAGGAAGTAACAAATGAGATAAAAAAAAGAATAAACCAACAAAAATAATGGGATAGAAAGCCAATTGGGATCGGAAGAGTTGAAGGAGAAATAATAAAAATGAGAGGGAGAAAAAAATGAGGATGGAAGGAGAGACGAGAGAGGTTTTGGAGGAGGAGGAGGAGGAGGAGGAGGAGGAAGAAGAGAGGCAGGCTGGACAAGAGGTGGTAGGGAAGGGATGTGGTGGGTTTGATGCCGACACAGCGAATTCTGATCTCTCTCTCTCTCTCTCTCTCTCTCTGTCTTTCCTTCCTCCCTCCTTTCTTAACTCCTCCCAGCCACCGCCGCCGCCAGCTTGCTCACCACCACACTCATCTTTCTCATGGGTACAATTAATTTAGCGACACAGTAACACACTCCTTTATTTTCTGATGTCTTCTTAGTGTTCATGGAGGTGGTGATTGGTAGAGACGAGTAAATAGATGTCTTTTTAATGTATTGCCAGGTATAGGTCTAATGGCTTCTCGTAGCTTCTTTTTTTTATATTTCTTTTCAATCTTTTATTTTCATGTTCTTATTCAGAATTTCCTTTGCATTATGTCTTAGAATTTTACCGCAATGGTGTTGTCTAATTTTTTTTTATATTATTTTCATTTTAAGGTAGGTAAGATGTCAGGTGGTTTATGGTGGAGGAAATGATGCTATTTTTTCTGCTACAGAGCTCTTTCTCCTCTCCTCCTCCTCCTCCTCCTCCTCCTCCTCCTCCTCCTCCTACTACTACTACTACTACTACTACATAGCTCCTACTATTATAATTTCTTCTCATACTACTGTTATTGTTACTATTTTTCCTGCTATAAATTCAGCCAAGTTACTTCTTTTTATCTATGATGTCCCGTACAAAGGAGAAAGACACATGAGCTAGGGAAAAAAATACAAGATAAAAATACCCGTTTACTGTCTCCCCCCCACGGCACAAAAGAGGAATACAAAAGAATACTGCGACTGTTACTCCTCTCATTCCTCTAACTCCCATCGCAATTACTATTTCCACCACCGTAGCCATCATAACTCCGACTCTCTCCCCTCTGCGCCTTTCCTCGTATGCATACATTTGCTAATTTTCAATGTATTATTCCTTTCCGAGCGGTAACGCATTATTAATTCCTCTACACGCCCTCCCCTTTTCAATGAAATTATGATGCTTCTCTGTAGTACTTTCTATCTCTCTCTCTCTCTCTCTCTCTCTCTCTCTCTCTCTCTCTCTCTCTCTCTCTATTCTTTTGCTTCCCTTCTATTCACACCCTCTTTCCTTTCTTCTCTCATATCTACTTTTATTTCCATTTTTTTCCCATTCCATCGTTCTCTGTTTTATCTATTTCTTTTTAGTGTCGCTCTTTATTTCCTCATCTATCTCATCCCTCCCGTTCTTTCACACCAGCTCTCTATTCTCCCCATTTCCTGTCCTTCTCCATCTATATTTTCCCTCCCTCCTTCGCCCCTTCACAACAGCTCTCTCTTCCCATTCTTTCCTTCCTTTCCCATCTATCTCCTCTCTCCCTCCTCCCCTTCCTTTCCTCCTTCGCTACCCCGTTCACAGTACTGGGGCGTTCCATCACGTTAACCACACATGAACAGAAGCAACACAAAGAGGCAGAGACAGTCCCCTCGCCGCCTGTTCATCAGCATGTCCCGTCCAACACCCCGCACTGTCCGCCCCTCCTTTCCCTAGCCCGAAATGCTTTGCTCTCTCTCACTACAATTTTCAAAGGCTACTGACATGATTAGCAGGGTTCTGAAGAGTGTTTTTCCTGTTGAGATAATGTGGAAATCCTGTTTATCTTTCACTAGAGGAGCAAAAGTTGCCTTAGAATTCTGTGTAACATCAAATACTGTGGTGTGTTTCTCTATTTCTACTATGAGTATTTCTGTTCCTCATTGGTAATCCTCGGCTTCCAACCTCCAATTTATCTTCTTCATGGTTAGTTTTGTAAATCCTGTTTTATTTCCCTCTCTTGATGTGTCACTAATTAGCCCCTTCCCCTCTCTCTCTCTCTCTCTCTCTCTCTCTCTCTCTCTCTTATGTAGTGTTTCATCATCCCTCGTATCCTTCTTTAAGTCTTTCTTCCTTATCTCCTACACACTTATCTCTATGTGTTTCTCTACTTCATGTCCCTTCTCCTTCCCCCTCCTCTTTTCTTTCCCTCTCCATATTCTCGCTTCCCTTCTCCTTACTGCTTACTGCCTTTCCTTCTTACTCCATCTTATCCTTCAGTCTTTATCCTCCTCGCATGTTTTCTTCTTTCCTTCCGTCATCTCTCGCTTCATCCTCTTCATTTATCCTTGTTTACAGTTCCTTTCACTCTCCTCCGCCCATCACCACCACCACCACAGCCCCTATCCTTGCCCTACCCCCCCCTCTCCTCTTTTGCCTCTCTCTACCATCCACCCCTCAATATCGAACCCTTTCTCCCCTCACTTCATCCGTTCAGTTCCATTACACTCCCCTCACATTACTAAACTTTTCTGCAATAATATCAAAGGGAGTTTCGGCTTTTAACAATACCATTAGTAAGTACAACTCTCTCTCTCTCTCTCTCTGCTGCATTGGATAACACACAAACACACACACACACACACACACACACACAGAGAGAGAGAGAGAGAGAGAGAGAGAGAGAGAGAGAGAGAGAGAGAGAGAGAGAGAGAGAGAGAGAGAGAGAGAGAGAGAGAGAGAGAGAGAGAGAGAGAGAGTCATTGGGCGGTGCATCGCGAGGCCCTGAGTGCCCACACCCACGCCCGCGCCACCGCACTCCATTCCATGAAGACAAATGCCGCCATATTTAGTGTTCCGCCAAAGGAAATCAGTGATGGCTTCGTGCTTGCCTTCCGCCGTGATGGGTCGCCAGTCACACTCCACTCACTGCCTCACAAACACACTCTGCTCCACTGTGCGGCGGGGACCATCAAGCCGCCGCGTCCGCCGCCTTGCACTCGCCTAAAGTTACCCAATCCATATAGGCCAGGCGGCGACAGGAAATTCCGACACAACACGCCGGGGGAAATTTAAATAGTTATGCTTTTATGTGCCTGACGCAGAGAATTGCTTGTTAGACTGTCACGCGCGCGCCGCCCCTCGCTTCCTGCCTGTAAGGATGACACACTCGGCAGGGCCCTGGCGGCGGCGGCGGCGGCGGCTGCTTGGCGGCATGTGTCCTCCGGGGGGTGATCACTTGGGCCACACGCCTACGAGGGGAGGAATGTGTCAGACGGCGCAATATGTCGCCTGTGTTGACAGTGCACTCGTATTGCTTGCCGGCGTGCGTGGCTTGCTGCTCAGGATGGGCTGGTAACACTGCCGGCACACTGACGAAGGCCTCCTCATGGCATGCGAGTATTGCTGCGTGTCGCGTGCATGGGTTGTGAGAAAATCTATTTTATATAATGTCCTTATACTCCAGCTGTAGGACATGAGCCTCGCTGCCCAGCTGGCAGAGGCCTCTGAGCGGGGCGAAGGAGGAAGAGTCGCCATGAGCAGTAATAGTTTTAGAATCAAGTGTTCCTGACCCCTGTGCGCCATTGCCGCTGTGTCCTGGGGCGTGAGGCACTGCTGATGCTGTTCTCGGAATCACTCAACGCTGCCAACACCTGTCAGCCATCAGGCTAAGTTACGTAAGCAGCCAATCCCATTACCGCTGCCTCACCGCCTGCCCTCCGCTGCTGCTGCTGCTGCTGCTGCTGCCGCCGCAACCGCCGCCACCACCAAAGACAACAACCAAGCATACACTCGAGAGACGGAACACATGTGGGAGTCTCAAGCAAACAGACGCCACATTTCAGTGCATTGCAGACTCGCGACTTCGGTAACTTGCAAATTAATGTGACGCATTGTTTCGACGCAAGAATAACGACAAATTAACATTTCAGGACCTGCTCGCCGCATTCCTCTTTCCCTTGACTCTGAGTTTCTTTCTGTAGCATCGTCGACAGTCTGCCAAAGCTCCTCCTTTGTAACGCTTCACCTGCCGGGCACAGGTGATCAAGTTTTAGCAGAAAAGCCCCAGCACCACTGCTGTTCTGTAATGCAGCACTGCACAGCACAGCACTGCACAGCTCGTGGCTTGCCTGTATTATCTTCAGAATAACTTTTGTTTCTCTAACCAGTGAAACCTTCATTACTCTCTGTCTCTCTCTCTCTCTCTTTCTCTCGTTTAATTATGTATTCGTCCCGTAACGAGACTCCACTTACCCAGCCTATGTTCGGATGAGAACGGCCCGACCTGGCTCAAAAGTTTTAGAGGAGAGGAGGATCAAAGTAGGTAATTTGCTTTTTATACCAATGAGATTCAAAACAGTCCAGCCGCTCTCTCTAAATGCCACGTCCTTTCATCTCCGCTGACTGGGATGTTGCCTCAACTCCTGCTTTCCCTACTACTCCTCCTCCTCCTCTTCCTTCTGCTGATGCTGCTGCTGCTTCCTCGCGCACTCAAATGATAATTCCTCAACACAAAACAATTTGAGATCCACGTCACATGCATTGCGTCACTGAGTGATCGATCGATTATCTCCTGTTCTGACTGAGCTGGCGGACAAGCCCCTCCCACCTCCCATCGCTGCGTCATGTCATTGGTCAGTGATGGATAAGACCCGCCCCTCCTCCCTCAGCGACTGGCGTGACTGGTGACCTCTGGGAAGGCGTGCACGTGACTGGTGGAAAAAGTGTGAAAAAATACAAAGGTTGATGCGGGTTAGCTACAGAACGGTACACTATTCTAACTTTCTAGCGAGTTATTTACAGACCAGCAAGACATTTTGACTTTCAAGCGAGTTAGTTACAGGTCAGCACACCATTTCAACTTACTTTTTTCCATCGTCATTTTCAAGCATGCCTCACTGAACTACAAAACGCACTCCTACCTCACCCCGTCACCTGGTGTGTGCGTCACCGCCACTGTTTACCTCTTACAGGTTACGTAAGAGGGTACTTTGACCCCATCTCTCGCGCGCCCCTTGCCTCCCTATCCACTTCACCTACCGCCATCTACCCAGTCCCGCCAGGACAAGGACCCCCCACCGCCTCCCCGTGCAGGCCCCCTACCTCGGCCCCTTCCGCCCTTCTGGTTCGTCATGTCAACTGCCGGACACACCTGCAACCCGACCCCAATTAAGCAAAGTGCTCCGACCATCACAGGTAAGAAATCCAAGCCGGCGACGGGCGGCTGAGTGTCGGGTGGGCGGCGGGGGGCGGGGGTAGTCTCAGGGGCCGGGATGGATTAACGGGGCAGCCGCTTCCGTCCGCCGCCATTACCGCCGCCACCACAACTGCCGGTAGGGCCACCACCACCGGCGTGACCCGTAACACTCGGATCATTAATTCAATCCACGGGAAATCTTTCCCCTACAGCCATACGCATACGAGGTCAAGATATCACGTGACCCAACTCGCTGCCTCTCTCATCCCCCTCCCGATGCAGTGACAATACTTCATGTCCTCCCGCACCGCCGCCGCCACCACCACTACCACCACCACCACCACTACCGCCACTATCGCCACTCGCCGCCAGCTGTCCACTTACTGTCTGTCGGGGTGCCACGGAAAACAGTTCCAATTTTTCCCCCAGTGCCTCGGTGCCTCACAGCGTGCCACTCCTGCCTTCCCGCTGTGTTGGCATTACCTCACTGGCTCTTTGTGTCTCAGTCCTCACACTCCTCATGTTCCTATTCCATATACTTTTCTTCTCTTTCCTTGTATTTTCTTTATTCATGAGACTTTTTCAAATGTTTCCTTTTACCTGTATTTTTTCTCTCATCTTATTTTCTCATTTCTTCATTTTCCGCCTTCCATATCCTAAATTATTCATTTCTTCATATCTTGTCTAGTTTGTCTTCTATTTTCCTCTTCTTCCAACATACATACAAGTCAAGCTCTCCTTTACCTCTTCCCTTTCTTCTCATTTCTCCCCTTCCCTTCTCCTGTTTCAGTGTGTTGTCAACCTTCGCCTTCCTTTCAATCACTCGTGTTCCTCTTCCCTTCGCTAACTCTACTCAATCCCTCATCGTCTCCACCACTCCATTCCACCATTTCTCATCATTCTCCATTTCCTTCTCCACTTCTCTAATTTCTCCATTCATCTTTTAATTCCCTCCTTTCTTCTCTTCCCCTTCCACCAACCCCCCACCCATCCCTCTCCCTCCTGCTCCCACACTATTCTCGCGAAGTTGGCATTTACTATGAGCCTTGTCAGATAAAAATAATCACATCAAATTGCCTCTTAATGTTACGGTGCGTTTAGGTGGCTAAGAAGCTGGAAAAAAAGAAGTAAGTATGACAAATGAAGCAGATTTAAGATAATTTGCCAGATTAAAAGCTTTGTGGCCACCGTAAGTCAGCTGTGGGAGGGAAGGAGGAGGTGGAGAGGGTGG
>NC_059304.1:10983892-10988892 GCF_017591435.1 Portunus trituberculatus | reverse complement strand
AAGGATGCAGGAAGGGTGAGATATAGACATAAATGCAGTGACGTAGTGATGCAGGGAGGAAGACAAACAGGCAGGGAGAAGAGAGGGACAGGGAGGAAGAAAAGGAGGCAAGCAGGGAGGAAGAAAGACAGGCAAGGAAGCAGGGAAGCAGCGAACACATCTCATTAAACATACATCCACGTCTAAGATTTCACTGGAAGCGGCAGCGGTAATAGAAATAATACGCTAATAAGCCTCGCGCCAGCTATGACTCGCGTCCCTAATACCTCTGGACGTCTCTTTCCTTCCTTCCTCCCTTCCCGCGCCGCCCCAGGAATCCTTCCCCTTGTAAGGCTCCCCGGATCCCGCCGCCACGCCTCCCCGCGGCGCAGGTGTCATCGCATCAGAGGGGCCGCAGTAATGGCGCGCAGGATGGCCTCACCTAACACCATTAGCGCGGGGCATAATGGAGGCGCTAGTCACCTGAACGCAAACTAACGACCAGCCTCACCATTATCGTCACACGCTTGAATCGCAATTATGACCACGTAAGGCTGAATTATCAACACTGAGACGCTGCGTGGCTGACCGAGGGCATCACTACAGAGGACAACAAGTAACAGAACACGCCGGAACACGAGGCTGCCTAACTAACCTTCTGTTGCTTAGCGTGGACGAGGGAACCAGGAGAGAAGGAGGGTAAGTAAAGAGCAGCAAGTGGGGAAGATAGACAGCATCATGCGGGGCGACAAAGGAACAAAGCGGAACGGGAGCAGCAACACAAGAGAAGCGCCAAGCTGAGGGACGGACAACACCACCACTCACACACCAACCAACACTGCCCGAATATTAAGTGTTGGCCCGCGACGACGAGGACGAAGAGGAGGAAGAGGAGAAAGAGAATGAAGAGGACGAAACAAATAAGAACAGTATCTAGACAGTGAAGATGGAAAAAGAGAAGACAGTGGCGAAAAGAAAAAATGCACCGCGAACTGATAGAGAAAGCAAAAATAGAAATGGAAGACTGAAGAAGGTGGAAGGAGGGGGAAGCGGAGGACAGGAGAAGGTAGTGATGGTGGTGGAGGTGGTGGTGGCAGAGTTTAATTACAGCAGGGCAGCAGTTGGAGGAAGCAGGGATGTGATAGGGAGAGTCGCAGAGTGCAGGGAGGTTTAGCAGAGGAAGAGGGGGGGGGGAGGAGAGGGAGAATGCGGTGCTGAGACAGAGCCGGCGAGCAAATGAAGCAGAAAGGAAGGGCCTGGAGAGAAAGGGGAGTGTGGATGCAGGAATATGGATGAAGATGGATATGTCAGAGGCAGAGGCTGGGAAGAATAGAGAGAGAGAGGGAGAGAGAGAGTGAGAGTTGTCCCCAAAACAAGATCATTTGTCCCTCCCAAACACTCCCTTTACCTTTCACTCTCCCCCCCTTCCCTTCTCTCCCTTCCTCCTCATTCCACTCCGTCTTTCCCCTTCGGTGTTTGTGCATGCAAATGTTGTTTGTTCTGAGCTGAGGTGGTCTCATCTGGGACCTATCAAGACCCAACGACGGGGAGACTCACCTAAACCTTCCCTGCTGCCACTAACTGCTCAGAACACCACACACCGGTACAGCCGAGCAACCCTGCCATCAGTGCCTTGGTAGTGCCGCGCCCCTGCCATACCCTACCGTGCTTTACCTTAACTGACCCTCACCATACCTTACCCTACCCTCAAACCTATCGTACCTTCCCTTACCTTACTAACTTTGCCCTAAATTCCCCTTTACAATACCTTACTCTACCCTTCCTTACCCAAACAAACCTTACCCTACAATACGTTATTCTATTCTTCTTTTACCTTGTCCAACCCTATCCTACCCTATCCTGTCCTGTCCTGCCTTGTTCTAACCAGGATACAATAATTTTAACCTTCTGGAATGGGAAGCAGTGAGAGATATACAGAAAATAGGCTGAGAATGGGGTGAAAATCTATAATGTACAAGCAGCAGTAAGAAGCAGGCTGAAAATGGGGTGAAGATAGACTGAGAAGAGGGTGTTAATGGTCATCCGAAGAGGGTCAGGAGAGTAGTGTTAGTAGTAATGGGAGAGATAGAGAGGAAGGGTGGTAGATTCGAAAAATAAAATAAAATAAAATGAAATAAGGTGGATATGAAATGGAGGAAGGGACAAGACATAGTTAGAAAGTATACTGTTAAACTGTGCGCTAAATGAAAGAAAGAGGTTAGACAAATGGTGATAACATGACAAAAGAAAAGTTAGTAGAATAAATACAAGGAAAAGTAAGCAAGATAGAAAGATGTTTGACTAGATGCTAAGGAAAATAAAAAGGAGGGGAGGGAAGAGAAGGAAGACAGCATTGAGAGAGAGAGAGAGAGAGAGAGAGAGAGAGAGAGAGAGAGAGAGAGAGAGAGAGAGAGAGAGAGAGAGAGAGAGAGAGAGAGAGAGACAAGACGACGAGAGAGAGAGAGAGAGAGAGAGAGAGAGAGAGAGAGAGAGAGAGAGAGAGAGAGAGAGAGAGAGAGAGAGAGAGAGAGAGAGAGAGAGAGAGAGAGAGAGAGAGAGAGAGAGAGAGAGAGAGAGAGAGAGAGAGAGAGAGAGAGAGAGAGAGAGAGAGAGAGAGAGAGAGAGAGAGAGAGAGAGAGAGAGAGAGAGAGAGTACACCCACACAAATAGAAACAATGCAAATAAAACAGCCCGCACACACACACACACACACACACACACACACACACACACACACACACACACGCGAAACAATAGAGAAAAACTGTCTGCATACACGAAAAGGAAAAAAAAGGAAATAACGAAGAAAACATTAAAAAAAAGAGAGAAAGGGAAGAATTTGTGAAGGCAAGAAATCGCAAGAAGAAAGCAGGAATACACGAAGAGGAGGAGGAGGAGGAGGAGGAGGAGGAGGAGGAGGAGGAGGAGGAGGAGGAGGAGGAGGAGGAGGAGGAGGAGGAGGAGGAGGAGGAGGAGTGTAGATGTTTGGCTGAATATCAAGTCCTCGTGTTTTCCTCCTCCTTACAAAACACACGAACAGAAGAGAGAGAGAGAGAGAGAGAGAGAGAGAGAGAGAGAGAGAGAGAGAGAGAGAGAGAGAGAGAGAGAGAGAGAGAGAGAGAGAGAGAGAGAGAGAGAGAGAGAGAGAGAGAGAGAGAGAGAGAGAGAGAACCAGCAATGAAATCAAAGAGAAAGAAAACATAAATAAAGTAAACGATGATTGAATTAGAGATAATATCAATAAATACAAAGAAAATAAAAAGAAAAAGAAGAAGAGAAAAAGAAACAGAGAAAAACAGAAAGGTTGAAGTGAAGGAAGAGCAAAGTCAGAACGAAAGACAAAGAGAAAATACGATTGGAAGAAAGCAAATATAAAGGCAGGAAGAGAAGAGGAAGAAGGAGAAAGGAGGAGGAGGAGGAGGAGGAGGAGGAGGAGGAGGAGGAGGAGGAGGAGGAGGAGGAGGAGGAGGAGGAGGAGGAGAGAAAAAGTAAACAAATAGAAAGAGAAGGAAAACTTTGAGATTCGCTCCAATGACAAGGATAAGGGAAGCAAGAGAGAGAGAGAGAGAGAGAGAGAGAGAGAGAGAGAGAGAGAGAGAGAGAGAGAGAGACCTTACAAAAGCTTACAAAGAGACAAAATCAAAAGCCTATTTACGGAGAAAGCGATGTCTCTCTCTCTCTCTCTCTCTCTCTCTCTCTCTCTCTCTCTCTCTCTCTCACACACACACACACACACACACACGAGAACTAATTAATCGCGGGAAGAAAACTCCGTAACAGAATTTTCCGGCGTCTCATCGATGTCAATTGTTGCAGAAAATGTTGATTAAGATCTGAACAACTGCTATCAAGGGAGGAGGAGGAGGAGGAGGAGGAGGAGGAGGAGGAGGAGGAGGAGGAGGAGGAGGAGGAGGAGGAGGAGGAGGAGGAGGAGAGAAAGTCAATGCTGGAAGAAGTAAAAGAGGAACTGAGGAAGAGATGCAGGGAGAGAGATGGGAGAAGAGAGGAGAGGAGAGGAGAGAGAGAGAAAGGGAGAGGGAGAGTGAGGGAGGGAGGAAGGTATAGCTAAGAGAAGGGTTTGCTGGATGAGAGAGAGAGAGAGAGAGAGAGAGAGAGAGAGAGAGAGAGAGAGAGAGAGAGAGAGAGAGAGAGAGAGAGAGAGAGAGAGAGAGAGAGAGAGAGAGAGAGAGAGTAAGAGAAAAAAAAATAACACCAACAGCCGATTCAGTTATAGCAGTGTAATTCACCTCCTCCTCCTCGGTGGCCTACTGGTCACCCAGCCAGTCTTCCCCATTACAGAGCGAGCTCAGAGCTCATAGACCGATCTTCGGGTAGGACTGAGACCACATCACACACTCCACACACCGGGAAAGCGAGGCCACAACCCCTCGAGTTACATCCCGTACCTATTTACTGCTAGGTGAACAGAGACCACACATTAAGAGGCTTGCCCATTTGCCTCGTGTGTGTGTGTGTGTGTGTGTGTGTGTGTGTGTGTGTGTGTGTGTGTGTGTGGGTATAACATGTTAGAACACGCAAAGTAGCACACGTCAGACACCACATGCACGGCAGGCAGCAGGAACTAACACATGACACAGCAAAACACAGCACAACACAGCACAGCACACAGCGAGACTAACCAAGCACATCCAAACCCACGCTGTGCTCCGCCTCGTTAAATACTGAATGAGAACCTTATATCCTCCTCCTCCTCCTCCTCCTCCTCCAGGGCGCTGCATGCAATAAAGGCAACACTCTGCATCACCAGGACTACATCGCCGCCGCCAGTTGCAACACCAGCGGCAAATCAACTCCCTCTCGCCCTTCCTCCCTTCCCGGTACTCGGAAACAAACGGCGATCAGAAGTAAACAAACCCTGTCAACTGAAAGGGAGGGAGAAAAGGAAAGGGTGGAGGGTAAAAAGGACGCGGTTCTGATCACTTCTCGTCCCTCCTTCCTCCCTTTCCTTCCTTCTTCTGACCCCTCTCGCCCCCTTCCAACTCTTTAATACCTTTTATGGA
>NC_059304.1:10968892-10978892 GCF_017591435.1 Portunus trituberculatus | reverse complement strand
AAAGTCATACAGAAAACGAAGTGATGAAAAAAAAATAGATAAAAATGATGAAAAAAGAACTAGAACTAGAAACTAAAACTAAAAAAAAAAAAAAAACACAACCCTGAAAAAAATAAGAGTAAAAAGAAACAACAAAAGCGAAACAAATACCATTACAAAAATAAATAAATAAAAAAGATTCCAAGAAAAATCACAAAACGATGCGAGAGAGAGAGAGAGAGAGAGAGAGAGAGAGAGAGAGAGAGAGAGAGAGAGAGAGAGAGAGAGAAAAAATCGCAAAATGAGGATGGAGGAAAAGCGAAGTATAATCGACGACTGCACTCCCTCCCCTCCTCCTCCTCCTGGTGGTGGTGGTGGTGGTGGTGGTGGTGGTGGTGGTGGTGCGGGATGAAAGAATCGTGTTCCATAATGACACTCCTCCGGGAACTGGCCACAATACCTCGTGTCGAACTCCGGGGAAAATCTACATGAACATTATTACATGCTTGTTGGGAGGGGGCACTGGCCTGAGAGAGAGAGAGAGAGAGAGAGAGAGAGAGAGAGAGAGAGAGAGAGAGAGAGAGAGAGAGAGAGAGAGAGAGAGAGTATGTCTTGACTTTCCTATTCTTTACTTCACTTCCAACTACTCTGCGTGATTTTAAATATTCAACACCTAAGCCTAATTCAGAGCCTACACATTCAAATACACTTCCCTCCTTCAATACTGGGGCACAATTTTACCGTGTGATTTGTGTACGATTAGACCATTTTATTGACATTAAGAAGGGTCTATGAAGGTCAGAAGATTAATGGCCACAGTCCCCACTATTTTAATCCCCCCACATGAATTTCTAAAGATGTATAAAATCACCAAATAGAAAGTAGAGTGAATATGCATACGTGTCATCGAAGTTCACCTTGAAAGAGTCTACGCAGTCTCAATTTCAAGCCTATACACTTAAATCTGGAACAATTTTTTTATATACCATGTAAGCTTTTCTGACTTCAACTAAAGGGAGGAAGATTTCAAGACACTTATTCTCCGTTATTTTATTATTTTTCTTGATTTCACTTGCAGCACTAGCACTCAAACGAGGTCTATTATTATTATTATTATTACTTGTACTTGTCAGTGAACCTCTTAGATTAAACAATACACTTAACCCCTTCAGTACTAGGACACAATTTTACCTTGAGTTTGGGGAATAATTACTGACATTAGGAAGGGCCTATGGAAGTCAGAAGATTAATGCTCAGTCTTCACTATTTTAATCCCCACATAAGTTTCTGGAGCTGTATATAAGATCATCTAATAGTAAGCAGAGTAAATATGAAAACGTGCCATGGTACTGAAGGGGTTAACGGCACCATAATCAAGTTTCCTATTGCCTTTATACCTCTCAGCCTCCCCACAAGGCGCTCAGTTCCACCCTTAACATAAGATAACACACCCTGCCATGCCCCGCTATACTCCCTCATGCCCGCCCTGTCATGCCCCGTTTCCTTCACCCAAAAACGCCTCCCCTAAAAATCGTACCAGGGAAAAGCGCAGCAGTTGAGGGAAAAAAAATAAAGAGGGAAAAAATAAGAGCGGGTCATTGCGTACACGAGGGAAAAAAATGTATATTAAAAAAAAAAAATGTATATAAAGGGTGTGTGGGTGTGTTGGGTGGTGGGTGTGTAGAGTGGGGGGTGTAAGGGGATGGAGAAAAGAGAGAGAGAGATTTTTATGCAGATACATCGTCATTTTCAAGCTTTCAAAAATATTTATATATATAACGTTAAAGTATACCAACAACGCTCTGCCGCACAGGAGGATCTTTTTATTCTTTTTTATATATATATTTTCAGGGTGGGATGAAAAAAAAAAAAAAATCATGCCAAACCGTTCCTTCAGGGCGGAAAAAATATTTATTCTACGTTTTATTTTACTCTATGCTGGAGGAAAATATGGTGTATTGGAAATGGGACGCAGCTGAAGGGAAGAGATGGGAAGAGATGAAGGGACTATTATTTTCCTCGATCAAGTGAGAGAGAAGAGAAGAAGAGAGGAGAGGACAGGAGAGGACAGAGAGAGAGAGGAGAGGAGAGGAGAGAAGAGAAGGAGAGGATGAAATGATGGAGAGAGAAGGAAAAGGAATATCAGGAAGGATGGGAAAAGAAGAAAAAAAGAGGAAAAGATAAGACACACAGGAAAATAAGGGAAAAATAGGATAGATAAAACAAAAATGAAATTAAAAAGGGAGAATAGAAATCCAGAAAAATGAGAGAGAAAAATTAGAAACGATAAAGATACAGAAAAATGAGGAAATATGAGAAGCTACACGAGGAAACAAACAAAAAAAAAAAAATAGAAAACAGAAAACAAGCGGCAGTGAATGAAGGGCGGCAAGGCAAGGCAGAGGTGCGTGATTGCCAATTACAGGTGAACTTAAAACTGGAAATCGCAGGCAGGTTAGTGTACCGTGGCGCCATTTTTAGGTTTAAACTCCTCGTGTCATCAGTTTACCGGCCTTACCAAGCTTAAACAGACACCACAGATGCACACACACACACACACACACACACACACACACACACACACACACACACACACACACACACACACACACACACACACAGGAACAGAAACCTCAACACCCGTGAATTATGGACGCGCTTGAAGTTAAATACGAGAGCAACGACACACACACACACACACACACACACACACACACACACACACACACACACACACACACACACACACACAATGCAGGTCTGTTCATGCATTTACATTGATCAGAAGGGCGGGCAGGATTGGGCCGAGCCGTGCACAGGGGCGGCGCGCCACCACACAGCGTGCCGCTCATAAACAAGCCGAACACAATGCATAAATGTGCACTGACCGGGATGTGCACTAATGGCCAACGAGAACTCTGCCATGAAATTATGTACAATGGCCTCCACTTTTTTTTTTTTTTCTCCGTTGGGCTTATTTTTTTTCATTTTCTCTCTCTCTCTCTCTCTCTCTCTCTCTCTCTCTCTCTCTCTCTCTCTATGTGTGTGCGTGCGTGTAAGTGCTCTTATTATTCTTTATGTTTTGATTTTATTTTGTATTTAGTATCCCTGTGTGTGTGTGTGTGTGTGTGTGTGTGTGTGTGTGTGTGTGTGTGTGTGTGTGTGTGTGTGTGTGTGTGTGTGTGTGTGTGTGTGTGTGTGTGTGTGTGTTGCGAGGATAGGGTTACCGAATCAAAGTGGTGATAGTTCCCTTCACTATAATCCACCACCACGCCCCTGCACGCCCTATCACCCTTCACCTTCCTACCACCACCACGACACCACCACCACCACCGCGGCGTCCCACACAATCGCCCGTCACGTCCCAAGTCCCGGCGAGCAGCTCAAAGGATTACTGTCTCTTTTCGAGGATTTATGATCTAAAGAAAGAGTCTCCCCTGGTGTCGCAGTGGCTCCCAAGTGCCAACCGCAAAGGTCAAGGGTCACATGCGGGCATTTACCGGCCTTGGATGGCAGGAGTGACCCTAACCTGACCCTGCCCCCTTTCACCTCGGATGTGGTACAGGTGAAGAGGGGCGTGGGTGAGAGGTAAACCAACTCGTCTCTCGCTTCTTCGTCAGATTTAAAAAGAAGTTCGTGTTTTTGATAAGATATAGTTTAGTTTCTCATATTCCGCCACTAGATGCGTACACGATAAGCTTATTGTTCTTTGATAATCCACCTTAAAACACGTGAAATTTCTGAACCATTTTAGTATCCAATCCTTTAGTCTCCTTAGCACTGACACATAAATGATGATAATTTCGAATTCCTGCCTGAGTTTGCCACACTTCCACCAATCTCACTTCTCAGGAAACGATACGCATATAGTTCCATCTTCATTCCCTACTTAAATACGCAGAACAGAGTTGATTTTGAGGTCCAGCCCAAAATACTCGACTTCCATCACCACTTCCCGGGAAACAAGGCGGCGAGGTGACTCAACCCGCCAGGCCACCCAGAGCATAAACACTTCTTCCGGCCACTCACTCCGGGTGTTGGAGCGCGCCGTGCCCAAGTGCCAGCCCAAGCGGACCACCACACGCCCTTGGAGAACCCCTGACCGCCGGGTATAGGCTGAGAGAGAGAGAGAGAGAGAGAGAGGAAGCAGACCAGGCAAAAATAGATAAAAAAAAGTTGAGCTGAGTGAGGTGAGATGGAGAAATGAACAAGAGAACAGATCACATGAAAAAAAAAAAAAAAAAAAATCAGCGGCTGAAAAGAACAAAGAAAAATGATAAAGAATAGAAATAGAACCTACTAGTGAGGAACCTACTACTACTACTACTACTACTACTACTACTACTACTACTACTACTACTACTACACCACCACCACCACCACCACCACTACTACTACTACTACTACTACAATCGAGGAAAGACGAGTTAGGAGGCCTTTAGAGGGATACGTGCCTCGACCAGCGTGTGCGTGAGGGATGCGACAAGGAGAGGGCGAGGGGAGGTCGACGGGGGGAAAAAGAGACAGAGAAAGAGAAAGAGAGGGGACAGGTAGGTACAAGTAGAGGAGGACTAGCAGAAACCCCCTCTCCTCCCCCCGTTACACGCACACTAAAGGTAAGCCCCGTTGATAACTGACCCGGCGCGTTGCTCACTGATGCATGGCGCCCCAGTACAGCGGGACGATCGCCGGCCTGAATGGTACTAGTAGAACGTGCGGGGCGGAAGAAAAATGTTGTTATTATTATGAAAGCTATTTCTTTACGTCTCGTCGCGTTGTACCCCGATGCAGAAAGAACACGCCACAGAATTTGCGAGGACATGTACGAGCATCTAGTGTAAAATTTAGTATACTACCCATCACACACACACATACACACACACACACACACACATACTTATACTAACAAAATACTTCCTCAATACTTTTCAATCTTTCTTTTCTTTTTCATTTCACATGCAAGGTGTATAAAGTACGTGACGAACACCTGCTTGTTACCTGTTCCCACGGCTCCACCCCCTCCCCATCGGACCCCCGCCCCTTAAACTCCTGGTGGTGGTGGGAAGGTCCGCAGCGACCCCCCACGATCCTGCTACGTCCTCGCAAAGACACGCAAAGGACAGCATGGAAGGACGCGCGTGACAGGTAGAAACTCATGCGCAGTAATCGAGAAACAAAAAAGGAATAGGAGGATCTTAATACAGAGAGAGAGAGAGAGAGAGAGAGAGAGAGAGAGAGAGAGAGAGAGAGAGAGAGAGAGAGAGAGAGTGGGGAGGGGCGGAGAGATGAGAGATCTTCCAGAATATGAAGAGATGAAGAGATTAAGACTTCAAGGAGAGGACGAAGGAGGAGACTTGAAGATGAAATTTACGAGACAGAGAGAGAGAGAGAGAGAGAGAGAGAGAGAGAGAGAGAGAGAGAGAGAGAGAGAGAGAGAGAGAGAGAGAGAGATAATACAAGCTAAAAAAGAAGGGATATCTATGAGCAAAGTTAACCAAACAATTAAAAGTACAGCGAGAGGTAACGAGGAACATGGGAACACAAGTTTGGCGAGCACCGAGAGAGGCACAAAACTCAATCTGATGCTTACTGAGTCTTACCAGAAGTCCACCTATCCTTCCCTTCCCTTCCCTTCCTTTTTCGCTACCTTCCTGTATCTACCTCACCCTGCCGACCGCCACGCTGCGCCAGACTCACGAAATGTCCGGAATTCCAGTGAAAGGCGTTGCTTGCTGCTAAAAATTGCCGGGAGAATCTGCGCCCAGAGACTCAAATAAAGAAAGTTTAAGTTCGAGGAAGACCAACACAACACGACGCAGCGCAGGCCTTCTTTGTGTGCGTGTGTGTGTGTGTGTGTGTGTGTGTGTGTGTTGTGTGTGTGTGTGTGTGTGTACCTCGTATTTTCCGTATTATATGTGACACTAACGAATGAACAAGTCTAGATCGTCCCTTTAGTAGTAGTAGTAGTAGTAGTAGTAGTAGTAGTAGTAGTAGTAGTAGTAGTGACAAGCAACAATATAATAATGATAGTACTAATAATGATAACAATAATCCACGAAAATAACACTTAAACAAAAAGAAAAACGTTAAAATTGCTGAAGATGATACACCACCACCACCACCACCACCACCACCACCACCACCACCACCAACCTATCCACGGAAGAAGGAAAAAAAGAAGAATGGAAGAGAGAGAGAGAGAGAGAGAGGGGGGAGGGAGGTGGGAGGGTAAGGTGTAGCAGCGTGCCGCCCCCCAGGTGAGCGAGGCAGGAGGGGGGCGCAGGTGACACAAGTCTGAGGTCTCTTCGTCTTCCGCAACTCTGAACGTAATAACCCTGCGCGTCGGGACCCCATGGAGTGGCAGCCCTTATCTTCCTGCGGGGGGCGGGGCTGGGAGGCGGGATGGGAGGGGAAGGAGGGGGAGGTTAAGGTAGGTAGGCATGAGGGTGGGGCGAGGAGGCGACTGTCCGTGCTCAAGTGAGGCCAGGGGGCGCTACGAGGAGGAGGAGGAGGAGGAGGAGGAGGAGGAGGAGGAGGAGGAGGAGGAGGAGGAGGAGGAGGAGGAGGAGGAACAGTAGTTGGAGAGAAGTAGAAAGAAAAGGAGGAGGAGTAGGAGGAAGAGGAGGAAAAAAGAAGTGGGGTCAGTGGCCAGTGTTCCCAAAGTACAGTAACAAGAAAGAATTTTGAGTTTACAGCAAGTGAAGAGCATGCGAGGAAGAGGAGGAGGAGGAGGAGGAGGAGGAGGAGGAGGAAGACATTTGAACAGGGGGCGTCTGGGTCCCGGCGGGCACAGAATAACTAGACGTTTCTACTCCTATTCCCTCCTTCCTGCTTCCTCGCCCCACGGAGCGCCCCCGCCTGAGGACCCTCCAGCGCGGCGTGGGTCAGCAGCCTCGGGATATCGGCCCTTAGCACGCGGCCCCTGGTGTCCACGCGCCCCAAAGCCTTCATAACAAGATCATCACTGCATAACTTGACGAAGGCGGTGTAGGCGTTGTGCACCTGTAAGCCAGAGAGGAGGCAGCAGCAGGCGGTCATTGACCCCGCGAGGCTTAACAAGGTGCTCCTGAGGCCGCGTCAGGAGTATGACACAAGTATTGGAGTGGCGTCTGAGTGGAGGGCCGCCCACCACCACCACCACCACCACCACCACATCTTTTTGTTTTCTCACGCCTACTCGTCCCTCCGCCACCACCAACACCAGTACCTCCTCCTCCTCCTCCTCCTCCTCCTGCCAAGAGTGTTCAAGCTTCACAAGTTACTCAAGGGTGCAGCACCACCACCCCAAGCTGTCCACGCCGCCATGATGGTACCTCATCACCCACACGGCCAATCAGTCAGTCAGTTAACCAATCAATCAATCAATCAATCAGTCAACTTTACACAATCCTCGTTGCTCAAACATCTCAATACTCTCACTTTATTCTATACTTTATTACTTTCTCTATTTACTCCCCCCTCCTTTTTTATTCGACTTTGTAACAATTCTCTTCTTCTTTTTCCTCCTCCTCCTTCTCCTCCACCTCCTCTTCTTATTCATCCCAAGAGCCAACATATCTCCAGCTTCCCTCCTCCTCCTCCTCCTCCTCGTCCTCCAGTACTCCGGCATTCCTCCCTCCTTAGTCTTTCTTTTCCCTCCTCTTCTCTCCATCTGCCCTGACACCACCTCGCGGTCCTCCTCACCTCCCTCTCACTCCTCTTCCTCTTCCTCCACCTTTTATTATCCACATAGCAACCGCCACACTTCCTCCTTCGCACCCTCTTCTTCACTTATTATACCTCTTCCTCTTCTTCTTCTTCTTCTTCTTCTTCTTCCTCCTCCTCCTCGTCCTCCTCCTCCTCCTCCTCCTCTCTCCCTCTCACCTGCTCACTATGCTTCCACTAACTTACCAAAAACGGTTCATGTCAGCTGAAAAAAAAAATTCTAACCACCACCACCACCACCACCACTACCTCCTCCTCCTCCTCCCTCTCACCTGCCACACCTGCCGCCGCAACACTTCCCACTGGCAACACTCACCTGAGGAAGAAAAAGAGAAGTACAATATTAGTTTGCGCATAACAGAAATGATGTTTGAATCGCAATAACCTGTTAGCATCACCAGAGAATTACGAGGCCACGGAACTAATCAGCGTGTGAATTAAGTGACAAGGGAAATTTTCCAAGGTTAAGAACAAAAGAGTAACACTACAACAATGATCTTATTACGGAGTGGAGAGCATGACACGACAAACACACACACATACGAAACGCGGTGAAATATTGAAGACCACACACGCACGGGAAGAGGGGTGGGAGAGAGAGAGAGAGAGAGAGAGAGAGAGAGAGAGAGAGAGAGAGAGAGAGAGAGAGAGAGAGAGAGAGAGAGAGAGAGAGAGAGAGAGAGAGAGAGAGAGAGAGAGAGAGAGAGAGAGAGAGAGAGAGAGAGAGAGAGAGAGAGAGAGAGAGAGAGAGGGAGAGAGAGAGAGAAATAAGACCCAGAAGAAAGGTAAGGCAGGTGAAACAATGAACAAACCCACCTGTATTATAATAATAAAATCATAAAAGGAAAAAAAAACATGAAAAAAACCTGATTCTACTTTATCGATGCAGAGTTAAGTGAAGGAACAGTGAGACCCAGAAGCTTAGAAGTACGTTACTCTTTGTTGTTTGTACTGCATTTGTTGCCTGTTGTATTACGTCCTTCAATAATAATCTAACCATGCACACTAATTCACTCTCACTCACACAACACTCACACCCCATCCTGTTGCAGTCCCTCCCGTTCATACCTCCTTCCCTCCACTCTCTACTCTCGTTAGTTTCGCCTTCTTACCCCAAGTGTGTCTCCTTATTGCCTTTCCGTCAAACTTTCCTTCCCTAGAGATCAGCCACTAGTCCTCAAGCTCCCTATATTACTTGCTACAGTCTTCCCGTCCATCTCTCCTTACTGAAACACCTTCAAATTCTTCCCGTCTCTATTATGACTCTTCTGATTCTCTCCCCGTCCCTTTCCTTCTATTTCTACTTCCTTCCCGCTACTAGTATGACTCTTCCTACTGTCTTCCCGTCCCTTCCCGTCCACCTTTTCTTATTCAGACCTCCTCTTTATCCTTCTCGCTCCTACTGTCTTCCTGTTCACCTCTCCTTACTCAGACCCACTATAACGGTCTTCCCGCTCCATGTATTAGTCTCCCTATAGTCTTCCCGCCCCGCCACGCCCTCCTCACGGCACCACAGGAGTGCTTGTGATCGTGCGTGTTCCCGTGCGCGGCCCTTCACGCTCCGACACAATTTGTTCAGGGGCCAGCAGTTGAGTGGACTTTGTGAGCATGCGAGATCACTTTTTATTCTTTTTCTTTATTCTTTACTATTTGCGTGATCCAGAATGTGTGTGTGTGTGTGTGTGTGTGTGTGTGTGTGTGTGTGTGTGTGTGTGTGTGTGTGTGAGTGAGTGAGTGAGTGAGTGAGTGAGTAACTGTCTGTCTCTTTCTATTTTTTTTTTCATTATAAAGAGTGAATATTAAAAGAGAACTACAAACTCCCCATCTCTCTCTCTCTCTCTCTCTCTCTCTCTCTCTCTCTCTCTCTCTCTCTCACAGCGTCTGCCTCCCGGGACATACATTAATAGGTTAGTCGTCGTTGTTTTGTGTGTGTATTTTTGTTTTCCCAAATAGATAACGGATATAATAATCTTAATAACATCGAGAGAGAGAGAGAGAGAGAGAGAGAGAGAGAGAGAGAGAGAGAGAGAGAGAGAGAGAGAGAGAGAGAGAGAGAGAGAGAGAGAGAGAGAGAGTGTGTGTGTAACCATTGTGTGTGTGTAACTTCAGTGTGTGTGTGTGTGTGTGTGTGTGTGTGTGTGTGTGTGTGTGTGTGTGTGTGTGTGTGTGTGTGTGTGTTCTGCTACTAAACACAAACATACATACATACCAACATACATACACACACGTACGTACCTACCAAACATAACATACAACACTGATTATTTCTCTCCGCTCGCCACATTAATTCACTCGCCATTACTACAATACATTCATC
>NC_059304.1:10958892-10963892 GCF_017591435.1 Portunus trituberculatus | reverse complement strand
AAACAGACCGACATTAACTCTGAGGAATGAGAAAATTATGCAACGGAGGTGGGCACGAGGAGACACAGCGAGGGTGGCGCCTTACGGGTGTCCTGCACGCAACGCACGCACTCACGCACACGCACACCCCCCTCACCCACACCCCCAACACATACACGGTCAAGTACATTGCAGTTAATACATACATACATACGTTAGGTTAGGTTACGTTACATATCTAAACATATTTCGTATCAAAGACCTTTAATAAGAACTTACATACAGACACACGGACACACGCACACGCACGCAAAAGAATCACTCTGCTAATCCTCTCGAGGGGCCTGGTAAGCCATCTTTATGCTAATTCTTTCCCCGCCAGGCAAGCAGCGGTGTAACTCAATTAAGGCGACAAGCGTCAGTGATGGCAGGCGGCGCGTCGCTCCTTCGTCACCAGCAAGCAGAGGCTGTCTGTCCGTCTGTCCGTTCGCTTGTTTTAGGACGGTGGTGACGGGGAGACGGGCGGCGCGGCGAATGCTAAGCAGACGGAGACTTTTTTTATGCTTACTTTTTTACGTTTGTGGGGGAACTAGAGATACAGAGAGAGGGAGAGGGAAGGGAAGCGATCTATACACACACACACACACACACACACACACACACACACACACACACACACACACACACACACACACACACACACACATACACACATAATCAGTTACTAAAAAAACATAACTCTTATTCAAAAGTCTCGAAAAACGTTTGGTATGACATTATTACATTATTATCCTTGCTAACCTGTGTGTGTGTGTGTGTGTGTGTGTGTGTGTGTGTGTGTGTGTGTGTGTGTGTGTGTCACTGCTGAGGAGGCGATGATCGAGTTTGCTTTTACGAGAGTTTATTGCGTTACACTCCACGACCACACAATTGAAAGTCGATTCAACTCCCTTAACGAGATAGACGTGCATGGGGGAAGGGAAAAAAAGAAGAAATCGACGCTGTAGAATCTAATTGTGCTACCTGTCACACACACACACACACACACACACACACACACACACACACACACACACACACACACACACACACACTTGCATTGCGTGGTATTACTCGTAGTTTAGGATATAAATCAAATAAAAAACGAATTAGTTGGTGAGAGAGAGAGAGAGAGAGAGAGAGAGAGAGAGAGAGAGAGAGAGAGACTTACCAACCATTGTGTAACCTAAGTGGTGGAGAGAATTATATATTTTCTTATCAACTAGAACGCTGGGAATCATCTTAATCTTCCCTTCAGGGCGAGATCTTCCCTGATGCTGCTTCTTGATTACCTCCTCCTCCTCCTCCTCCTCCTCTTCCTCCTCCTCCTCCTCCTCTTCATCGCCCTCCTCCTTCTCCTTCTCTATGCCCATCGGTCAAAAATTCCCTCTCTCGACCTCTTCACTCAGTCCAATACCACTCTTCTCCCTCCTCCTCCTCCTCCTCCTCTTCCTCTTCTCCTCCTCCTCCTCCCATATGGACTTCCTGCAAGATTTTTACCAGTGCGGGAATAAGGGGCATAAGTGGGTGCAGTTATGAAGAGGCAGCTAACAATGGTGTCCCCTTCCCTTTCTTCCCGTACCTCTCTCTCTCTCTCTCTCTCTCTCTCTCTCTCTCTCTCTCTCTCTCTCTCTCTCTCTCTCTCTCGTGTCGTCTCCAATGCTATTTTTTTTACAA
Source organism: Portunus trituberculatus (assembly GCF_017591435.1). Classification (NCBI taxonomy): domain Eukaryota; kingdom Metazoa; phylum Arthropoda; class Malacostraca; order Decapoda; family Portunidae; genus Portunus; species Portunus trituberculatus. The sequence goes on along the minus strand of NC_059304.1, from coordinate 10,962,197 downwards.
CAAATTCTGGTGAGTAAATCTATGATGCTTTCTCTCTCTCTCTCTCTCTCTCTCTCTCTCTCTCTCTCTCTCTCTCTCTCTCTCTCTCTCTCCTACTACGACTACTACAAGTTATTAACCCAGCACTATTATACCTAACCTAATTTTTCCTAGCGTTCCCTTCCTCCTTATCTTCCTCCTCCTTCTCAGCCCTCTCCCTCTTCTCTACCCTTTCTCCCTCTCCTCTCTCTCTCTCTCTCTCTCTCTCTCTCTCTCTCTCTCTTGTTGCCTAATTACATGACCATCTACTCCACCCTGAGGTAAATTGTTCCTCCCCAGGGGTACTCATGCTGCTTGTTAAATGTTCTTGTGGTTCTGAGGACATCAAAGAACACATTAGCCACTCGAAATGGGAAATAAAAAGTTAGGGGTGGGCACAGGGGGGAACAGAAAGGGCAGTGGGTGCGGATAGGGGGAGGATCAGAAAGGGGTATATGTTTAAAAAAGGGTTAATAATGAGAGAGAGTCGGCGCTACTTAAGCAAACATGTATGAGGGAAGGATGCGCTGTAAATACTTGAGGTGGTTGTGAAAGAGATGCGGTTTGTTTTGTGTTTAAACTGCAACACACGCGTGCACACTTACTCTCTCTCTCTCTCTCTCTCTCTCTCTCTCTCTCTCTCTCTCTCTCATACATACAAAACACACATACACAGATACGACCATATTTTTTTTCTCTCTTATTTGATTATGAGAGCTAATTTTATCTTCAGTAGCCTTGTCCCACCTCCCCTTACCCTGACACCCACTCTCTCTCTCTCTCTCTCTCTCTCTCTCTCTCTCTCTCTCTCTCTCTCTCTCCAATGCAGCCTTGAGTGTCTCCCTTTCTTTCCCTCCTCTCCATCCATCCATCCACCCTTCCTTCCCTCCCTCCTTCCCTCCCATACCCCACCACCTCTCCCTCCTCGCTACCCTACCTCCCTCCCCAGCACTCTCCAGTTCCGCCCCCGCTGACAACTCCCCTTTTAATCATGCTGCAAATTTCACGTCGCTATTTTTCCGCCGTCACCGCAGCCAGTCGTCACCAGGAAGGAACACCGCAAAATCCTCTTTTCCCTTGACCGCCGCGAACCCTCTGGAGGCGCCGCAGCCCACCTGGGGACGCGCGGGGCCGAGGGTAAAACATCAGGAAGCCGAATTGGCATCCTAAGTAGAGGCTCCGATTACAAAGGGCGGGAGGCGGGGCGGCGGCTGCGAGCGAGGTGCCCAGCCGCCCCCATTCTCAAGGGCGGCTGCTCAAGGGAGGAGGGAGAGGAGGGTAGGGCCGAGGAGGGGTAGCATTAGCATGGGGGGCTGGAACGTAGGAAAATGGAGGGTAGTGAGGACAGGACGCACGGGGCAGGCGGAGGAAAGCTCAAGGAATCGTAAAGTGAATAAAAGTAAATATGAGATATGATTAAAACACCGCTAATACTTTCCCGGTGATGCGGCTCACTACACACCGCGCATAGGCTTCCCTCTCTCTCTCTCTCTCTCCCAACCTCTCCTCACCGCTCCTCTCCCTCCCTCAGCACCCACCCCGCTGAGCCAAGAGTGTCCCGCCTCTCGCATCGGTCCCTTACAATTCCCCAACAAGACAGCAGATGCCTCCAAACATCCTCGAATACCTGTCACATACCTGTAATCAAGCTAAAGGCTCCCTATTTAGACACTCCACACCTTGCCCACAAATTAGTATGCGCCGCGGCCCGTCTTGGCCTGAGGACGGCGCGGACACGGGACAGGGACACCGGTGGGGATTGGGTGTGGGAGGCTGAGGACAAGAGGTGAGGTGAGGGAGAGTGGCAAGGACTCTGTGACCTGGCATTGTGCAGGTAAGTCTCGTGGTACAGGTGAGCGGGCCGCCCCACCAAGCACCACCACACGGCCACACCTCGCAAGTCTTATCTTGCCTCAGCACGCCAGGTACCGCGCACGTCCCCCTACGCCGCCCACCGCCCGCCGTTCGCCCCCCCTCAGTGACACACTCCCACAGGTCCCTCCCGTCAGACATTCATCGATAAACGACTCACCGCAGGAAGGAAAAAAAGTTGAAAGCAAATAAATAAGAGAGTAAAAGTTTGCAAGACATCGCTCCCTCGCTCCCAGCTTTGTGGTTGACGTGGCGGGGAGAAGCGGCACCGGATTTACGCGGCAGCCAGACAAGAGGCGGCGGGATTTAGGCGGCAGGCAGACAAGGGGACGAGAGTCAGGCCCGAAAGCAAACAAGAGGAAGACGGTCTGCTCGAGGAAAGCGAAGGAAGCGGACCGAAGAGTTTACGTGGCAAGCAAACGAGAAGGAAAAGGGATTTACTGGACGGGGCGGACACACGGCAGGCGCGACGTTCAGATTGGCCGGCAGCGGAGGCACGAGGGGCGGAGCGGCGGACACACACACACACACACACACACACACACACATGGGCGAGTGTTTGCCGTGCCGTGGAGTGGCGGTGGCAATAACGGGTCAGGAGCGGCTGGAGTGGCGTCCAGTAATTACTCCCATTTGAGCACTCCGCCTCAGCCCAGACCACGCGCCCCTCGGGAGACCTCCAGCAAGGCCTGATCTTTATTAGTAAGGCGGGATTATTGCCTGGGCCAGTTAATGCTACAATAATTGATATTAGACATCTCGGGAAGACTGGACAGCGCGGCCAACGCAATATTGTGCAGGAGAGGTAAATAGGGTTCAAGAGTGATAAGGGGATTGGAACATATTAGGTGACCGGGAGTGGAATCTGGTGACCTACAGAGGAATCCAAGTGGCACAGGAGGAATCAAGGCGATCACGAGGGGAAATGGACTTGCCGTAAAGGAATCAAATAGTCCAAGATAGAATAAAGTGGCTCTGGAACGAATTAGGAGCCGCTGGAATGATGAAGTGAACCCCGCGAGAGCCAAGCACCAGCCCGGAGTGAAATGAAGTGAGCCAAGGAGTAATTAAGGCGCCTAATGAGGAATTTCGGGGTCCAGGGACAACAAAGCGGACCACAAACGAATCAGAGGGACCAGAATGAGGTAAAATGGCTGGCTGACGGGCATGGAAGGGGTTCGGCCCTGACGCTGACCCTGAGCAGAGGCAAAGGAAGAGCTACTGCAGGAGGAGGAGAGAGAAAGAGGGACGTGACAGAGAGATAGGGAGAGAAAGAGAAGAAACGCCAAGAGGGACAATAACAGAAGAAGAAAGGAGGGAGAGAAAAATCAGAACACGAATGGAAAAGAAACAAAAGTGAAAAAGGCAAAGAAAAAAATGATAAAGCGAGGAATACAAGAAAAAGGGATAGAAAA
>NC_059304.1:10946392-10953892 GCF_017591435.1 Portunus trituberculatus | reverse complement strand
TCAAACCCAAATAAAACACATCCTCACTTTTGCTTTGCTCCCTCAACTCCTGGTGGTGGTGGTGGTGGTGGTGGTGGTGGTGGTGGTAGTAATAGTACAAATAGTAATATAAGTAGAAATAGTAGTACAAGAGAAGGACTTACTCATTCTCGTTTCCCTCCCCTTTTACCCGTCTCTGTCTGTCTGTCTGTCTGTCTGTCTCTCTCTCTCTCTCTCTCTCTCTCTTAATTTTCCACTTCAGTCCTCCCTCCATTACCAAAACTAAAAAAAAAAACAGTCCCCCTCAAAAAAAGCAAAAAGAAAACGAAAAAAGAGAAAAAAAGTAGCTTAAAGAATAAAAGGTACTTCATTTAATCACCATAAATATGAGACAGGTGCGCAATTTCCCCTCAACTTTCTGCCTGCCTGTGCCTTCCTCCCCTCATCTATATATTCCTCCTGTCCCTCTGAGCCTACGTCCCCTTAAAAGCTGCCTACCTACCTGCCTTCCTTCCTTCCTTCCCTCCCTCCCTCTCTCTCTCTCACTCTTCCTCTCCTCTCGGCCTCACTCATGGAAACACAACCACCTACTGCATGATTGAGAGGAGGAGGAGGAGGAGGAGGAGGAGGAGGAGGAGGAGGAGGTTACTCTGTCCATTAGATAGTTAGTGAATTGTTCATTGGAAGGTTGTTAGTGGGATGTCTCTCTCTCTCTTTCCCTCTCTTTTTTCCCTCTCCCTCTCTCTCTGTCTAACTCTACCACTCCCTCTCTTTCTCCTTCAAAACCCCGCCCTACAAATCCCTTCATAAGACAAGTGGTAGTAACAGTAATCTTGACGTAGCTTGGTTCCCGCCGCGCCAGCTGTGTGGGATTGAGTGGGAGGGAGAAGACGCGATATGATGGACGGGAAGGGACGGGAGTGACAGCTGAGGGAGGGAGGGAGGGAGCGAAGCGGAGGAAAGAGAAGAAAGGAGAGAAGGAGGGAAGGATTATTTGAATGAAGAGATGCATCCGTCTGAGAGAGAGAGAGAGAGAGAGAGAGAGAGAGAGAGAGAGAGAGAGAGAGAGAGAGAGAGAGAGAGAGAATATGTAACAGCCAAAGATTTACAGTGAAGGGTGACAGCATGCATGGGAGAGGTGAGGGAGGCATAGGGAGAGGGGGGAGAAAAAACAAGGGAGAGAGAGAGAGAGAGAGGTATGAGGGATGGGTAAGTGGGTGAGGGAGGGGTACTGTGGGTGAAGGGGGAGTGAGGGGGTAAGAGTCAATACCAGAACATAAATAAGACAAATAGTTGAGAGCGATGGACCAGCCTCCCCTACAGCTGGCCTTGATAATTCACCGGGACATCACCAACCCGCGCCCACCTGGCCAGCGCGGGTCCCAGAACACCTGCCCCACGCAAGCACCGCCGCCCTCCCTCCCAGCGACAACCACACCGCCCCGTCCCTTGGTGGTAAACAGGTATTTTATTTTGAGCCTCCCTATCTATCAGCTTGTCTGTTTGTTTGTCTCATATCTTTTCTGTTTCATCTCTCTCTCTCTCTCTCTCTCTCTCTCTCTCTCGACGAATCGTGATTGTGTTGTTACTCCTTCATTGCTTCCTTTTTCTTTTTTTTTTGTCTGTCTCTTTTCTTCAGCTCTCTTCGTCTCTCTCTAGTAATATATATTTCTTAGTGTAATCATTAGACATTCTTTTTCCTATTGTTTCCTCAGCTACGTTATTTTTTTTTTATCTTATTCTAATTAGTAAACAATGACCTCTTTCTTTCCTATTTACTGATTACTTTTTAAATAATCAATACACTAAGTTTTTTTTTTCTCAGTTTTTCTTTTATAACGCTTGTAATTAATAAACATTGCTCTTATTTCTTCTTTTTCAATAACTTTTAACTTTTATGTACGTCTAAACAACGTCATTTTTTTTTTTGTCAGTGTTTTCTCTGTTATGTATTTCACTTCATTAAAGAAAAAAAGTAATAGTCAGTTGGTTTAGTGTATTATATCATTGCTCAGAATTAGTATGCTTCTATTTTACAGCATATACTAATGACAATCCAACCATTAATATCATGACCCACTGTTCATCTCAACCACCACCACAACAGGGGAAAAAAAAAAATGAGAAGAGAAAAAAATAGATAAATTAAATGGCCCAATACACGTGTCCCCTAAACACAACTCTCTTTCTTCACACAAAACGACATCCTTCTGACTACACACACACATTCTTCACGCAAAGTTTAAAATGACAAAAAAGAAAAAAAAAAAAAAAAAAACAAGACTCCGTTACCAGCCTGGGAGTCCTCTTCTGGTATAGTATTCCTTTGACCTGTTTGGGGACCGACACCTCAGTGGAACTTTTTTTTTTTATTTCACAGTTTTTGTTGCCATTGACCGGGTTTCCCTCTTATATATAAAAAAAAAGAAGAAAAAAAAAGATGAGGGAAGAAAAAAAAAAAAAAAAAAACAACCTTCCACTGAAACTACATGAAAACCCACCACCAAATTTACCCTAAAAACAGATCACACAAATTTACAGCCGGGGATGACAGGAGGATACAGGGAAGGCAGGCCTCATACCGGAACTGCCACGTGTAGGCCTACCAGCTTCCTGTGGCTTCGCTGGCGTTATATTGCTGCCTCTAACCACGTCGCATTAGGCCAGACACCACCACCACCACCGCTACAACTAGTAACATAGACACTGCACCCACGAAATAATAAGGCTCCAAGGCAAGGTAGAGCAAAGAAAGACAGGGCAAGACGGTAGGATAGGGCAAGGGAAGGGAGGGCAAAGCAAGGTAGGACAAGGTAGGACAAGGCAGGACAGGGCAGGACAGTCTTCACGCAGCAGCACCACCACCACCACCAGCAGCGTGCGTGGCGGCGGAGGAAGGACCAGCACCCTCGACCAGTCTGCCACCACCGCCCTTCAGATTTAATTACCTACGCAGAGTGAGGCTGAGGAGGACGAGGAAGGACGAGGAAGGAGGAGGAAGAGGAGGAAGAAGAGGAAGGGAGAGGAGAGTCAAGAGGCACGGGCCAGCTGAGACTCCGACTGTTCAGTGTTGAGAGGAAGATGTCCGAGAGAGAGAGAGAGAGAGAGAGAGAGAGAGAGAGAGAGAGAGAGAGAGAGAGAGAGAGAGAGAGAGAGAGAGAGAGAGAGAGAGAGAGAGAGAGAGAGAGAGAGAGAGAGAGAGAGAGAGAGAGAGAGAGAGAGAGAGAGAGAGAGAGAGAGAGAGAGAGAGAGAGAGAGAGAGAGAGAGGGGTGGAGCATGGGATTGAGTTATAAGGTGAGACTAATAAGGAGTGAGGGAGGAGTGAGGAGCAGGACTGGGAGGGAGGAGTCGGAGATTAAGTTATGAGGCAGAAATGGGAGGAGGATTCAAGTCTTAGAGGCGAGTGAGTGCGGGATGTATGGGCGGGACGCGGAGACTGGGCCAGCGGAGGGACGAGGCCGCGTGGCTTATGGGAAATCTGAAGAACACCAGCCGACATTTTGATCTGAAGACATTGGAAGAGAAAATGGGAAGGGAAGGGAAGAAAAATACGGGGGTCAGTTTTTTTTTTTTTTTGTAAGTATGTGACCTGACGTTTTGGTTTTAAGACACTGGGAGGAAATGTGGGAAAAATCAGAGGAAAAAAAGGAAGGAGATAGGAAAGAAATATATATATGGTGAATCATTGAGCAGAAAGGAAAAAGAAATTGAACGCCATTGAAAGAAAACTAAAATCGATATAAAACATGAGGACAGTTAGAAATAAAAGTGCGAAAAAATATGATCACAGTAAATTTAAAAAGAGAGAGAGAAAAAAAAAAAAAATGAGACAGCCACATGATTCTCGAGTGTTAATGAAAATTAGAAAACATAATAACGAAATAAATGAAATAGGAGAAATAAAAGAGGCAAATTATAATAGAAAATTAAAAACATTATGGAAAACATGAATTTAATGAGAGAGAGAGAGAGAGAGAGAGAGAGAGAGAGAGAGAGAGAGAGAGAGAGAGAGAGAGAGAGAGAGAGACAGCGAACCAGAGATAAAATAATACCCTCACTAACATAACCAAACGCCAAATTCTCTACCAAAAATACAAAAAAAAGGCAAAAATAAAAAAATTCTCAACTAAAGTATATATAAAAAAAAAAAACTCTAACCTTTCGTGACTCTAAATCTAAAAGGAGTTCCCAGAAGGCGTCTTGAGCGGCGGCGGCGGCGGCGGCGACTATGGCGGTGGCGGTGGGGGCGGCGGTGGCGGTGGCGGTGGCGGTGGAGGTGGAAAATTTAAACTGATTATGAAATTCTTACTGTCTTCTTTATGGAGCGGAAAAGCGTGGTCATCTTTCCCTCTTTTTTATTACAAACCCTTGACCTCTTCCCTTACGACGCCATAAAAAAGGGAGCGTTCAATATCTGCGTGTGGGGAGAGATGGAGAGAGAGAGAGAGAGAGAGAGAGAGAGAGAGAGAGAGAGAGAGAGAGAGAGAGAGAGAGAGAGAGAGAGAGAGAGATAAGAATGAGAAGGGAACAGAAAGCATTGGTTTTGGAGGGAGAGAAAAAAAAATGAAGAGGGCGGAAAGAGATAGAGATAGATAAATAGATAGATAGATAAATAGATAGATAGATAGATAGATAGATAGATAGAGAGAGAGAGAGAGAGAGAGAGAGAGAGAGAGAGAGAGAGAGAGAGAGAGAGAGAGAAGGATAAAGAAGAGAAGGGAAATAGAAAGCATTTGGTCTTGGAGAGAGAAAGAAAAAAAAAAAATGAAGGGGGTGGGCGTAGTAGGAGGGCGAAGAGGGTGCTGGGAAATGTGAGGGGACAGAGGGAAGCAGGAGGCGGTGAAGGGAGTGCAGTAATAGAGGAAGGGGAGAGGAACATGGAAGGGAGAGAAGGGGAAAGTGGGAACAGCAACATGACGGATGAGAAATAAAGCAAAAGATATGAAAGGAAGAATAGGACAAGGAGAAACAGAGGAAGAGGTGTGGAGGGTGGAAATAAAGTAGAGGGAAAAAGTGCAGTAAGAGATGAAAGGAGGAATAACACAAGTATGAATAAAGCAAGATGTGAACTACAACAGCGATGAGGGAAGGAAATAAAATAAGAGAAGAGGGGGAGAAGAAATGAAAGGAGAGGAAAGATCAGGACAAGAGAGGAACTGTGAGAGACGAAGGAATGAAAATAAAGCACAAGAGAAAGAAATGATGGAAAACTACACAGACGACCAGGACGGGGAGGAGGAGGAGGAGGAGGAGGAGGAGGAGGAGGAGGAGGAGGAGGAGGAGTTAGGTGGGGAGTAGCAGGTGCAGGAAGGATGAGGAAGGAGGGAGAGAAGGAATGGGGAATAGGATGAGTCAGGACTGTCAGATGCGCCTCTTACAATTGGCTTAAATACTCCTGCCCATCACAACAACGCCCACGCCCACCACCACCACCACTGCCTGACACACGCCCACACACCCTTACTAGCTCGTCTCTGTGTATGTGTGTGTGTGTAGAACTCTCTCTCTCTCTCTCTCTCTCTCGGGGACATACAAAAGCAAACAAAACAAGGCAAAACGCGTCAAAACCAACAAAAAGGGAGGACACAGGAGCAACGCAACACAACAAAGCAAACACAACACAGCACAACACAACGCACAATTCAACAAGAAAGGAGAAAACACCGCGAAATACGACAGAAAGGGACGAATTTACGAACCAGGGGGACACACACACACACACACACACACACACACACACACACACACACACACACACACACACACACTGAGAGAGGGAACACAACAGAAGGAGGAGGAGGAGGAGGAGGAGGAGGGCATAGCATCATCGTATGTATAGGAAGAGGGGACGTGAAGCCGATGGAGGAGAGGAGAGGGGTGACAGGGAAGGGAAGGGAAGGGAAAGGAGGGGAGGAGAGGGTAGGGTACGGTAGAGGAGAGGAAGGGAGAGGAGGGAAGGAGATGAGACGAGACAAGGGGAGAAAAGGAGACGAGACACAGTAACTCTGACGCGGAATGTTGACGTGAAAGCGAGGAAAATGTGACATGACAGATGAGAGAGAGAGAGAGAGAGAGAGAGAGAGAGAGAGAGAGAGAGAGAGAGAGAGAGAGAGAGAGAGAGAGAGAGAGAGAGAGAGAGAGAGAGAGAGAGAGAGAGAGAGAGAGAGAGAGAGAGAGAAGCAGAGCCTGGTGGGTATAGATTGCTAAGGAGGTGACCACACACTCTCGCCTATGAAAACAAACAAGGCCAAGGGTCGGTAAACAGCGAGAGGCGATCAGTGGCACGGGACTCCTCGGCCTCCTCAATGAACACGCCGCTCAGAACACACGAGAGAGATGACCTACACACGGTACACACGCAGAAGGAGAAGGAGGAGGAGGAGGAGGTCGTGAGATTAGTCTTCCTTCAGATATTCCATGTGGTGTTACTGCAGAAGAAGAAGCTGCAAGTGGAGGAGGAGGAGGAGGAGGAGGAGGAGGAGGAGGAGGAGGAGGAGGAGGAGGATAGTTTTACGTCCTTCATATGTTCAGGTATTTTACATGATATCCTCTCTCTCTCTCTCTCTCTCTCTCTCTCTCTCTGGCACACTTCCTCCAGCTCAACACTCCAATGTATAGCCTCGTTTCCTCCCAGACTTTCTTTTCATCCTCTGAGAAACCTTCCTCCTTACCTTCCTTCTCTCACTTTCTATCCCTACATCACTGCTACCACCACCACCACCACCACCACCTCCTCCTCCTCCACTTTCCTTAACACTTTTCGCGTCTGATTCTCCACGGCCTTACCTCTTCCTTCCTTCCTCTCATTCTTCTACATACTCCTCTTCTCTTCTCTCCTTCAGGCCGTACCCAAGAAGTGGCAGGAGTCGCACTAACTAACTCAGGTGCTCGCAAATGTCTAACTAATTCACCACAAAACAACACAAGACCCGCTGCTTTTAATGGCCCCGAGTGACAAGGCGGCCGGAGAAGGAGCAGCGGTGTTGGTGAAGACAGTAGTAGTAGTGGGTGGTGGTGGTGGTGGTACAAGGGGACTAGGGACACAATTAGACGAGAGTACTGGTGGCATTGAGTGTACTAGGAATGTGTGGTGGTGGTGAGGGAAGGTACACAAGGGGAAGGAAAGAATGGTGGTGTATTATGGTGTTATATGGTGACAGTGGTGGTGTGGAGGTTGTAATGGTGATGGTGCGAGGAGGAGGAGGAGGAGGAGGAACAATGCGAAAATAGCTTAGTAATTAATTCTGCAAGAGAGAGAGAGAGAGAGAGAGAGAGAGAGAGAGAGAGAGAGAGAGAGACGTCATTCATAGACTTATCTTATTTTTATTCTTCAATCTACCCATCTTCGTTTCTCTCTCTCTCTCTCTCTCTCATTCAACAAGTCATTAAAAAGTAACGTCTATTTTTGTCTTCGCGTCACGGTTTTGTCCTTACACGCTGCGCCGCGCTGCTCTGCTCTCCTCCGTGCGTGCGTCAATAGTTGTGTCCGGCAGACGATGATCCATGGCAGTAATTAAGCG
>NC_059304.1:10863892-10941392 GCF_017591435.1 Portunus trituberculatus | reverse complement strand
ACCTGAGGAGCAGCACCCCCCCCCCCTTCCTCCCAGCGTCCAACCAGCCCATGCCAGTCACCCCTCCTTCCTCCCGCACAGCGAAAGAAAACGGAGATTATAGGAATAGCATGTTGGGAATGGGAAAAGGAGAGAGAGAGAGAGAGAGAGAGAGAGAGAGAGAGAGAGAGAGAGAGAGAGAGAGAGAGAGAGAGAGAGAGAGAGAGAGAGAGAGAGAGAGAGAGAGACGACAGTAAATTAAGGAATAATGAAAAAAGCAAACACGATACAAAAAAAAAAAAACGAATGAAGGAAGAAGGAAGACAAGAAGAAGAAGGTAGATAACAACAAGAAGGAAGAAAACAAAAAGAAAGAAAACAATAAAGAAAGTAACGACAAGGAAGAAGGAGGAAAGAGAAGTTAAGATCAAGAAAGCAAGGAAGAGAGGCAGAAGAAGAGACGAGGACTGGATATGAAGCAAACAGGAAACTGAGGAAATGGAAGAACATTGCAAATAAAAACAGAACAGGAGGAGGAAAAGGAAGAGGAAGAAGAGGAGGAGGAGGAGGAGGAGGAGGAGGAGGAGGAGGAGGAGGAAGAAGAAGAAGAAGAAGAGGAAGAAGAAGAAGAAGAAGAAGAGAAGTGTGTGTGTGTATGTGTGTGTGTGTGTGTGTGTGTGTGTGTGTGTGTGTGTGTGTGTGTGTGTGTGTGTGTGTGTGTGTGTGTGTGTGTGTGTGTTTATTGGCACACATTCATGTCAGCAAAATTATGAAGGGAAGAGGAGTAAAAAATACGAAAAGAGAGATAAGAGAAAGAGAGAGAGAGAGAGAGAGAGAGAGAGAGAGAGAGAGAGAGAGAGAGAGAGAGAGAGAGAGAGAGAGAGAGAGAGAGAGAGAGAGAGAGAGATAGGAAAAGAGGGGGCGGTTCTCCCAAAACATCGAGTAGGAGAGAAAAAAATATATGTGGTATCTTGGCCAGAAACTCCTCCTCCTCCTCCTCCTCCTCCTCCTCCTCCTCCTTTCTGCTTCTCTTTCTCCTCCATAGAGTGGTTATGAGAAAGAAACAGACAAAAGTAGAATAAGGGATACACTTAGCAGAAAGGAGGAAGAGGAGGAGGAGGAGGAGGAGGAGGAGGAGGAGGAGGAGGAGGAGGAGGAGGAGGACGAGGAGGAGGAGGTAGAGAGCCAAAACAGTGTATCTTTCATCCATCTTAGTCCGACATCCTTTTCTCTCCAGATGCATGATGGGAAAACACAATGAGGAGGAGGAGGAGGAGGAGACGGAGGAGGAGGAAAGGAGGAGGAGGAGGAGGAGGAGGAGGAGGAGGAGGAGGAGGAAATAGAATACTAACGCCAATCACTTCTAAAGAACGAGAGAGAGAGAGAGAGAGAGAGAGAGAGAGAGAGAGAGAGAGAGAGAGAGAGAGAGAGAGAGAGAGAGAGATAAAACAGAACACACACAAGATGGATGGAGATGAGAAAAGCGGAAGTCACAGGAATATTGCTTTAATACCCTTGTTCTTTAAGGCTTAAAATGCAGTGTTTCTGAAATCCTTGGGGCAGTACAGAGATACTCCAATGCTTGTGTTGAAAAGGGGAGCCAAGACGTTTCTGGAGGAGTAAGAAAGGAAGGAAAGGAGAGAGGGAGGGAAGTAGGAAGGGAGGGGCGGAAGTAGGGAGGGAAGGAAAGAGGGAATTGAAAGAAAGGGAGGCTTATAAGAGGAAAGAAGACGTGGAGGAGGAGGAAGAAGAAGAATAGGAGGAGGAGGAGGAGGAGGAGGAGGAGGAGGAGGAAATGCCTGAGGGGAGGAAAGAAACACCTACTCAGATAGAAATGGAGAGAAACGAGATAGTGATATGGAAATACGTAAGGAAATTTGAAAAAGCAGAAAGTAATAAGGAAAAAAAGAAGGAAAAGGGAAAAATGGAAAATAAAAATCAAGGATGGAATCACCAATGCAAAAGTTTCTGATGCAATACTCTCTCTCTCTCTCTCTCTCTCTCTCTCTCTCTCTCTCTCTCTCTCTCAAGTCCCACATAGTATTTACGGATTAATCCCAATCTACTCCTCCTCCTCCTCCTCCTCCTCCTCCTCCTCCTCCTCCTCCTCCTCCTCCTCCTCCTCCTCCTCCCAATAAACATCCCTATTACCTCCACCTTAGCTTTCCTTTCACAGAGTCTTCCCAATCACCTCAGAATACGTGTCTCCCCAGATCTCCCTCCCATCTCCTCCCATCTCTCCTCTAACAACCCCCCTTCAGCCCCCTCACCCCCCCTTCATTTAGGCCTACGTGCTCACAATGGCAAGATCAATGTTGAAAGTGTCTCGACGAAGCAAGAGAGTCGTAGGTTTGAAAGAAAAAAGAAGGAAGGCCTAAATGAAGCTGAGTTCCTGGAAGTGGTGGTGGTGGTGGTGGTGGTGGTGGTGGTGTTGGTGGTAGTGGTGGTGGTGGTCAGTTTCTGTCTCCAAATGATGAGTGTCACGTTTTTATGATGGAGGTATGGGGGGGAGGGCTTGATGGTGATTTGTTGAAGGGGGGGGGAGATTGGATAGGATAGGATAGGATAGATTAGGTTAGGTTAGGTTAGCTTGGGTTAAGTTTTCGTGGATCATTACATTATGTTCAGTTAAGTTGGGTTACAATAAAACTCTATTACTTCCCTTTAAATTCACTGACGTTACGTATAGTTAGATTGAATAAAGAATAATGTGAACCTACTCTCCACTGAATCAAGAAAGGTTAGGCTGAAGTTAAAATTTCTTACGTTATTTTGCGTTAAGTAAGATTGGTTTGTATTAAAAAGCGTCTCAAGGCAAGGACAAGGTAGGGTAGGGGTAGACGTCCTCTCATTATGGAGCGGGGTATGGAGGGAAGAAAGGGAGGCCGGATGATGGTGGAGGGTAGAGGGATGAGAGGAGAAGAGAAGGAGGGAGAGGAGGAGGAGGAGGTCTGTGTCTTGTGTCTTATATTGGATGTCGATATTTCCAAGATGATGACTAGGCCTTAGTATAGAGGAGGCCTGCTGCTGCTGCTGCTGCTGCTGCTGCTGCTGCTGCTGCTGCTGCTGCTGCTGCTGCTGTTGCTACTTCTTCGTACTCATTCCCCTCCTCCCTCTTCTCCCTCCTTCCTTTCTTGTCTAAGCCTCCCTCTGCCTCCACTCTATCCCCCCTCTCCCACTCCCTCTCTCTCTCTCTCTCTCTCTCTCTCTCTCTCTCTGGTGTAGTCGCAGCTGCTGTTCAGTGCTGCCCTAATCACACCTCCTCCGCGTGACACCTCGCAGGCATTAGCGATACACAGCACACCACGCTAATTGGTGACTCTGCCCAGGTGTGTGTGTGTGTGTGTGTGTGTGTGTGTGTGTGTGTGTGTGTGTGTGTGTGTGTGTGTGTGTGTGTATTGGATGATTTATCACCAGAACTATAAATCTTAAATGCAAAAATCGAGAAAGCTACATGAAAACAACCACACACACACACACACACACACACACACACACACACACACACACACACACACACACACACACACTTCAACCTCTCTCCCTCAAAAATCCTTCAAAACAAACCATAAAAAGGAAAACAAAGATAAGCACACACTACTATGAGAGAGAGAGAGAGAGAGAGAGAGAGAGAGAGAGAGAGAGAGAGAGAGACCAGCGCTTCATTATAACTCACCATCGAATCACCAATCCACAACACACAAATCGAAATTCACAGATGTCAAGAGAAAAAGAAAGAGAAAGAGAAAGAGAGAGAGAGAGAGAGAGAGAGAGAGAGAGAGAGAGAGAGAGAGAGAGAGAGAGAGAGAGAGAGAGAGAGAGAGAGGCTGAATGAGGAGAGGCCTAATGATACACACTCACCAACAAAACAATACATCTGTAGGAAAACAAAAGAAAAAGGCAAAGAAAATACAAATGATGTTACGATAAAGAATAGAAGTTTTAACAGACAGACCCTCCATTAGTTGTGGATAAAGGAGAGAGAGAGAGAGAGAGAGAGAGAGAGAGAGAGAGAGAGAGAGAGAGAGAGAGAGAGAGAGAGAGAGAGAGAGAGAGAGAGAACACACACACACACACAGTCCTCTCATCATTTCCCTCTCTCTCTCTCTCTCTCTCTCTCTCTCTCTCTCTCCCCAACCATTTGTCTATTCCGATGGAAGACAACTCATAATGAAAACCTTCCACATTGGAGAGAGAGAGAGAGAGAGAGAGAGAGAGAGAGAGAGAGAGAGAGAGAGAGAGAGAGAGAGAGAGAGAGAGAGAGATAAAATGGGAAGAGGAGAAACAAGAGTATGTATAGAACAGGAGAGTAAGAGGAAGAGGAGGGATAAGAGAGAGAGAGTGAATGATGATAAAAATAGAATAGATAAAATAAATAAAATAGGAGGGAGTGAAAGCAAAAATAGAGAAAAAAAAGTAGAGAAAATATAAGAAAGAACATGAAAAATGAAGAAATCGAGAGGGGAAAGAGAGAGAGAGAGAGAGAGAGAGAGAGAGAGAGAGAGAGAGAGAGAGAGAGAGAGAGAGAGAATATGCAATGAAATTAACCAGAGGAAGGGACGAAATAATTAACACACTGCATATTAATTTGAATGTGCAGCATAAAGTGTATCTAATAGAGAGAGAGAGAGAGAGAGAGAGAGAGAGAGAGAGAGAGAGAGAGAGAGAGAGAGAGAGAGAGAGAGAGAGAGAGAGAGAGAGAGAGAGAGAGAGAGAGAAATTAATCTACACAAACATCCCTTTACTCTTCTCCACACACACACACACACACACACACACACACACACACACACACACACACACACACACACACACACACACACACACACACATTCATACAAAGGAGTGACGGGAGGAGAGGCGTGAGGGTGAGAGAGAGAGAGAGAGAGAGAGAGAGAGAGAGAGAGAGAGAGAGAGAGAGAGAGAGAGAGAGAGAGAGAGAGAGAGAGAGAGAGAGAGAGAGAGAGAGAGAGAGAGAGAGATGGAGGAAAGAGAGGAGGGAGAGAAAGAGGAGTTGGGATTGAGGGATCAAGTCAAGGAGGTAGAATGGAGAGGAGGAGGAGGAGGAGGAGGAGGAGGAGGAGGAGGAGGAGGAGGAGGAGGAGGAGGAGGAGGAGGAGGAGGAGGAGGAGGAGGAAAGAGGAGGAAGAGGAGGATGGAAGGATGAACATTACCAACAAAGAGAGAGAGAGAGAGAGAGAGAGAGAGAGAGAGAGAGATCGTTTGTAGGGATTTATTTAGTGTGTCTTATCCTAGTATATTCTTTTTTTCATTCCATCTTTACCATTTTTTTGTCATAATTTCTCTATTTATGTCAATTTTAACTTTAATCTTATTCTTTACACACCTCTAAGCCTCTTTTATTATTTTTTCCCTTATTCTTCTCTTTCAAAAACTCTCTTCTCTCTTACCATGTCTGTTTCCCAAGGCCACACAGATAATTAGCGGGGATATCAAGAGTGTTTCTCCAGTTAATAGTGTTGAATTCTTGTTTATCTGTCAATAGAACCGTAAAAACACCTTAAAAACTTCGCGTCAATTTAGATCAAGCCTTTTGAAGTGTAGCAGTGTTTGAGAATACAAGCCTTAATTTAAATGTAGTTGTCTCCCAATTTTTTTTTTTTTTCAATCTATTCAGTAAATCATTATTCTCTCCTTCTTTCTAACCACTGTTCTTCTCATCTTCCTAATTCTTCCTTCCTCAAATCATTCTTCTTCTCTTTTCTTCCTCCTGATCTTTTATTCCTTTACAAATGTACTTTTCTTTATCTCTAAACAATAATTTCTTCCTTTATCTCCATCTAATCACTATTCTTATCATCTCCTCTTTAATTCTTTCTTCCTCAAATCATTAGTCTTTTTTTTTCTTCCTCCTGATCTTTTGTTCCTTTACTTCTAAAACAATAATTTCCTGTATTTCCATTCAATCATTCTTCTCCTCTTCTGTCTATTGCAAATCATATACTATACCACTCTCTTCTCCCCCCCTTCTTCCCCTCTCCACTGTCTTCCTCTCCCATACCCCATCCCTTCCTCTTACTCTCTAACTTTCCCTTCACTCCCAAAGTAACATCCTGAACATTAATCCAAACCTCCTCTTCCTCCTCCTCCTCCTCATCTTCCTCCTACTCCTCCTCTCCATCCACCTCCTTTTACTCCTTACTTTCTCTTGTGGGTCCTTACTCTATATTCTACCATTCGCCCCTTTCTCTTCCCTTACAGATACACTCCTTCCTCCTCCTCCTCCTCCTCCTCCTCCTACTGCTCGGCACGGTCAGAAGGCAACGTCTGGTCACTACAAGGCAAAGCATCAATAATTCAGGCCTTCATCTTCAAGCCAGGAGGAGGAGGAGGAGGAGGAGGAGGAGGAGGAGGAGGAGGAGGAGGAGGAGGAGGAGGAGGAGGAGGAGGAGGTAGATTGAAGAAAGGATGAGAGGAAGATGGGTAGGATGGAAACAGAAGGAGGAGGAGGAGGAGGAGGAGGAGGAGGAGGAGGAGGAGGAGGAGGAGGAGGAGGAGGAGGAGGAGGAGGAGAAATTGACACAAAGGAAAGTAAACAAAAAACGGAAATAAAGAAAATGAGAAAATAAGGAAAAATAATCAGTAGCTATAGAACTTAAAGTCAGAGAGAAATTATGGAAAGAAAGAGAGAAGGAAGGGAATCAGAAAGAGAGATAAAAAAAAAATTCTCTCTCTCTCTCTCTCTCTCTCTCTCAGTACGCAAGAGACACACAGTACAAGCCTCGCCCTACGAAGGAAGTCGAACACGCACAAGTTAAGCAAGGAAACACCCGCTAACTTTCCTCCTGCTGCCCCTGAGAGAGAGAGAGAGAGAGAGAGAGAGAGAGAGAGAGAGAGAGAGAGAGAGAGAGAGAGAGAGAGAGAGAAAGCGCATTCATTCACCACATACACCTAAGCACCACTACTAAACACGCACGCGGGAGCCTTTTAAAGAATTCCTCTCACAAGCCTTTTAAATCCCCGACACCCTGACTTTTAAGGCTCTGCTGGGGAATGCACGGACTTCCTAAAGGCTCCTAAACACTCCCCAAGGGCCTTCTCCATGTCAACCGAGGCCTTCGAGCTATTTCAAGGTTACACCCACAAACTTTTAAGGGATTTTCTCAAAGGACTTTTTAGGAGACTAGTTTAAGTTTAGCAAGGAGGTTTGTATGCGTCCCAGAGGTTGCTGTTAGGGGTTGAGTGCTTCCTCCTCCTCCTCCTCCTCCTCCTCCTCCTCCTCCAAGGGGATCTCAAAAGTCACTTAAAACTCAACCACGTCTGCTTCCCCCCTCCACTTAAACAATTTGCTCGCCAGACTCAGCCTCCTCCACCTTCTTCATCTTCCTCCTCCTCCTCCTCCTCCTCCTCTCCTCTTCCTTCTTCTTTCCTCTTTTTTTCTTCTCCACTTTCCTTCGTTTGGTTCACTTTTTAAACGTTTTTCTTCCTTTCTTTATTTCATTTTCATTATTTTTATTATTTTCTATTATTTTGTTATTTTTCTGTTCTATTTATTTATTTTATTGTTGTGTGTGCTTAAATTCTCATCTTACTAGTATTTTTTTCTCTCTCTCTCTCTCTCTCTCTCTTTTTCTTCATTTTATATCCTTCCTTCTTATTTCATCTTCTATCCCTCTTCTTTTATCTCTCTCTCTCTCTCTCTCTCTCTCTCTCTCTCTCTCTCTCTCTCTCTCTCTCTCTCTCTCTCTCTCTTCCTTATTAACTTCCTTTCTTCATATTACTCATCTTCATCTGTACTCTCTCTCTCTCTCTCTCTCTCTCTCTCTCTCTCTCTCTCTCTCGATGCGTTCAAAACATAAGTAATTTCACGTTTAAAAGTAAAAATAAAAAAATGAATTGTGACCAGGAAAATAATTTATAGGATAGAAAAATACAAGACAACGAGATTAAGGAAAAGTAAGGAAAAGAAAAAAAAATCTCTCTCTCTCTCTCTCTCTCTCTCTCTCTCTCTCTTTTCCCTTTCGCTCCCCCTCCCTGCTGAGTTAAGCCAACCAGACTTGAGCAGCTGAAAACATGCATTCCAATTTTGTTCTCGTTATTTTGAGCATTTTTTCCTCTCCCCCTGCCTCCTCTTTCCCCTTCCACGCTGAGAAAAAGAAGGGAGAGGGAAGGGAAAAGGGAAAGAGGGAATAAAGAGGGAAGGGAGGGAAGGGAGAAAAAAGACAGGGAAGAGAAGGAAGGGAGAAAGATAGGGGGAAGGAATAAAGAGGGAAGAGAGAGAGAGAAAAGGAGGGTATAGAGAGGGGAGAGAGAAAGGAGACGGAAGAGAGAGGAATGAAGAGATGAGGGAAAAGGAAAAGAGAGGGAAAGGAGAGAGGGAATGAAGAGGTGAGGGAGAAGAGAGGGAAAGGAGAGGGAATAGAGAGGAAGGGAGAGTGGAAGGATAAAGAGATAGATGGAAGTTTAGAATACCAATGCAGAAGGAAAGGAAAGACAGGATGGAAAGGAAGGGAAAAGAGGGAAGAAAAGGGTAAGAGGAAGGAAAACAACAGGAAACTGGAGGAAAAGGAGAACTGAAGGAGTCACGAAAGGATGAAAGGAAGAAAACAGTGACAAGATGGAAAAACAGGGAAAAAATAGGGAAACTGCACAGAGAGATGGGAAATAAGAGGGAGCAGATGAAATGGAAAAAAAAAAAAAAAAAAACAAGATCATAAGGAGGGAAACTAACGAGAAAAGAAAAAAAAAAAAAATGAAGTACACGGAATTGAAATGGGAGAAAATGAGAGAAAAAAAAAACAGAGAAGAAGAAAAAGTGAAGAAGAGAAAGATGAAAGAATTAGCATTGAGCGAAAGAATTAACTAGTTACTGAATAATTTTGGTGTTCAAATGAGTGGCTGGTTAAGAGTGATTAGAGGAAGAATGAGTGAGTGAGTGAGGAGGAGGAGGAGGACGACGAGGAGGAGGAGGAGGAGGAGGAGGAGGAAAAGGAAGGCCTGTGGGGGTATAGGGGGTTGGGGTACTAGATCGGCTACACAGGAATGGAAAAGTAAGACTAACGAGGCTCCGTCAGTTTCCTAAAGTTGTCCCTTAATTCCAAAGTACTTCTGTAAAAAGGGACGAGGAAGTACAGGGAAAAAAATAAAGTTTCTCACTGGAGGACTGGAGGAGGAGGAGGAGGAGGAGGAGGAGGAGGAGGAGGAGGAGGAGGAGGAGGAGGAGGAGAAGAGAGAATGTCGTATAGGTCTATTGGTTTGAGAGAGAGAGAGAGAGAGAGAGAGAGAGAGAGAGAGAGAGAGAGAGAGAGAGAGAGAGAGAGAGAGAGAGAGAGAGAGAAAATAAAATAAGAGAGAAAGAATGAGAGAACAAGAGAAAAGGAATAAGAGAAAAAAGAGAATAAGAGAAAGAAAGAATACGAGAGAAAATAAGACAACAAAACACAAAGAACAAGAAACGAAAACCAAAACTCAAACAACATATGACCCCGTTGCTGCGTCACATTTCACTCACTCACTCACTCACTCTCAGTACTCACCCCTGGCGTTGGAGAATTCGGTCCAAAGGGATATCTCGTCCACTCCAACAGCGACTCCTGCGTGGTGTCCAGCAGCACCACTGGAAGGGACGAAAATAATGCACTGGTTAGACACACAAGGACATAAATAAAGGAGGAGGAAGATTCTCAAGTGTGTGTGTGTGTGTGTGTGTGTGTGTACGAGGAGGAGTGGAGTATACACTGTACATAATGATAAATGATGTTTGTTTTAATTATTATTCGACAAAAAGATGATGGTAATGATAATGACAGATAAAAAAGGGTAAGTATATAAATAGATAGATAAATAATACGAGTGAATAAATGACTTAATAGATAATGGGGTAGTCTGAAGGTCTTAACAGTTAGCATTAGACAAAGAAGATATGATGATAGTGATACAGATAAAAAAAAGAGTAAATACATGAATAGATAAATAGATGGACAAACGGGAGAATAAATAAACAATGAAAATAACTTATAACATCGAAAACATTGGATTATTTGGACAAGAAACATTTGTAAACACGTGGTTCTTCTTATCACATCCAATACCCGCAGAGAGAGAGAGAGAGAGAGAGAGAGAGAGAGAGAATAATGATCAGCACACATACTCACTCCATAAGGTTCCAATACTCTCACAAACAATATGAATAAAATAAATAAAACTACATCAAAAATAAATTCAAACCAGCCTTTCTACTTTCCCCTGAACGTAATCCTCCACCTCCATCTCGTAATATCATCACTCACTTAATCCAACGTAAAAAAAAAAAAGGATAAAAATTAATAAAATCAGGAAAATAGGACTACTAATAATGACAACCAGCTCACTCCACGTCCCATAATGACATTAGCTAATACACATTTTTTTTTTTATCCCTACCCTCACCTGCTCCTACCTGCGCCTTCTTTTTAGGACTTACACTCTATAATCTCAACTTTCTTTTCCACGTGTCAGCAATTATTCAAATGTAGAATGCTGAGTCTATATGCTGCTGGACTTTTCTGAGCAGATTGTGTAGGTACATTAGTATTAATAAGAGAGTTGATTAAGGTGTGTGTGTGTGTGTGTGTGTGTGTGTGTGTGTGTGTGTGTGTGTGTGTGTGTTAAATGAAAGTGAATTTAGCATGAACACAAACTGAAATGCAGTGGGAATATAGCTTACAGTATGCTTAAATGTGTGTGTGTGTGTGTGTGTGTGTGTGTGTGTGTGTGTGTGTGTGTGTGTGTGTGTGTGTGTGTGTGTGTGTGTGTGTGTGTGTGTGCTGAGTATTCATGCAGCAGTATTATGCAAGGGTGTGATGCGAATGGCACGAGTAAGAATATGACTCCTAACAGCTGTAACGCACAAGGTCACTGCTGTGTTAGCGAGGCGGCAGCTGCAGGAGGAGGCACGGAGAGGGCGGCGCGACGAGAGATGCGCGGGAAGGAGGAAATGGATAACAGGGAAACAAGAGATGGGTGATGAGAGGAGGGTGGCTGACGGAGGAAAAGGGAATGGTTGAAAAAAAAAAAAAATGGGTACAGGAGAGGAGATGGGTGAATGAAGGAATAGACGAAAAAATAAGTGAGGAAATAGGGAAGGAGAATTAGGGATAGGAAAATAGTTAAGGTGATAAACTTTCTCTCTCTCTCTCTCTCTCTCTCTAGATCCCACTTTTTCTCTCCCTCCCTCCCTCCTCCATTGCTCAGCGCTGAACGGAATCACAACACGTCTTCTTCCTCCTCTACCTCCTCCTCCTCTTCCTCCTCCTCCACCTCCTCCTCCTCCTTCCTCACACCTGGGAGCCAAAGAAGGGCGAAAAGGACGCCAAAGGACACAACCGACTACCTGACGAGAGAGAGAGAGAGAGAGAGAGAGAGAGAGAGAGAGAGAGAGAGAGAGAGAGAGAGAGAGAAACTTGATAATCCCTCCACGAACATAAGAAACACGAGGAATAAATTGTTAAGTCCCTCCTAAAATAAACCAAAGGGAGACGAAAAGAAAATGGGACGGGGGAAGAGAAGGGAAGGGAAGAGAAGGAAGGAAGGGAGCCCTCGGCCGCCCTCTACGTCTGGAAACTTCCCTAGAAAACAAGGAGGTTGAAGTTATGTAGTTGCTATGTGAGGGGCGAGGCGAAGGGCGTGGTGGGGGAGAGGGAGCAGGGGAGGGAGTGGTGGGAAAGAGGAAGGGGAGAGGGTGGTGGAACAGTGGAGAGGTGGAGAGGAACGGAAGGAGGTACTACGGGTTATATTACGTAATGCTATAAGGAGGAGGAGGAGGAGGAGGAGGAGGAGGAGGAGGAGGAGGAGGATGGGGAGAGGAGGTGAATAGGGCGGACCGGAAGAAAGGTGAAATCCCGGACTGTAAAAGAATAACAATAAGAAATACTTGTCTCAATCTTACATAAGAGAAATATACAACAAGTGAGTTACAATAATACTGAACCTTACAAACATAGAAATAATAACAATGATAATAACAGCAATGAGTAATGACTAATGTGATGGCCCTTTAATTAAATCTCCTCCCGTACCCAATCACTGCCTAACACTGCAGCTCCCACCTCACACACTCAGCTAGGCCAGTCTGTGTTACCGTCATCCCTTCACTCACACAAACACAAACTTTGCACTAAACCTTCAAATGATTCCCCATTTCCTTTTTTCCCTGCGCTAACATCTCCATACCCTAACTTGCAATTATTATATCAAGTTAATTTCTCTTTTTCCCTTCCTAGCTTAAAGAGACGCCCTAGTAAAGTGGTATAAGGAGAAATGATCACCAAGAGTCAGTATACACGTCCATACTTTCATCATGCAGCAATTAATAAAGGATTTTAGAAGTAAAGGTAGCACATGGAAGTAAAAGCTAAGCGGCTGACGCGTGGCGGAGTAATACAAAGCGAAGTCCATGATGTTAACCCGGCGGAGTTACATCAAGTAGTTCCCTCGAGATTACATTGACTAAAGCTGTGAAGATGTTTTATTTGTATTATTGAGTTTATATTGTTATTGCCTTGTGTAATTATGAATATTGTAGCCTGTTTTGTAGGTTTGTAGTGATGGTAACAGTTAATAATGCTTGTTTATATATATATATATATATATATATATATATATATATATATATATATATATATATATATATATATATATATATATATATATATATATATATATATATATACACCTATATATTAAAATCGTTGATAGTAATGCGCGTTCTGTATTCACTATATCATCACGTTCTTGCCTCTGTGTAACCATGAATGTAGAAATGCGTATTTGTAAATCTGCACCGACAATAATGCTTCATAATACGTGTTTTTATTAACGTGTCTGTTATTGGTGCGATGTCGACAAGTTATCAGCAGTGACAAGATGGCGATAATACTGAATATTTTTTCTTTATAAAACACACCCATGATATCTCTTTTACGGGGAATGTTACTGAAACAATGACTCAAAGAACAAATAAAACCAATAGCAAACTACCTATAGGATAAATTGTTGACATAATACTAAGCTTGAATTCACGATAAAACTAAAAGCTTTCTCTGAACAACACTCCCTACCTAGCATCCCTCTTTTACACTGAACGATAGATACGATATTAATTCACAGAACAACATACATCTGCATTCGTGAAATTATCAACATCCTCTGCAGTCACGTATTCTCTAAGCTTACCGGGGAAATAAAACACAAATTGGCAACTGACGCGCAATACACTCGCGTTATTAAAAAGAAAACAAGATAAAACACATTACGTCGAAAAACACTCACTAATTGACGATCTCAAAGGTATTGGCGAGAGAAATGAATAGCTGGAGGGATAGGGAAGGGGGGGGAGTGGACGAGGGGAGGAGAGGAGGAGAGGAGGGAGAGTGAGAGGAAGAGAGAGAGGCACGGAGAATTATACATAAATACCGATTATGTATATACGTATATGTATACCTCGGCTGTGGATGGGGAGGCGAGGGGATGGTGTTGAGTGGTGGGTAAATAGGGTGAATGGGTGGGTGAATGATAAGAAAGGGACAGCTGAATAATGATGGTGGTGATAATGATGGTGATAATGATGATGATGATGATGATGATGTGAGATTCATTAGGGAAGGTTCAGATTATAAAAAAGAGAGACACTTGATAATGATGATAACAACAACAACAATAACAACAACAGTAACAACAACACTAATACTACTACTACTACTACTACTAAATAATAATAATAATAATAATAACAATAACAATAGTAATAATGAGATATAAAAATAAAGAGATTGATATAGAAATACACATTTATGAATTACTGTTGCTGATGCTGATGATGATGATGCTGATGGTGACGATAATGACAGTAATAAATAGTGATTGAGCATCATTTTATAGCAAGGCAGACAAATTATTTATGACTTACTAATAATGCATTACTGTTTAGGTCAGCTCCAGCACAGAAAAGGGGAAGGGAAGTGGAAGGGAAAGGAGAGAAGGGAAGGAGAAGGGGAAAAAAGGGAAGGGGAAAAAGAAAGTATATGTAGGAAGGAAATAAGGAAAAGCAGGAAGTCCATAGGTATTGTAAAAGGTGAAGGAAGAAGAGGAAGGGGAAAGAAAAGGGAAGGGAAATGAGAAATGGGAAATAGGAAGGGGGAAAGGGGGAAAAAAAGGTATATGTAAGAAGGGAAGTAAAGAAAACGGTGAAGGCCACAGGTACAATAAAGGAGAAGGGAAAGGGAGAACGGGAAATAGGAAGTGGAAGGGAAGGAAAACGAGGAGGGAAAGAAGGGGAAGGGAAATAAAGTGCATATGTAGGAAGGGAACTAAAAATAAAGGAGATCTCCATAGACACAATAAAGGGAAGGAAAAGGAAAGGGGATGTGGAAGAAGAGGAAGGGAAGTGGAGGAGAGAAGGGAAGGTCGGTCAGTCTGTGCAAGGTGGAAGGTTCTTTTCTTCTCTCTCTCTCTCTCTCTCTCTCTCTCTCTCTCTCTCTCTCTCTCTCTCTCATTTGCCTGCCTTGCTGCACTAAATGAAACGCATTCAAATTAATAGCAAATGTTTTCAAATCTTTAATTCCTTCCTTTACGGCAATCCTCTCTCTCTCTCTCTCTCTCTCTCTCTCTCTCTCTCTCTCTCTTCAATGACACTACGTATCCTCCTCCCGACCTTCTATAGTCCTTCCTTGCTATCTCCTCCTCTTCCTCCTCTTCTTCCTCCTCCTCACTTTAAGTTATCCCTCCCAAGCTTCTCACAGCCCAACTCAGCTCTTCCCCACGAGTCTTCAGCCCCTTTCCCCCCTCCAGCACCCCTCCTTCTCCAGCACCCCCTCCTGCAGCCCCGCCCTGGCTCCATGTCCTACTCAACCTGCTTCCTCAACCTCCTCCTCCTCCTCCTCCTTTTCTTCTATTTTCTTCTTCTTTTCTTTTTCTTCCTCTGAGTCTAACGAAGAAGCCTTCATCTGATACAAGAATACAGTAAAAGATAACAGGATAGGAAAGAGGGAGAAAATGATGTTAATTCTCTCTCTCTCTCTCTCTCTCTCTTAATTTATTTTCGATGTGAGTTTCTAAAATTCCCATCCAACCTTTCCCTTCCCTCATTCCCTCTTCCCTATTCATCCACCTTCAGCCACTTCAATTTCCATTTCTTCTCTCTTCCCATCTGCTCCCACCTGCAATTCTTTTTTTTTTTTTATCTTCTCTCGTTCTGTGCTCCGTTTTTCTTTTCTTTCTTTATTTCTATTCCTGCCTTGATTTTTCCTCTCTCTCTCTCTTATTCAATGGTCAGAGTTTGTTTAGTTTTTATTCTATTTTATTTTATTTTTTTTCCTTCTTTTCGTCCTCCTCTCCTTCACTTTCAATCTCTTCTGCAACAGTGAACAAAGTTTCCTCCTATTTTCTTTTTACGCATTTATTTGCTATTTTTATTGCAATATTATCCATTCTATCACACTATTCTTTCTTTTTGTTTTTGTTTTTCCTTCTTTATCCTTCAACTTCCCTTTCCTTTTTCCACTTTTCTCTTTTTTTTTTCTCTCTCTTATGGACAACATTTCTTTTTTTCATTTTCTTCTAATCGTTATTGTTTTTCGTTGCTTTATTAACTATTATATCACAAAACTTTTCCTTCTCCTAATGCTTTTCTCTCTCTCTCTCTCTCTCTCTCTCTCTCTCTCTCTCTCTCTCTCTCTCTCTCTCTCTCTCTCTCTCTCTAACAACAACAAACACCCAAACACCAAAACGCCCAAACTTCACAATACCTTCAAGAAAAAAGAACACAGAAAAAAACACAGAAAACAACAAACTCTCAAAACTCACAAACTAAAAGCCACAGATTAGGTGCTCCAAAGACGCCTTATGATTAGCCAGTCCTTTCTCTCTCCCTCCCACCCATCCCTCTCTCTCCCTTCCACTTCCTACGAGGCCGGGGACGCAGCATAACAAGGGCGAGGTCAACAAAGAGAGCGAGGTCAGCGTGGGATTAGAACAAGGTCAAGGAGGCATGGGTAGTGTGCCCCTAAAGACTAATTAAGAGAATAAAGGAGGTTAGCATCAAAGAGAGAGAGAGAGAGAGAGAGAGAGAGAGAGAGAGAGAGAGAGAGAGAGAGAGAGAGAAGGAAGGCTGGTCTCTGCGTTTTGCTTGATGCCACGATAACAAGAAATTGCTGACGACCTGAGAACGATTCACGAACGATCCTCCTCCTTATACGGTCTCTCTCTCTCTCTCTCTCTAAGCCTCATTTTACTCGCTACACTTTCCTCCTTCTTATCTCTATCTCTTCCCCAGTTTTCCTTAGCCCTCAAATACCCACCCACACTCACGCACACCCCCAGCCTATCCATCCTCCACTAATACCAACCCTTCCCTCTCTCCCTCTCCCCCTCCTGCCTCTCCTGATCCTCCTGCCGCTGCTGCTCGTCCTCTATCCTGCTCTACTGCCTCCCCAATCACCATCCCGTCCCTCAGCTCAGTCCAAGCCAAGCCAGCTCCAAGTAGTGGCTTTGTCAGAGATACCGACCCTCCTGACCCACCTCGCCTCGCCCTCCTCGCCCTGACTCGCCCTGCCCTACCGCGCAATCGGCAAACTTTTATCCACCAAGTTTATATGGACACAATTCCCGGAGCCCCGAAGCGTGTAGTTGGTGGCAACAGCTCTTTCTGGCCGCCCTGTCTGTCCCGACGAGCCGCCATTCACAGCGAGGTCACGAGGGAAGGTGGTGGTGGTGGTGGGATAGGTGGTGTGATGGGATGAGGCAAGGATGGCAAGGAAGAGGTTGTTGGGATTTCGTGTTTGTCTATTCCTCCTTCTCCTTTTCCTCCTTGTCCTTCTCTACCTCCTCCCTTTCCTCCGTCGTCGCCTTCTGCAGTGGGGTCACGCCTGCAGCCATCTACGGCACGTATGTACGAGTTCTGGTGCAGGAGTCGGCCACTGATTGGGTGACTCTGGGTGAATGGGATGCGAGAGGTGGGTGGGCGCGACTGTGGGTGGTGGTGATCGAGTTTGTGGGCGTGATAGAGAACCGGTATCCTCTTTCTGTCTCTCTTGTACTCTTATCTACCTCTCTCTCTCCTTTATCAATGTCTGTGTCTTCCTTCCTTCTTCCTTTCTTCTCTTCCCTCAGTGTCCTTCCTTCCTTCCTTCCACCACGTCCTTCCTGTGTCCCTCCTCTCAGCGGCTGTGTCCTGGTCCTACCTTTGGCTCGTTCATTAAGTGCAATATTTGTTTCGAAATTATACACACCACGTATGCAAACGGCGCGGCTGTCGATTCCCGGAGCGCCCATTAGCATAGAGAGCACACACGCACACTTCCTTGGGTCGCGGCAGTCACCCCTATCACCGTATCACCCCATCACCCCTGTCACCCCCAGCGCTGCCACCCCACTAAGACCAAACCTGAAGCACCTCCACGACCCTGAGGAACATCAACGGCGCCATCAATACATCGACGACCACTACGAACACTCCTGAAGCCACGAAGACGACCAGGAACGACTTCACGACACACTCCATGACACTCCACGACACTCCTCGCTCCCACGGCTTACACTGCATCCTCACACCATGGCCACGACCTCCAGGCACATCCGCGAGTCCTTGTAAATTCCCACGACCAGCTGTGCCTTCTCCTACGAGCCTGACAAGACCTCCTATAACTTCACATCACAAACAAGACCTCGCGACTCCTCCGGCCTTAGACACAGCGAGCCAGAGAAACAATTGGGTAAATATTAAACCATCCATGACTCACCCCTTGCTGGGAAGTTGTCTGGGGGTGAGTGAGAGGGGTGTTAGTGTGCGTGGGGTGAGTAAGGGCTGTATCAAAAGCTCATGAGGGGAAAAGACAAACTGCGGAGGAGGACATGGGCGGCGTGAGAAGCATACGAAGGGTGGTGGGAAAAAAAGTGATGGAAAAAAAAGAGAGGGGACATCATGTGAGGGTTTTGCGAGGGGAGACACAGTGGGGGGTTGAGAACTATGTTGAGTTAAGGTCCATTGGGGTGATGGCCACTGGATGGAGGGGATCACGTGACAAGCTTAGAGGGGAGGAGGGGTCGGGGAGAGGGGGTGTCCATGTGGTGAGAAAGAGGAGGTGAAGGGAGGCAGGGAGATGGTGGGAGAGTGCAAGACAGTAGGGGGTGGGGGTCGTGTTGGGTGAGGGCCATTAAGGTGGGGGCGGAACAGGGGCCGAGCGACACCCACTCCCCTCCTACGTCCCTCTGCCGCCCCTCCCGCGCCCCCAGGAAGCAAGATAAAGAGTCCGGGTTACGAGGCGCTGTCGGTGTAACCTGCAGTGGTGTTGGGGTGTCTGGGTGGGGGAGGGGGAAAGCTGGGCGGCAGGGAGGGTGAGAGAATGGAGAGGAAGAGCAAACGTAGGACGAGGAGGAGAATGAGGAGGAGAAGGAGGAGGAGGAGGAGGAGGAGGAGGAGGAGGAGGAGGAGGAGGAGGAGGAGGAGGAGGAGGTTGCATCACTTCTATTGATAATCTTGGTGAGAGATAAAAAAAAGTTTGGAGAAACAAAAGTTGGAATATAAAAGTTGGAGAAAGAGACTGCTTGAGAGAGAGAGAGAGAGAGAGAGAGAGAGAGAGAGAGAGAGAGAGAGAGAGAGAGAGAGAGAGAGAGTCGACGAGTATGTGCACGCCTACTCTGCTATTTGCTTCGCCCTCAAGAGCCACCGCCAGACCCTTGAGTCACACACACACACACACACACACACACACACACACACACACACACACACACACACACAGACACACACGCACACACCTGGAGCCTGTGAGTGTGCCAGAGTGCAAGGCCAGGTGTGTGGGGTGTCATCTGTTGTCCAGGAAGCACCACCAAACACAGGCCTGAGTGGCAAAAAACAGCTAAACAAAAGATATGAAAGAGAAACCAGCTTGCCACACCCTCCCTCCATCACCGACATCATCCTCACCTTTTGTCCTGCCTCCTTTCCTCTCTTGCACTCTAAAATCAAGGAAAAAAAAATAGGAATGTCACTTTTTTCATCTGTTTTTTACTTCCCTTCCTTTGATGTTGCGATTTCCCCACACCCTATCTCCCTCTTTCTTTCTTTCTCTCTCCCTCTCTCTTTATCTCTTTCTCTCGACTCCATCTGATGACACCTGCCGCTAATGAGTAACGGAAACACCTGATACACCATACACACCCTACACACACACACACACACACACACACACACACACACACACACACACACCTCCTTGCCTCACTCTCACTCATGGCGAAGGTTAAACACACTGAGAGGGAGAGACAACATTCCCCTCCTCAGCATCAGTAGTAATGGTGGTGGTGGTGGTGGTGGTGGTGGTGGTGGTGGTGGTGGTCGCGTGCTAAGCAATTCACCTCACGCGGGCCGGCAAGGTGTGGGCGTGCAGGGGAGGCTGGATTGCGTTACTCTGCCTTCAATAATTCCCTTGAAACCAACGAGAGGATTTGAAACTCCAAGTGCCGCTGAGGAGACGAGAGAGAGAGAGAGAGAGAGAGAGAGAGAGAGAGAGAGAGAGAGAGAGAGAGAGAGAGAGAGAGAGAGAGAGAGAGAGAGAGAGAGAGAGAGAGAGAGAGAGAGAGAGAGAGAGAGAGACTTACGCAAAGACAGACAAGAACTCAAACACACAGACAAAGAGACAGGAAGATAAACAAAAAAGACAGACAGGCGGACACTCCAACAGACACTCACACGGACAGACAAGACACAGACAAAGACAGAGATCCATACAAACCAAAGTACAGAGACACAGAAAGACAAGGAATTAAGATGAAAGAAAAAGAGAAAGAGAGAGAGAGAAAAAAAAAGAGAAAGAAACGTAGCGAACATCAAAACTATAAAAAAAAGAGTAAAAAAAAAGAAGGAATAGAAAGAGAAAGATAAATAATGAGGGAAGGAAAAGAGACGTAGGAGGTGGAAGAAAGAAGAAAGAAGAAAGAGAAAAAGAAAAAGGAAATCATGAAATATAAAGAGAAGAAGCATTACCAATATGTGACAGCAGCATGGGAACGAAAAGAGAAAGCAAATGAAGGAAGGGGGAGAGATGAGAAAATAAAGAAAAAAAAGTGAAAGGAGGGAATGATGAAGGACAATGTAAAGGACTATAAATAAATAAATAGAGAGGAAAAAGAAGACGTTATGAAAGGATACACGATTGGGAGGAAAGGGCGAAGGGGAGGAAAATGAGAAACACGTTAAATGCAAATAAAAAGAAGGAAGAAGAGAGAGAGAGGAGAGAGGGAGGAGAGAGAGAGAGAGAGAGAGAGAGAGAGAGAGAGAGAGAGAGAGAGAGAGAGAGAGAGAGAGGGTAAGAAAGATATGGATGAAGGAAGAAAATGAACACTTTGAAAGAAGAGAGAGAGAGAGAGAGAGAGAGAGAGAGAGAGAGAGAGAGAGAGAGAGAGAGAGAGAGAGAGAGAGAGAGAGAGAGAGAGAGAGAGAGAGAGAGAGAGAGAGAGAGAGCATGAAGTAGTGTATATAAAGACTTAAGTACCTCCTTCGAGAGGCACCTGGTCTGATACCTGAGGAGGAGGAGGAGGAGGAGGAGGAGGAGGAGGAGAGGAGGAGGAGGAGGAGGAGGAGAAGGAGGAGATACAGAAAAAGAAGGAGAAATAGTTGGAGTAGAAAAGGAAAAAAAGAAGAAAAGCAGAACAATAAACAAGAATGGAAGGAAAATGAATAAAATATAATAATGAAAATAATAATGACAATATAAAGAAAAAAAAACATAGAAAGTGAAACAAACTAACCATGAACAACAACAAAAAAAAAAAAAAAAAAACCTATTCTCCTCCTCTTTTTGAAGAAAGAAAGAAAGAAAGAAAGAAAGAAAGAAAGAGAAGGACAAAGAGAAATAATAATAAAAAACCAATAACTCGAGATGAACAACAATTAAAACAAAACTAGTAAATCAAAACAAAACAAATAATAACAAAACATTAAGAAACACACACACACACACACACACACACACACACACACACACACACACACACACACACACGTCTGCAAATAAAACAAGGGAGACTGCAGGCAAAATGGGCAGAACAAAGCACGTCAAACGCTGCCCAATCTGGTTTTATGGGGAGGGGGAAGATGAGGCTTGTCGAGAGAGAGAGAGAGAGAGAGAGAGAGAGAGAGAGAGAGAGAGAGAGAGAGAGAGAACTTATATACGGATTGGCCTAAACTTGTAAATTTAGAGAGGCAAGATAAGACCGTGACAGTTATAAGGAAGAGACGGTAATCAGGAGGAGGAGGAGGAGGAGGAGGAGGAGGAGGAGGAGGAGGAGGAGGAGGAGGAGGAGGAGGAGGAGGAGGAGCAGGTGTAGCAAGGCACCCATCAACAAGACTACTTGGCCCACACATCTCATAACTCCGCATTATGTATTTGCCTTCCTCCTCATCCTCCTCCTCCTCCTCCTCTACCTCCACCTCCTTCATCTCCTCTTCCTTCTCCTACATCTCCTGCTATCCTTCATCTCTCTAATCTCTCTTCTCTTTCCTCTCTTCTTACAGCCTAAATCTTGCTCCTCTCCACTCTTCCTTGTGCTCTTCCACCTCACCACGACAACTCACGCCTTTACATCAACTCTCTTGAAACCGCTTCAAATTTACTTTCTTTCCTTTCAACTAATTAAGGCCACACACACACACACACACACACACACACACACACACACACACACACACACACACACACACACACACACACATGGAGAGGATAAAGATAAGGAGAAAAGATGTAATTTATAGCAACAAGCACATCTCGACATCAGTATCACATCTCATCTCACGGACATCATTCTTGCCATCCCAGGAACTCGTCAAATACTCCACGTGCTGCCTTCCCGCACCCCCCACAGCCTCCCCCGCACCTCTCCTTCTCTCTCTCTCTCTCTCTCTAGTACGCTTTCCAGGAATCAATGAAGTACGTAGTAGGGTGAGTACACGGCGCGCCATCAATACCCGCCTCGCCTCGGTGAAAAACCCACCCCGCCATCTCAGTATGTTAATTGAAACCTTGCTTGCAGACCGCGGCATTCTGTCCCCGCTCTCCCTTGCTCGGTACTTCAGCATGCAGGGGGAAAAACAACCTTGGAATCCGAAAGACTATTCAAGGGTTCCGTGGAAAAACTACTCGGGCATCTCTCTCTCTCTCTCTCTCTCTCTCTCTCTCTCTCTCTCTCTCTCTCTCTCGAGTCTCCTCACGTGTATACATGGACTATAGGAAAATGCGTCTGCGTTGCCCACATCTTCCCCTCTCCCCCCAACACGACCAGAAGCAGCTCAACACTCCTCACTCCCCTCCTTCACCTCCCCCCTCACCCCGGCCCATGTCAGGGATTATCTTTAATATTCCTGGAACATTTTCGCCACCCGAGCAGCATCTCGCCGCGTCGGGAGCACCTCCACCTCTACACGGCAGGGTCACCTGCCACCCTCACGCCGGAAGCCATCCCGACAAGAAGAGTAGATCCGGCCCCTAAATCCCTCGTCCATGGTGGCACCCGGGGGACGAGTCAGCACGCGGGGGACGGGGGACCTGGGGCTGTAGGTGTCCAGGGGGGATGGGTCGCCTTGGCCGTAGCGTTGAAACAAAGAATATCGACTAGGCGAGGGTGAAGCAGCTTTAAAAACCATCACGGCATCTCGCTACTTGAGTCTGCCGTCAATGGACCGCCGCCGCCGCCGCCGCCGCACTCTCCCCGTCAGCCGCCACGCAGCATCCCTCCCCTCCCACCTCCCCCATCACCACGTCGCGGCGATGTGTGGCGGGGCGGAGGGGAACCAATCGCAGGAGATCCAGGAATTCAGTGTCACTCAGTCCTCCTCCTGGAACGACACGGTGGCCCCCTGGGCTGGCAAGACGCGTGATGGGACAAGGGAACAAGGAAGACCCCCAGAACGAGTGGCCGCGTCAGCAGCAGCAGCAGCAGCAGCATGGTGTCTCAGCAGCGTGTCAGCGAGTGGTCACCAAAGAGGCCCCACTCTCAGACCTAATGACCCCACGCGCTGGGTCGCTCCTGGTGACCTCGCGTGGCCTTCAGAGAGTCGTGTGGTGGGTTGTGCTTCAGGGACGCCAAGCAACACCCTGAGACACGGACGCCTCTCGCTAAGGGGAATCGAGGCACTCACCTTCCCCAAGTGTGTCATACCCTGAGCCGCCGCCACTGAGGGTGGGGGAGGGGATAAGGGGCGCTAGGCTTGTCTGTAATTAGATATAAAAGTCTGGTGACGAGGGTCGGGGCGGCGGGATCATTAGCGCCTCCAGCCTCGGCACAGCTGGGCGGGGCGCCAGCTGTGTAGCGCCATCCCAGTAGGTCTTTCCCTGCCGGCTTAAGCTGCAGCGCACGACATTTCCCGTCCGCGTCAGCTAAACCCTTGTAACACAGGCTCAGGCGTCATGACACAATGAAGGGCTCAGCGCGGTGAGGCGGCAGGCGCAGATGGGGTGCATGAGGCTCGGCAGGCGGTGCAAGCAGTGCAGGCGGTGCAGGCGTGGTGAAGCTGCATAACACGAGGCCCTGCACCGCCTGATACTGCCGCGCCCCGCCAGACAATCGCATTACTCCGTCACGTGTCCTTTAGCGCCAAACAATATTAATTACGCCTATGCCCTCGCGGCGCCCTTGTCCCCGCCTCGCAAGACCTCCACTTGCAGCACGTCTCTCATCCATTTCGCCCCGCCGCTCGCCTTCCTATCCTTCACTCCCACACTCCCCTCCTCCTCCTGTCCTCTGTCCTCTGCCGTCACCTCCTACAGTCTATACTCTATACGCTCCCATTCTCCGCCTCGCCTTTCTCTTCACACCTTTGCTCTTTTCGCTCTCCACTGTAGCTTTTGTATTAGTTTATAAGGTAATTACCGTCTCTATCTTCCGGTGGCTGCTCTATTTCATTGCTCCTCCTCCTCCTCCTCCTCCTCCTCTCCTCGGTCACTGCTCCCACTCCAACAAGCAAAACAAAAGGTCCTCTTTAACGCTCTAAATAGTACTGTGGGTGACACACTCATCGCTTTGTCTCGCGTGTTAAGTCTCTCTCTCTCTCTCTCTCTCTCTCTCTCTCTCTCTCTCTCTCTCTCTCTCTCTGTCATGTCTTTATATTTTCAGCAATTCATTATGAATGAATGAAAACTTATTATAAGAAATAATTCAGACGCGGGACGTTGTAATATTAATTGCGGTGAGGGAGGAGGAGGAGGAGGAGGAGGAGGAGGAGGAGGAGGAGGAGGAGGAGGAGGAGGAGGAGGAGGAGGAGGAGGAGGAGAAGGAGGAGGAGACGAAAAATAAAGGGCGGCAAGAAACGAGGAAATAAGTAGGTATAAAATGAGAATAACGGAAGAATATAAAGAAAAAGAGAAAGAGAAGGAGGAAGAGCGAGAAATGGAGTGTACTTAGAATATGAAGACAAACGAGCACAGTGAGAGAGAGAGGAAGAGTAAATGCTAACAGAGAAAAGTTATCTGCTGAAGAATGAGGATGGACGATGAGGATGAAGAGGAGGACAAGAAGAGACGAAGATGAAGAGGAGAAGAGAGGATGACGAAGAGCAAGAGGAAGAACGGAAGATGAAAAGGAAACCGAGGCGAAGAGGTAAAGAAAGGAAGACGAAGGAAGGAGGAAGGGAGCAAGAGAATAACGATAAGAGAAGGAAGGAGTGGAGGAGGAAAGAGAGGAAGAATAACAGAGGTAACAAAGAAGGAATACACAAATAGGGAAGAGGGACAGAGGCGGCGAGAGATGAATAATGGGGCGCCTTGACGTGGAGGAAAGGAGGAGGAGGAGGAGGAGGAGGAGGAGGAGGAGGAGGAGGAGGAGGAGGAGGAGATATAATAAATGGGGGGAGGAGGAAGGTTCTCATTTCACGCTCCGTCTGGTGACTTGGATCAGAAACCACCACCACCACCACCACCACCACCACCACCACCACCACCACCACTACTACTACTACTACTACTACTACTACTACTACTACCAAAATCGTTCCCAATTCAGAATACAAACAGGAAAATTAAATAACGATAAATAGTTTAGTGTGTCTTGTTGGGTGGGCGGGGGAAGCAAGATGGCGGTTTAGGAAAGAGGTGGTGGGGGTGGGTATAGGGGACGGGGAGTGGAGGGGACGTGGGGTGAGGTTATTACGGGAGAGGTTGGGGGAGGGAGTCGAGATGGCAGGATGGCGGAGAGAAGGGAAGGGGGGGAGGGGGGGTTAAATATCCACGGACAGTCACTAATACTGTTCTGGGGTTGGATTATTAAAATTACCTTGGTCTGATGGGATCTTGTAAGTCTCTCTCTCTCTCTCTCTCTCTCTCTCTCTCTCTCTCTCTCTCTCTCTCTCTCTCTGACTTATTTCCATCTGCAGTTTTCCATTTTTCTTCCGTCTCGTCAAACTTTTTTTTTTTTTCATTAGATCATTTTCATTTTCTTAAACTTTCTTTTATTTCTTTATTTTCTCTTATTTAGTCATTCTCTCAGATATCTTTCAAACTTTATTTCCTTTCTTTTTCTCTCTTCATTATTTTTCCGAGTTTTTATTTCCTATTTCTTTTCTCTTACTCTTCATTTCATTCATTTTCTTCCATCCTCTCCTTAAGACTTCTCAATTCTCCTTCCTTTCCTTCTTTCCTTCTTTCCTTCATTTAGTCACTCGTAAACTATCTTTGTCTTCCATTATATCTACTTTCTCTCATTCCTTTCCCATTCTTTCCTTAGACCTTTCCATTCCTATTCCATCTTCCTTTTCGTCCTTCCTTTCTTCCTACAGTTGGTCTCGTATCCTTAATACACTCCCTTGGCTCTCTTTAAGTCCTGCAGATCCTTCGCAATCCTTCCCTTCCCCTCCTGTCTCCTTCCTGCATCCTTCTCTCCTCCTCCAATACCACTGTGGAAGCTCATGGGAAATCTCTCTCTCTCTCTCTCTCTCTCTCTCTCTCTCTCTCTCTCTCTCTCTCTCTCTCTCTCTTGTAGCTATTAGTCTCTTTTTCTTCGTCGTCTCTCCGTTACCTGGTTCTTTTCTTCTGTCTCCTCTTATTAATTTTTCTGTTCTGCTTTTTTTCTATTTTTCTATTTTTCTATTCTATGTTCTTTTTTTATATTTACGTTTTTTAAGTTTCGTTGTTTTCTTTTATTTATTCTCTCAGTGTCACCTCCGTCAGTGCCTTCGTCAGTTCAGATGAAAGACTAACACTAACACCACCACCACCACCACCACTGCCACCACAACCACTATCACCATCACCTTTACCTGTACTCTTCTATTACCACCTCTCTTCTTATCCCCATCACTCGCCACCCTCTCTCTCTCTCTCTCTCTCTCTCTCTCTCTCTCTCTCACTGCATCTCTTTCTTTCCCTCTCACCGATCTCTTCCCCTTCCTCTCTCTACCTCCCTCCAATCTCTTCTTCTCTCACTATACCCCTCTTTCCTCACTCCGCACCCATCTCACCTCCTCTCCCCGGCCGCATCTGTTACTGTTGCCACTCTTACTGCTCCTCCTCGGCATTTCAGCTCCAGTGCACAGGCGGAGATCAGGCGGTGGCTTCCAGAAACACTAAGAGAAGTAGAAAATTGAAGATGAAGACGCACGGGCCACTTGGCTTATAAAGATACAACCTTCATACATCCACCACCTGCTTCCCTCGGCTATTCCTCCTCCTCCTCCTCCTCCTCCTCCTCCTGTTGCTCCTCTTGCTCCTCCTGTGATAGCGAGGGAGCGAAAGCAGGTCTTGTTCATCCCAACACGACGCAAGAAATCGCCTGATGATAACCCGGGCGAGGCAAAACAAGAGCTTCACTGATTACAACAAGACACAACTGCTTTTAAGGACAAGCCGGTTTACATTTATCCTATGCTTCAGTTTTTTTTTTCCTCTCTCTCTCTCTCTTTTTCTTTTTCTTTCGTCCTGATTTTTCTTTCTTCCTTTTTTCTTTTCCTTTTTTGCATCGCTCTGGTCTATTTTTCTGAAGCAGTAACCGAGGAGATGTAATGTAACCGAAGTCTGTGTCTGTGAAGGTGGTTCTGAAAATGAATCTTAGTTTAATTTAATTGTTTAGAAAATCTCTCTCTCTCTCTCTCTCTCTCTCTCTCTCTCTCTCTCTCTCTCTCTCTCTCTCTCTCACTAAATCCCGTATCGCTAACTGGATCTGGCAAGAGAGTAATAATTTTCAAACGAGGGGATTTCACTGCTTAATCCACAACATCCTCCTCAAGCGACAAATCCAATAACAATGTACTCTACGTGGAAGTTAGGAGGGTGTGAAGGACCACCGTGTGTGTGTGTGTGTGTGTGTGTGTGTGTGTGTGTGTGTGTGTGTGTGTGTGTGTGTGTGTGTGTGTGTGTGTGTGTGTGTGTGTGGGAAGTAAGCCACGCGTGCATCATCACAATCACCACAATCACTTAACATCATCACCACTATTACGTTCTCCTCTTCACACCCTTTCCTCCTCCTAACCTTCCTCCTCCTTCCTCACAACAACCTCACACGTGCCGTCACTTCCCTTCAAGCTCTAGCTCACCACATCCCCAGTTAACGCCATTTTATTTAGCCACCTCTTACCTCTTAATTCATCCTGCTTCCTCTCTAGAGCTGTCACGCTTCTTACCTTACCAACACCTCACACCTCACACCTGCACGGAGCTTTCTCACGCATTAACTCCTACGTACTTCCAAAAGGCTCTTGTTGATGTAACACGTGTTTTTAAGGATGTTTTTACAGTTCTAGTGTCTGAGCAACAAGATTTCTATATTATGAAGTGGAGAAGCACTCTTGAGAACTCGGCTAATCATCTCTGGCGTTTAGAAGTAGTCATGGCGGGAGAGCAGTGTTTCAGTATATGACATATGGCCTGTTCAAGTGTTGTCGGGCCATGCTGTGCTGTGCTGTGCTGTGTTGCAGGCATCACTGTAGCCTGGAGTGTGTCGCAGCGGTGTTCCGGCGCACAAGTCATTAAGCGACAGGGACTCGCGATAATGGAAGGAGATCA
Organism: Portunus trituberculatus; assembly: GCF_017591435.1. Lineage (NCBI taxonomy): Eukaryota > Metazoa > Arthropoda > Malacostraca > Decapoda > Portunidae > Portunus > Portunus trituberculatus. The sequence continues at coordinate 10,913,431 of NC_059304.1, read as the reverse complement.
GTAATTACTGGAGGCGCGGCGAGGCAGCAGCAGGCTCCTTACGGCGGGACGAGGACAGTTACTCACAATCGCACGCCGCGAGGGAGGCAGCAGAGGAGACAAAAAGGGCAAACTACCGCCGGAATGGGGCATTGTCTTAAAAGATCAGGGCCGCAGTACGAGCCTCCAGACGCCCCTGCAGAGCTCTCAGTCACACCGCAGGGCCGCCCAGGGTGAGGGGCGTGGCTTTCCCGAACGTAAATCCTGCAGAAGGACATCAAGAAGACCCTTGGAACACACCCGAGTGGGCATTAAACCCTAGTGTGTGTCGAGCAAGGTGCACCCAGCTGCCTCCTGCCACAGGTGATGATGGGGAGCTGTGGGGAGGGAGAAGGGTGGAGGAGCAAGGGAGGGGAAGGGAAGGGAGGAATTAGGGCGTCTCACGTTCCTGCCTGGATGGACGGCGGGGGAGCGGGAGGACGCGTCGGCACCTCCACCATATCATATTTCTTGACAGTTGTGCCTCCCTCTCCCTCCTCTCTCTCTCTCTCTCTCTCTCTCTCTCTCTCTCTCTCTCTCTCTCTCTCACCTCATACCTCTTTGCCTCTCCTATTACGCATTTCCTTCCTGGAACCTCTTCTTCCTCCTTATGTTTTTTTTTTTTCTATTTATTTTTTCTTATCATCTCAACAATTACTTATGATCCATATTTTGATGTTCTTCTTGTCTATTCTGTCCACTCCTTTCTCCTGAATCTGCTATCTTCCTTTTTGCTTCCCCCTCCATTTGTTATATTCCTTCCCTTTACCTCTCCTGCTTCACAAAATTTCCTCCTGCTCCTCCTCTTTCTCTTCTGCCTCTTTATTCTTCCTCCACCTTCTACAGAATCATATCTCATCTTCGGCTATCATCTTAACTCGCAGTCAGTTAATATCTTCCTTCCCTACCTCCTTTGTCGTCACGGTACTGATTTATTACCATTACCATCAATATCACCTTTCCATACCTCCTGTGTTTCCCTCCTTCCTTCCCCTTCGTAGCTGCTGCCGCTCCTCCTCTTGCTTTCCTTCCATTCCTCCCTTCCTTCCCTTTTTACCATTCCGTTCCTCCCTTCCTATCCCTACTACCATTCCTTTCCTTCATTTTCTTCTCTTCCTTCTTTCCTTCTGTGGTATCTTCTATCCTTCCTTCCTTCCTCTCTCCCTATTCCCCATCTTAACAACATCTCATTCCGTCTCTCCCTTTCTTCCTTCCTTCCTTCCTTCCTTTCTCCTTCACTTGTGGTTATTCTTATCTATCCTAAATTCCTTCATGTTTCTTCTCTCTCTCTCTCTCTCTCTCTCTCGCTCTCCGCCGCTGCCATGACACTCACGTAGAAGAGAGAGAGAGAGAGAGAGAGAGAGAGAGAGAGAGAGAGAGAGAGAGAGAGAGAGAGAGAGAGAGAGAGAGAGAGAGAGAGAGAGAGAGAGAGAGAGAGAGAGAGAGAGAGAGAGAGAGAGAGAGAGAGAGAGAGAGAGAGAGAGAGAATAATTGACAGGAAAATAGTTAGAGGAGAAAAGTAAAAGCAGAAAAATAGCATGCGTGGTGCTGCAGTACGCGACGAGGGGAAAAACACGTGGAAAGCAGGATGTAATGCAGAGGAGAGTAACGCTGAAGGGGATGGAAGTCAGGGGAGAGCTCACTGAGAGGCAGACACACTAAAGGATGGCTTGATTGACTGACTGACTGATTGACTGACTGGCTAACGGACTGACTGATTGACGTGGGATGAGGATGACGGGATAAACATGGGAGGAATGAACTTATGGATAGGAGAGATGTGAGAAGAGATGAATGAAGGGACAGGATGAAGAGAAATGGACGGAATAGAGGTGAAGGAATAATGGAGGTAAAAAAAAATGACTGACTGACTGACTGATTGACTGACCGATTGACCGATTGACTACCTGACTGAGTGACTGATTGACTAAGTAACTGACTGAATGAATATCTGACTGATTGACATTTAGCACAAGATCTGAAAAATGAAAACCACAAACACAAAAACACCTAGTCATTATATAACTCACTAAACAAATCCTTAAACAAGCTAATTACAAACACCACTTAATATAAACTACAAGAAAAAGAAATCTTAGGGTCTATAAATTCTAAACGCATTCTTCTCACATTACAAGACTTTCCAAGCGCCACAAACACGATTATCTGAAGTCTAATATATTTTCTCCCTCAGATACTAAGCACACAACACTCATTAAACTGTCAGCGGAACCACAACAACACTCCTAAACACGCCAATGACTTCCACTGAGCCCTGTTAAAAAAGTTGTCGGGATCAGGCATTATAACACTTAGGACCACGCCAATGTTAGTCACACGGAGGAACAGACGCAGACTTGGTAGACGAGGAAGAGTGAGCAGACAGACAAAGAGCCACAAAGAGCCAGACAGACGAACAGACAGAAGGGAGAGAGAGGAGAGGGAGAGGGAGAACCACACGCCAGACAGTAACCCACTTAACATCGCAGCCCCACCAGCAGAAAATCACCTCTCTCTCTCTCTCTCTCTCTCTCTCTCTCTCAATAATCCTTTCAGCCAATCAGAGGACGAGAATATTATTATGACGTCAGCAAGGTCTGAGGAACGTCTTGGAAGGACAAGCAGGGAGGAGGAAGAGGAGGAGGAGGAGGAGGAGGAGGAGGAGGAGGAGGAGGAGGAGGAGGAGGAGGAGGAGGAGGAGGAGGAGGAAGAGGAGGAAGACGACGACGACAAACACCACGACCGAGCAAAACTGAAGAATTTTAAAGACTAACATAATAAATCGGTCAATTTTTCAAGTCAGAGAGAGAGAGAGAGAGAGAGAGAGAGAGAGAGAGAGAGAGAGAGAGAGAGAGAGAGAAAACTCTCCCGCTAAGAATAACCACAAGAGATAGAAAAAATAAAGTTAGAGTGAAAAAGAAGTCATATGAAATTTCCCAAGGTCAGTCCAACACAGCCAAGGTCACCCAGGTCACAAACGGGAAGGTAGACAGAGACAGAGACAGAGACACAGCGAGGCAGCGAGAGAGAGAGAGAGAGAGGAGTAGAGGCAGCAGGCAAAGGCACTCAGGTTCGTCACGTCACGTCTCGGCGCCACCCTACTATTGCGGGGAATTAGTCACGCGAGTTTCCTACATAGCGGGGATGCCCAGGGAATATTTCGGAATACTTGGTGTGACTTGGACAAAGGAATGACTCGTGTTGGCTTGGCGCGCACGTGTGAGGCGACTGCGCGGAGGGGCGTCACACATTCTTCGGGCGCGATGGGAAGATGTAGGATAGATGGGTAAGGTACGTGGGATGAGGATGACGGGATAGATGTGGGAGGAATAAACTTTAGGATAGGAGAGATGTGAGAAGGGACGAATGAAGGGACAGGATGAAGACAAATGGACGGAATAGACGTGAAGGAAAAAAAAAATAGAAAAAAAAGTAAAAGAGGATAGGATGATGAGTAAGGATGGACAAAATGAGATAAACTGAAGATAAAGAAAAAAAAGTTTGAACAGATGAAATAAAGAGAAGAGAAAGGGGAAAAGGAGTAAATAAAATAGAAGAGGAAGAGGAGTTAGAGAGATAAGGAAATAGAAGAGACTGGGGAAACACGTAAAAGATGGGAAACAGGAAAGCGAAAGGGAGGAGGAAGAAGAAGGGAAAGTAAAGGGTAGGACACGACACGGGAAAGAAACGATACAGGAGAGAGAGGGAACTGAGGGAAGAAACACAGGGAAAGGGGAAAAAAGGGGAGAAAGAGGAAAGGGAAGGAGAAGGGGGAGAAAATCCATGAAGGCACTAGAAAGAGAAAGAGAGAGAGAGAGAGAGAGAGAGAGAGAGAGAGAGAGAGAGAGAGAGAGAGAGAGAGAGAGAGAGAGAGAGAGAGGTACTATGCTACTGGAGAAGGAGGGAAAGAGATAAAGAAAAAAGAAGTTGAGGAGAAAAGAAACACAAGAAGGAGACTAGAAATGAGAGAGAGAGAGAGAGAGAGAGAGAGAGAGAGAGAGAGAGAGAGAGAGAGAGAGAGAGAGAGAGAGAGAGAGAGAGAGAGAGAGAGAGAGAGAGAGAGAGAGAGAGAGAGACAAAGTGCCTTAAGGAAATTGAAAATACACGTAGAAGAAAATAAAAAAGGAAAAAAAAGGAGGAGGAGAAGGAGAAGGAGGAGAAGGAGAAGGAGGAGGAGGAGGAGACAGGATACAGGTAATCCTCCCACCAGACCACAGGTACACCAGCATTTCACCTCAAATCCCTCAAGCTGTCACGGCTCTGGGCTCAAACACCTTTCTGAGCCCCATGACACACCCTACTCTCTCCCTTACACTCCCTGACACACCCTGCGACACCTTACTGCACCCTATCGCACCTTGACACACTCTGGCACCTTATACTCTCTCTGACACATCCTACTCTCTCTCTCTCTTACTCCCTGACACATCCTTCGACACCTTTCTACACCCTACCGCGCCTTGACACACTCTGCAATACCCTGGCACCCTACACTCTCTATGACACAACCTCCATAACCATAACATACCTCTAGCATCATGACACACCCTGCTTCTTCATACACTTTGATGCATCCTACGACACTTTATTGCGCCCTGACACACCCTGACACGCTGCTTTCGCCCTTAATGCAGTCTGAAACACCATGCTCTCTTTTTACAGCACCATGAAACATATTCCCAGACTCTGACACATACTAGAGCTCACCCTGACACGCGTATCACCCTCCTACACCCTGGTCTGTTCTTCTACACCCTAACACACCCTCTGGAACACTCTACCGTACCTTTGCTGCCCTTAAGACATTGCTAAGGCATTAAATCACACACTTAACAGTCCAACACACTCTAACACACACTGCAAGTCACACACAGAGGCAAACAGACTGCAGCACACACTCTTCCTTTTATCCCTTCCCTCACACACACACACACACACATACATGCACCGCAGCCCCGCCCTCCCTGCCAAGACCAGCCAGGCTACCCCCCCGCCGAGCCCCACACACCTAAACACGCCTTGCATCACATCACAGTGCGCTCGTTTTGCCTCATTTACCAAAGACCAGACTCCTTTAGGCTTCCCAAATACACGCCGGAGGAGGAGCAGAAGCAGGAGCAGCAGGAGGAGGAGGAGGAGGAGGAGGAGGAGGAGGAGGAGGAGGAGGAGGAGGAGGAGGAGGAGGAGGAGGAGGAGGAGGAGGAGGAGGAGGAGGAGGAGGAGGAGGAGGAGGAGGAGGAGGAGGAGGAGGAGGAGGAAGAGGAGGCATTGAGGAAATGTATATCTTAACAGCACAACATTACAGTAACACTCAGGACTCCCCAAAGCATCACAGCACCGCAGCATCACAACTTCCTTCCTCTGCGGCCATTTTCATGAGACGAAGAGTTGGGAAGTGTAAGACGGAACTACAAAACAAGAAGTGGAGTGGATTGCGAAGAGGAGAAATAAGTGGAGGAAGGAGTGGAGGAATGAGGAAAACTGGAGAGAGAGAGAGAGAGAGAGAGAGAGAGAGAGAGAGAGAGAGAGAGAGAGAGAGAGAGAGAGAGAGAGATATTCCTTATCTTGAACTCAGCACAGACTTAATTCCCACAAACTATTCTTCCTCTTCTCTTTCTTTTTCTTTTTCCTCCTCCTCCTCCTCCTCCTCCTCCTCCTCCTCCTCCTCCTCCTCACCAGTCAGCTAGCGCACATAACACACCAAACTGGTCCTTCCCTCACCCATCACCTCTCCACCAATGATAAATTACCCATCACTTTTCCGCCTCTCACCTTTATGGCCGCTACAGCATCTTCATCCTCTCTCTCTCTCTCTCTCTCTCTCTCTCTCACACACACACACACACACACACACACACACACACTTACACACCTGCACAATCCAACACCTGCCTGCTCACTATTTTTTCCCTCATTAATTAAGTTCAATGTCAATTTTAAAGATGGATTGACAGATGAAAAACAGATGGGTCGTGTTTTCTTCTTCTTATATTTCTTCTTCTTCTTCTTCTTCTTCTTCTTCTTCTTCTTCTTCTTCACGAATTAATCCATCCAACTTTTTCCCTCCTTGTCTCATTAGTCTCTCTCTCTCTCTCTCTCTCTCTCTCTCTCTCTCTCTCTCTCTCTCTCTCTCTCTCTCTCTCTCTCGGCATTATTAGCCAAAAAATGACACTTAATTTTTCCCTCTGACAATTTTTTTTCTCCCTCTTCCTAAGTGAAGTCAACGACATTTGTAAAAAAAAGGAAACTCACTCACTCTCTCTCTCTCTCTCTCTCTCTCTCTCTCTCTCTCTCTCTCTAGATTAATGGGGAAAAAACGAAAGGAAAAATTGTCAGTCGTATAAAAGAGAGGATGTGCTTCTTAAACTGGCGCGACTTTCATTTTCGAGGAGAGGAAAGAAAGTGAAGTGGAAGAAGGCCTTTATTAGTCACTCTTCTTTTTTCATCTCCGATTAGGCTAATGCAAAATGCCAAAAAACGCATTCATTCTCTCTCTCTCTCTCTCTCTCTCTCTGCAAATCTGTCTCATCATTTTTTCCTTTTTCCATATTTTCCCTTCTCTTCTTTCCTTTTCCTCATTTGCTTTGAATTACCTCAGTGGGTTGTCAATAAAGAAAAAAAAAAAAACTCAGCTCTCTTCTTTTTTTCCTTCATCAACGCTTCTTTCCTTTCCTTTCCTTTTCCTCCTTTTCCTCCTCCTCCTCCTCCTCCTCTTCCTTTCCCCTTCATCTCTACATCAACGTCCATTCTTGCTAATCTTTTGAATCTTCACCTTTTATCCATTTTGCCAGAAGAGGTAAGTGTTCTTCATGACTCTCTCTCTCTCTCTCTCTCTCTCTCTCTCTCTCTCTCTCTCTCTCTCTCTCTCTACCTTTTCCAACCCTTTCACTTTATTCCCTTACACAAATCCTGTTTTTCCTTAATCTTTATGTCCATTAAACCTCCAAACTCACCCACCTTCCCCTCTCTCTCTCTCTCTCTCTCTCTCTCTGGGGCAGCAAGAGCCGTCGCGCAATAAATCACCATCTGGGAGAACACGGGCAGGCTGCAACACAGTGTCCCCAGCCGTCGCTACAACGAGGAGTGATCGCTAGCCAGCCCGTGCCGCGCGCACCCCGGGCTGGGCTAGGGAGAGCCGGAGAAACAGAGAAACAGAGAGGCCGCGGCAGGACAAGACGGCGATCAGTGAAGGCATCTGCTGGCCGCCAGGTACCTGAATGGATCACCTGGCTTGGCACATAACCACCTCTCTCTCTCTCTCTCTCTCTCTCTCTCTCTCTCTCTCTCTCTCTCGTGTGTGTGTGTGTGTGTGTGTGTTTGTGTATGTGGAGAGGGCTGTTGCTAATTTTGTTTCGTATACGTATCCGCACACACACACACACACACACACACACAGAGAGAGAGAGAGAGAGAGAGAGAGAGAGAGAGAGAGAGAGAGAGAGAGAGAGAGAGAGAGAGAGAGAGAGAGAGAGAGAGAGAGAGAGAGAATATCAAACAGGCAGACAGAGACGAAGAACAAGAATAAGAGAGAGAATACAAAATACAAAAACAAACCAATCATCCTGAACTCTTATTCCTGCAAAACAATTCTTATCCCTTTCTTCTTCCCCTCACCCTCCCTCACACCCACCCTCCTCCTCCTCCTCCTCCTCCTGCTCTCACTCCTGCACCAAGAAATGTATTCGTGGGCTGGACAACTCATAAATCAACAGGGATACGCAGCGGGTAGCACGAGGCAACACTTTGATGGATCAGTAGACATATAAGAAGCGGTGCACTCCCTCTCTCTCTCTCTCTCTCTCTCCCTCTCTCCCAGACCAAGGACCCCCCCCCACCAGCACTCACGCAGAAACACACACCTACTGCAGGAAAGTACTCAGGTTCTATCCAGGTTCGAAGGTTCTAGGATTGTAGGTTTCTAAGATTTTGGTCCTCAAGGTTTAAGGTTCTAGGGTCTTCAAGTGTGTAAGTTCTAAAGATTTGAGGTTCTAAAGATTTTAAAGGCCTAATGTTATAAGGTTCTAAATTTTAAGGTTCTAAAGTTCTGTTTTGTCATAAAGTTCTAACGTCTGAATGTTTTAAGCTCCTACTAAGGTTCAATGGTTACACAAATGAACACAAAGGGAATACTAGACTGAAAAAGTTCTAATGGATCATAAGGTTCTAAGATTCTAAAGTTCTGAGGTTCCAAAGTTCAAAAATTGTAATATTCTAAGGTCCTACACTAAAAATTTTCTGAGGTTCTGATGGGCAAAGGCTCTTAAGACACACACACACACACACACACACACACACACTCTCTCTCTCTCTCTCTCTCTCTCTGTAAATGTCTGAGAGGCTCGCCAATGTGTCTCTCTTTGTACAAATTAGTCGATGTGAGGCAAAGTTAGTGGTCGTCTTTGTGTTACCAGTACTAACTTGTTTTTCTTCCTTTATTCTTGACTTATTTTTCTCTCAGTCTCTCCTTCACTTTCTCTTTCCTTGTTTCTGTTTTTGTTTTTGTGGTTGATCGTCTGTTTTTTTTTTTCTTTTCTCTCTCTCTCTCTCTCTCTCTCTCTCTCTCTCTCTCTCTCTTAATCATTTGTTATTTCAGTGCTTGTTGTCTCTCCTCTTCTCTTTCTTATCTCTTCTGACTTGATATCTTTATCCATCATCATCATCACCATTACGACTTCCTCTTACTCCACCGCCTCCTCCTCCTCCTCCTCCTCCTCCTCCTCCTCCTCCTCCCAGACTCATTAATCCTATCCTTCCCAACTCTTTTGTCAGTTCTCATTATCAATGCATTTACACAAAACCACGTCCAAGTTCCTCTCTCTTCTTGACATCATCACTCCTCCTCCTCCTCCTCCTCCTCCTCCTCCTTCTTCTTCTTCTTTCTTCTCTTTCTCGTCTTGTTTCCTGTTTCTCCTTTACGTTTTCAGTCTTCCCATTCTTTTTCTTTCGTTATTCTTAATATATTTTCTGTGTCTATATTACTATCATCCCTTTCCTCTTCTTCCTCCTTTTTTTTCTATTTTACATTTCAAGCTTCTTATTCTTTTCTTTTAACTCATTCCTATCTATTTCTCGTCATTTCTGTAACTATTAACACCTCTCTCTCTCTCTCTCTCTCTCTCTCTCTCTCTCTCTCTCTCTCTCTCTCTCTCTCTCTCTCAGAAAACATTAGCCTTTCTCCCTCGCGTTTCATATTTTTAGCTTCTCTCTTTCAGTTCTTCGGTAAATCCCTTGTTTCCAGGCTGGGCTCATTTTCCTGCCTTTAAAATACATTGTCACGCCTTGTCTACCTTTCCCCCCCGGTCGTTACGCCCTCCTCTCCCTTTTATGGCACCTCTCCCTTCCCTGCACAAGATTCTCCTCTCCTCTCCTCTCCCCTCTCTCTCTCTCTCTCTCTCTCTCTCTCTCTCTCTCTCTCTCTCTCTCTCTCCTGTCTTTCTTATTCCTATTCCACTTTCTTTCTTTCCTATCACGTTCACCTATTTATTTTATTGTTTGGTTTAGATTAGATTTTCTTTGTTTTGTTTTCTTTTCTTTCCTCTGTTTTATTTCTCTTCCTCTTTCCCTATTTCCCTATTTCTCTATCGCAATGTTGGTTATCTTTATATTCTTCTTATTTCCTGTGTTTTATTTCCTCGTCTTAATCCTGGAAGGGACTGGAAGGACTGAGCCAAAGTGTGAAGGGGAAATAAGAAAGATGAAAAGAAATAATGGGATAAGAAGAGGATTAAAAGAATGTAAGAAAGGTGAAGGAAAAATAACGAGAGAAAGTGTGGAGAGAAAAAAAGGAGAAGGAGGAGGAGGAGGAGGAGGAGGAGGAGGAGGAGGAGGAGGAGGAGGAGGAGGAGGAGGAGGAGGAGGAGGAGGAAAAGGAGGAGGAGGAGCAAACAGAGAAGTAGACAGTGCCAGGAATCATCCGCTTAACTTTTCGTCTTGATAAAAACCTTTTCACTTTGTCTGATCTCCGCTTTAGGCACTCTCTCTCTCTCTCTCTCTGGTGACGTATGGCGCAGTGGTGAGGTGTGGTGAGGGGAGAGTTTATTAAAAAGGTAATCATTCTTCTCTCATTAAAATGCAAATGTGAAAATCTCCTTTGAGAGTGAAACAAAATGAGGATGAGACGCGTGTGACTCACCTTCCCTGTAAACATTTCCCTTCTTTCCCCTCACTCAGTCAAGAGGCGCTTCCTTTCTTCCCCTCTACAAGTAATATTCAATGTACATATTCTAACTATATCTACTCCCAAACTCATTAACTACTTTTAATATTTGTCTTCCTGGAGATAATTTAGTACTGTGGATGAGAAAGAAATGTGATTAAAAAATATTATGCCCCAAAATTTCAATATTGGCTGAAGTAAAAATGTATAACCATCGGAATGGTTAGTATATGTAGAAAAATCAAATGTTAAAAGGACAAAATTATAATGAATAGCGCGAAAATTAAGTTCCAGTTTTTTTTTATTGGAACAGACGTAGAAAAAAAATATATGCAAGTAAATTCCACACAAAAAAATGGGAGAAATATTATTACACTGACATCTGTAAAAGTTATAAACAGACTGGATGAAAGTGGTTTGGGGAACACTGATTTTAAACTAACCTATCAACCTGAGAAACCTGCCTGAACTAACTCAATACGCCTTCCACACACTGATCTTTCGTGTACCAGTGAAGTATCTCTCTCCTCCCATTAACCTAACCTAACCTAAACTAACACAACACGCCTTCCACACACTAACATCCTCTCAACTTATCTTTCGTGTACTAGTGAAATTCTTCTCTCCTCCCAGGTAGCCTAACCTAACCTAACGTAGCCTCACCTAGCTTCACCTGGCCTCGCCTCGCCCGGTACTGGCAGGTGAGGCTCAGTGCATCAGGCAGAGTACATTCAACAACAGGCTTACGTCAGCTTACAAGTGAATAAGCCAATGTTTAAGCCGCTCTGCACCCGCTGGTACCGCCCGTGTGTGTGTGTGTGTGTGTGTGTGTGTGTGTGTGTGTGTGTGTGTGTGTGTGTGTGTGTGTGTTTACCCTAGTACTTCCTCACTACCTCCCTGATTGAGACAAGACGTAGTACCTGTAGATTATTTTCTTTTTTACGCTAGAAAATAATAAGAAAAAGAAGATTGAAGTCAAGTCTTGATGGAAATAAAGGTGGATTAGATGACAGACAGACAGACAGACAGACAGACAGACAGACAAATAGGTAAACAAACAGAAGCTACTCGAAACTTTACTTTTAAATCTTAAAAAGTAAATAAAAAAGAAGCAACTCAACACCACTTCCTTCTTGAGTCCTTATGACCTTTTTCTCTTCCATAACAAGGGAAAAGCTCAAAACTCTTGAAAATTCTAGGGAAAAGAAAGATAAAAAGCGTCAGAAGAAACACAGGTCAAATTACAATAATATTTCACGTTTTCTGTTTTGTAGTGGTGAGGTTAGTATTGTTTTCCCCCATGGGTGACCTGACCTTAAAGTGTGACCTTCACGCGTGACCTTGACCCGACTCACCTCATATTTCATCTTCTATCCCCCTCCTCCTCCTCCTCTTCCTTCTTCTCCACCTGCTTCCTCTTCCTCTTCTTCTTCCTCCTCCTACTGCGTCTCCTCATTACCGATGCTCGTGTTTAACAAGGATGCCATGTTGCTCCTCCTCCACCTCCTCCTCCTCCACCTACTCCAACTCCACCAACTCCTCATCTCTCCACATCTCCATCCCTTCCTACCTCCAGACCACGCATCCCTTCGTTCTCTTTCTCCCTATCCCTTCCTTTTCTCCATTCTCTCCTCACAAAACTTTTCTCACCTCCCTATTTCCCTTCGCCGCCCATCGCCCACCCTCAACAGTTCCTATCCCATTTTCCTCCTCACAGCAATGCCCACTCTCCTCCTCCTTCCCTCCCTCCCTCCCTCCACTCCCGCTAACCAAGCTGGCGAGGCGAGTGGAGGCGGTAGGAATTAATCGAACATTTACGAATTAGGATATTCAATTTTAATGGTCTCGACGCGGGAGGTGAAGATGGCGGAGGAGGAGGAGGAGGAAGGTAGGGATACAAAGGAATACAAAGGAGGGAACAGACAGCAGCAGCCTCTCTATCGGTCCTAACGAGGCTGTCTGTGTGACGATACTGCCACTACAGATTCTTGAGTAAGAGATAAATGAAAAGCACGGTATAGAGGAACTGAAGGAGGACGAGGACGAAGACTAGGAGGAGGAGGAGGAAGAAGAGAAGGAGGAGGAGGAAGAGAAGGAGGAGGAGGAAGAAAGAGAGGAGGTCTTTCTCTCTCTCTTCTCTTTCTGTCTTTTTCTCTCTTACCGTGCACCAACCAACCGACTCGCCCTCCCTCCCCTAGTCGCCCCCCCACACACACGGGCCTCTGTCTCCAGCCACCAATCCCCGAAGCGACTGAGGAGCAACACTGCAGTAATAGCGAGACATCCGTGGCACTCTCCTCTCTCCCTCTCTCCCTCTCCCGCGTCGCCTTCGCCTTCGTGCCGACAGCACAGGCAACAGGCAGGACGGAATAAGAGAGAGAGAGGGGAAAAAAAAAAAGTGGAAAAAAGGCTCAATTTTGCCCACCATAATGCGATATTTCGAACCCCGGCCGCCTCCTCCGCACAGTCTTGGGGCGAGATAGCGCTATATCGGCCCATCACGGCGCTAAATCCCCCGCCGCAGGGCACACGCGAGCCGTTTCAGTAAAAGTAACACGCCGGAAAGTGCCAAAAAAAGACTCCATTTTCAGTACGGGAGTGCCAGCCTCGACCTTAACTGTGGCCTGCTGGGGGAGGGTGGGGATAGGGATGCAAGATAGAGCCAAACCCTTCCTCCTTCCTCCTTTCCTCCTCCTCCTCCTCCTCCTCCTGTTTTCTTCTAATGGTGAACCTTGTAGCATTGGAACCGAGGACTGCTATGATCTCACTTCGTTGCTATCTATGTCTGTCTCTTTTCCTCTTCCTTCCGTTCCCCACCCGACATCGAGACTCACTAGAATTTTCCATCCTTCCAATCTTCCAACCTTCCAATCTTTCCACTTTTCTATCTTCCAATCTTCTACCCTTCCAGTCTTCCAATTCCAAACTTCCACCCTTTCACCCATCCAGTATTCCCTCCTTTCAGCCTTCCAATTTTCCACCCTTCCACCTTTCCAACCTTCCATCCTTCCAACCTTCCAATCCAATCTTCCAATCCGTTCTCGTGAGTCGCGCCGTCCGTTTCTGATTGGGTCGCAGATAATCAATGAACATTTTTATAAAGGTACTGAAGGATACTGTTATTGGACGCGGAGTGGGGGGAGTGGGTTGGGAGTGGGGTGGGTGCAGTGGGTTCTGAGCAGAGTAGGTGGGTTGTAGGTGGAGTGGGTTGTACTAAATAGTGGGTGGGTTGAGGGAGTCGGTGGGAACTAGACAGAAAAATAAAATAAAGCAAAATTTTACGAGAAGTTGGAATGCTGTGGCGATCAAGAAGAAGAAGAAGAAGAAGAAGAAGATGAAGAAGAAGAAGAAGAAGAAGAAGAAGAAATACTACTACTACTACTACTACTACTAATAATAATAATAATAATAATAATAATAATAAGAAGAAGAAAAAGAAGAAAAAAGGAGAAAATAATGGCGAAAGAAAACCTCTCAAAGTAAATGAAAACCAAATTCCGCAACAATGTGAAAAAAAATATGGAATGAAAGAAAATTCAAGAAAAAATAAGAAAAAATAAAAAGAAAGAAGAAAAGTTTAAGAAAAAATAAGCTGAAGCGAAGTAAGGCTAAACCAGAGATGAGCATGAGAAGGAGGAGGAGGAGGAGGAGGAGGAGGAGGAGGAGGAGGAGGAGGAGGAGGAGGAGGAGGAGCAAAAGGAGAAGGGTGGAACAACTGTCTAAAATCAATAGAATCAAATGAAAATGGCGAAGAGGAGAAAGCAACAAAGAGGGGGCGAAGGAGAGGGAATAATGAGGAAGAAGAGAATGAGGAGAGAGAAAATGAGAGAAAATGGAGGAAAGAAAACGTGTCATATAGAAAAAAAAAAAAAAACGTATGAAAAAGGAAAAAAACGAAAACAAAGAAAGAGAAAGAAAAATGAGAAAAAAAACGAGAGAAAAGAGTAAAAATAAAAGCACAGAAGGAAAAAAAAATCAAAATGAGAAAAAGACAAAAAAAAAGGAAATAGAGAGGGAAGAGGATGAAAAAAAAACAGATGGAGGGAAGGAAAGGAAAGGAAAGGAAGGAATAAGGAAGAAAGGAAGAGAGATGGGGAGGGTAAAAAAGAGAAGAATAAATGGAGGAATAAATGACATCAGCGCGACTTAATGAAAAAGACGAGAAAGGTAAGGCGTTTGTAAATAGAACCATAAAATATAATGAGGGAGGGGAGGGATATGTTACCTGGCTCGAGAGAGAGAGAGAGAGAGAGAGAGAGAGAGAGAGAGAGAGAGAGAGAGAGAGAGATCACAGGCGAAGAAATCAAAGAAAAGAGACAAAACTACAGAAAAGAAGAGAAAAATATGACAGAGAGGAAGAGGAGGAGGAGGAGGAGGAGGAGGAGGAGGAGAATAAAAGATGAATAGAAAGAAAGGGTGAAAATGACAGCAGCTCAAGAGAGAAAGGAAGGAAAAAAAATAGGCAACATTATCCCCAGGCAAAGACAAAAAGATTAAAAGAAAACGAATAAAAATGAAGAAAAACAAACAATGGAAGAAAACAATAGGGGAAGAGTGTAGCCGGCGGAGGAGGAGGAGGAGGAGGAGGAGGAGGAGGAGGAGGAGGAGGAGGAAGAGGAGAGTGGCTCTTCACGACACAATAAGAAGAGATGAGATGATAATAAAAAATGTGTAGCTTCAAAAAATGATACAAATAATAATAGTAATACGAAGAATCCTCCTCTCCTCTTCTCCCTTTGTCTATTTTTTTTATTTATTTATTTTTTTTATTAGAGAGGCTGAGATAATACCCCCAAACTCCACGTACTGTGTGTGTGTGTGTGTGTGTGTGTGTGTGTGTGTGTGTGTGTGTGTGCTAATCAATTTCCTGTAATCTATACGGGTCACTTGTTATTATTATTTTATTTCTAACCACTCTCTCTCTCTCTCTCTCTCTCTCTCTCCCTCCACAGGATTGCCTTTTCCCTTAATGCATCGTAAAACAGAACACTACCCTTTCCTCTCCCCTTCCTATCACCCATATCTCCCCTCTCCCTCCAATCTTCCCCTCTCCCTTCCATCAGCGGGGTCGATTATGATGAAGACTCACCCCTTTCCTCCCTGCGGACTCTGGAGGGGGTGACGCCTGCCCTTAACTGTCCCTAAATGCCCCTGAAATGCCACCACGGGGTTCACAACATAAGGGAAGGTGCAAAAACTCATCGGGTCTACACGTGGCGGTCCCTGTGTGAAGTGCTGTCTATATTTATCTTATCTATTTATTTATTTATTTTTTTGTCTATGTATTTTTTAGGAGTTGTCTGGTGTGCTTGTGTATGTGATTTGATTGAGTTTGCTTCTGAGGTTT
This sequence comes from Portunus trituberculatus, assembly GCF_017591435.1. Lineage (NCBI taxonomy): Eukaryota > Metazoa > Arthropoda > Malacostraca > Decapoda > Portunidae > Portunus > Portunus trituberculatus. The sequence goes on along the minus strand of NC_059304.1, from coordinate 10,897,910 downwards.
TTTTTTTTTCTCTTTTAAGGGGTTTGTGTGTGTGTGTGTCTCTCTGTCTCTCTCTCTCTCTCTCTCTCTCTCTCTCTCTCTCTCTCTCTCTCTCTCTCTCTCTCCAAATCTAACTTTCTCAAGGCTGAATGCGTTACTTCTACTCCTCAACCTTCATCAACTTCACCACCACTAAAAAAACACTCAATCCTAACCATTATAAGTAACTCAAACCACCAACACCACCACCATCACCACCACCACCACCAACACCACCACCACTACCTCTACGTACTTTCCAATGTCTTTCTTTAACAATATATCTTTTTTTTTTTTGCTTTATTTCTCTAATTGAATATTCAGAGCGCGTCATCTCGAGTGGCGTCCGTCAAAGTAAAAATGAATTAGCGAACGGAATTGTGTCGGGAGAACTACACAGAGAGAGACAGAGAGAGAGTGAGAGAGAGAGAGAGGATCCAACATACCAAGGCCACTCAAGACAAAATTAGAAGCATCAACAAACAACTAAACAAGACACAAGACCAAACACGATCAAAGGAACGTTAATAAACAACACGAAGAGAGAGAAAAAAAAATAAAAAGAAGGAAAACTAGTAGAAGTGAAAGTACATGATGGAGGAGGAGGAGGAGGAGGAGGAGGAGGAGGAGGAGGAGGAGGAGGAGGAGGAGGAGGAGGAGGAGGACGAGGAGGAAGAAGAAGAAGAAGAAGAAGAAGAAGAAGAAGAAGAAGAAGGAGAAGAAGAAGAAGAAGAAGAAGAAGAAGAAAGAAAAAGGAGAAGGAGAAGATGGAGAAAGAGAAGGAAAGATGATGAAGAGAGGTGATCATATGATGTTTGATCCTAAAAAGAAATAAAAAGAACAAGAACAAAAACAACAGCAACAGCAAGACTACCATCACTATCACCACACCACACCACCACCACCACCACCACCACCAACACCCACAACAACAACAAGTACCTCCTCCTCCTCCTCCTCCTCCTCCTCCTCCGTCAGCGCCCTGCCTCCAGTTTTTGCTCCTGGGCGTCGCGGCTCGGGCCACCTCGACGCAGCCACTCCTGAGGGCCGATTAGAAGACCTCAGGTGGTGTTTAGCTTTACTTCAACACTTGTTATTACCTGTTGATGTCTTAGAGGTACCGCGGGATGGCTGGCTGGCTAGCTGGCTACCTCTCCCTCTCCCTCTACCTCTCTCTCTCTCTCTCTCTCTCTCTCTCTCTCTAGTGTATATGCAGCTTAGATTGGTCTTGCTATTTTTGATGGTGTCGCAGGTGCATCTCTCTCTCTCTCTATCTCTATCTCTATCTCTCTCTCTCTCTCTCTCTCTCTCTCTCAATAGCCTGGAGTGGAGGGTGTAAAAAGCTAGGAGGCAACAAGTGACAGACACCAAGCGGTCAGTGTCACGCTTCTCTTTCTCCTTTCGCTCGTCCTCCTCCCTTGAAAGCAAAATCAGACTCGCCGCTGCCAGACCGAGGCGGCGCAACAAGTCCCCGAGGAGGAGGAGGAGGAGGAGGAGGAGGAGGAGGAGGAGGAGGAGGAGGAGGAGGAGGAGGAGGAGGAGGAAGAGGAGGAGGAGGAGCAGGAAGAGGAAGGGGAAAGGAAAGGACAGCAGGGGGTCACCAAACTATCCTTCCGTTAGCTATGAGAGGGGATAAAGAGACCCCTTGCCCTCTCCTTCCTGCTCTCCCTCTTCCCTTTCGTGTCCCCTCCCTCCTGCTCTTTCACTCGCTCGCTCTACTCTCCCCCACGCCCTTAAGCACCTCCTGCCGGGCGCAAACCTATTTTTTACCTCGCCAGCCACCGTTAAGAGTTATAGAGGGAAATTTTAGCTAATAGCCCACGAGAAAAGCCACTTAATGGTGTGCACGGCGCGGCCAGCACGGGTGGCCTTACTCCCTTACTCCAGCCAGCCACGCCCCTCCCGCACTCCTCCACACACCACCTCCACCTCCACCTCCACTTCCACCATTGCCAGCTACCTCCGCCTTAACCGTCAGCCATATCCCTTGTATTCTTGCTGCCTGCTCTATCACAGTCCTCCTCCTCCTCCTCCTTCTCCTCCCCCTCCTTTTCTGCTGCCGCAGCCTCCTGCCCGCCACGCTTCTCCTCCACTCCTCCACCCACTTAACTCTCAGCGCCGGCTTATTCCACTCCAGTAAGCAGAAATGCCTGACACTGACGCCAAGTTAACTGTTTAAATTTTGCTCTTTCATCACACCAGGTCATGTGCGAGGCAATTCACCACCATGGGGGACTAGACACGCGGGAGCGGCAGTGACGCGCCACACCAAGAAACTGAACATTTTTTTAAAAGTCAGGGTCTTCCCTGCCGGTGGAGGGGGCGGCGGACCCCCGGGAAAGTTGTTTCGACCTCCTGCGGAGCCTGTCCGCCTCCACGTCCCCGCACCGCCGCCCCCTTGCCCGGCAGGAGGGAGGGGGCGCCGCTCCCTCTCTCTAACGCAGCGGGAGGGGAAGGGTGCTGGACACTGTACGTCCAAGCATCGCCACAAAATTAAATAAAAACTTAGGCCAATATATATATATATATATATATATATATATATATATATATATATATATATATATATATATATATATATATAAAGATGATATAATCTGTACTTATGTGAGGGTAGCGCGGGTCCGTCGTCAGGCAGACAGGCAGCTGATCAAATACCTGGAAAGAGAGGGAAAAAATTAATTGATCAATCATTAAAAAAACACAAACATAATTATTTCAGCTACAAACATCGTTTATTTTCCTAAGTGTCCATTTCCCTGCAATAAAAACCCATTGTGCAAAGTTAATCATACACGTAATGCGACATTAACCCTTGTGTCCACGCCCTGCTCATCATCCAACCCTCCCTGGCCCTCCACCACCCCGCCACCAGGCCCTTCACCCACACCAGCCGCCCTTCCACCACGCACCCTCCTCCACCAACACACTGTTCTTCCCACACTTTATTCCCTTCCTTTTACTTATCCTCCATAAATACACTGCTTTCCCTGCCATGCCTCTCCTTACAACCCATCCGTCTATCCCTCACCCACACTCTCCCTCACCCTCTCACCCTCACACACACTCAGTCAGTTGAAATTCGGAAAAAAAGACAGAAAAAAAACGTGTTCTCTGCTGTTCGTGTTGGCGGCGTAACATTTAATATTCGAAGGCCGCTCACGTCTCGTCTCCGCGGCGGGTTTTCGGCCTCACACTCCCACGTCGGGCGGCGGGCAGCAGAATACCAATCGTCTGCTGTGTTTTGGCGGCAATGGCAGGGTGGAAAGTGGTGGATGGCAAGGTGGTGGACAGCAGGGTGGATGGCAGGGTGGAGAGTAGTTGGTGGCAGGGTAGTGATGAAAAGCATGGTGGTGGAATGCAAAGGTAATGGTAGCGTAATGTGGATTGGTAGAGTGTTAGGAAGACAGGGTGATGGGATAACAAGATGACAGGGAGCGGAGTGGCAAGGTTTCAGTATGACAGGAGGATGGGATGCGTGTGTGACAAATTGAAAAATGAAAACATATGAACAGTAGCAGCGGTGAACACACACACACAAAAAAAAAAAAAAAAAAAAAATTAAAGGATCATAATGAGCCGATGCAAGAGGTTAATGATGATGACATGTATGAACACGTCTGCACATGTCAACACACCCGCATGTCATTATCACCGCCAGCAAGGTAACTACTCGCAAAACTGACATAAATAGTGACAAATAGTGATGATGATGACCGAGCACTACACATCACCAATACACCCTGAAAAATAATACCAATACTTTCACCATCACCACTACCACCCCTACCACCACCACCACCACCACCACCACCATCACCATCATCATCCAAATAAAAACAAACACCCATGCAATAACTAAATCAAACACACTCATTAATCAGGGCATAAAGCAAACAGACAAACAAACACACAAACAAGGGCATAAACACACATGTACCATCACCCATTACAAAACAGGACCTTTCATAATTACACCCAAAACACACTCACACACACACACACACACACACACACACACACACACACACACACACACACACACACACACAGCTGCCTTCCCATCACCCAGGTCAACACAAACAAACAATACGAGGTCACCTGCATACCATCACACCTGCTGCCCACCTGCCGCCTGGGAACGTGACCTCGGCTGACCTGACCTACCAGTGACGCAACGGAGGAAAAGTGGCCAGATGGAAAGTGAGTGGATGAGTGGATGCAAATGACCTCCTTCCTCCTCCTCCTCCTCCTTTAGCTATCTACCACCACCACCACCACCATCTCCTCCTCCTCCTCCTCCTCCCTTTCTCCATTCGCCTTCACCTCCTCCTCCTCCTCATCTCTTCACTCTTCCTCTCTCTATTGCTCTTCTAAGGTTACTCCTCTCTCTCTCTCTCTCTCTCTCTCTCTCTCTCTCTCTCTCTCTAAATCTTTACTTTTGTTTCTGTTGTTTTATATTTTTCTGGACGAAGAGGAGGAGGAGGAGGAGGAGGAAGAAGAGGAAGAGGAAGAGGAAGAGGAAGAGGAAGAGGAAGAGGAGGAGGAGAAGGAGGAGAAGAGAGAGGAGGTCAGTGTTATTAGTCATCTCTCTTTCTTTTTCTATTTTTGTATTTCGTCTCATTACTTCACTATCTTAAATCCTTCTCTTTATCATTCATAGTGTGTGAAGAACTGTGGACTCATCATCATCATCATTCTCTCTCTCTCTCTCTCTCTCTCTCTCTCTGGAAAAAAAATGCAAGAAAGAGAAAAGAAATTGGAAAAAAACAAAGGGAGGGAGGGAGACAGAGAAAGAGACAGAGAAGAAAGGGTCATGAGGGAGAAGGGAGGATTAAAAATGAAGGTCATGAGATCTCCTGGGTCATTAGATTGAAGGAGGAGGAGGAGGAGGAGGAAGAGGAGGAGGAGGAGGAGTAGAGGGGATGGGGGAGTTGATGGAAGTTTGTGATTGGGAGGGATGGAGAGAGGGAAGGAGAGAGGGAGAGAGGAGGTGAGAGGATCGGGGGGGGGCAGAAAAGGAGACGAAACAAAGGGAGACAAAAATAAAAATCAAGAAAAGGGGGTAAAGACAAAGAAGACTTAAAGAGAAGGAGGAGGAGGAGGAGGAGGAGGAGGAGGAGGAGGAGGAGGAGGAGGATAATGATTGAAAGCAAAGCAAAAAATGAGGAGGAGGAAAAGAAAAAAAAGGTAGAGGAAAGGGGAGAAAAAAGAATATATGAAAGAGAATATACATATGGACAATGAGAGAGAGAGAGAGAGAGAGAGAGAGAGAGAGAGAGAGAGAGAGAGAGAGAGAGAGAGAGAGAGAGAGAGAGAGAGAGAGAGAGAGAGAGAGAGAGAGAGAGAGAGAGAGGGGTAAGAGAAGAAAGAAAATGTTGCAACGCCAAACTAAAATAAAAATAAAAATATTCGTACAAAGAAAGAAAACAAATGAAACGAGAAACAAAAGAAAACAAGAACAGTAGGAAGACAATTTTGTTGATAAAAGAAAGAGAATATGAAGACAAAATCTTGATATTTCTATTAAAGTGTCTCACGTCAACTTCTTTCTCTCCTTTCCTCCTCCCCAAGAGACGAGGGCGGAGAGGAAGGAAAGAGGAGAAAAAGAGAGAAAAGAAGAACACTGAGAGAAAAGAAGAACACTGAGAGAAAAGGAGAGAGAGAGAGAGAGAGAGAGAGAGAGAGAGAGAGAGAGAGAGAGAGAGAGAGAGAGAGAGAGAGAGAGAGAGAGAGAGAGAGAGAGAGAGAGAGAGAGAGAGAGAGAGAGAGAGAGAGAGAGAGAGTATTCCTGGAGCGAGGAGAAATAGAGATGGAAGGGGGCAGGCAGCTGGCTCTGGGAAGGAGAGGAGAAAGAGGAGGAAGAGGAAGGGGAGAGGAGCTTGGAGGCCAGCTGGGGGAGGAAGAGGAGGACAGGGGAAGGAACGGGGGGAGTAACAACGCGGGTGTGGGTGACAAATGACCAACACAGGAGGAACAACTTCAGCTGGGCGCCTGCGAAGTCAGCTGTGCCCACGCGTCCCAAACCAGCTGACGGCGACCTTCACACACACACACACACACACACACTTCCTCATCCCAGCATCTCGTCACTAGAACCACCATTAATAATACTTTCAACATCGTACGCCATAAATCTAGTGACCTCTAACAGCGAGACAGGAAGAAGCTAAAGTCGAGGTCCTAGCAAGGGATGGAACAGTCCGCGCATCGCCTCCTCGAATGGCGGCGACGACGTGGCAGAAGTAATGGTCCAGATGGAGATGAGGGAAAAATGATACAGAAATTAAAATGGTCTTAATGGCGCCCAGGTGTGTGGGATGGCCAGGTGGGAGGGCCTGTGGGTGGGAGAGCAGGTTATAGGTGGATAGTGAAGAGGAGTGAGGTGGAGGAAAGGGCATGAAAGGAGATAGTGAAGTCTTGTATGGTAAAGAGATATGGGAGTAGAGGGGTAGGGGTGAAGGGGTAGAGACTAGGGTAACCTGTGGGACTAAGGGGGAACAAAGCCAGGTGGTGTACAGGGTCGAGGGAGGGAAGGAGGGAGGGATGAGGAAGGACTGCAGTGACGCATCAAGCAGCAGCAGTAGTGAGGTCAGCAGCGGGGCGAGGGTCGTGAGGCGGGGACTGCTGACGGAGGCACAGACGGAATGGCTTGTGGCCGCTTTAATAGACTCTGGTGGTAATGAGTTGTGAGTAATGGGGGCTCATACCGCACGCACGAGCTCACACACACACACACACACACACACACACACACACACACACACACTCACAAAGAGAGGTAGATAGAGAGATGGGTAGATAAAAAGCTAGATATAGATAGACAGAAAGGTAATAAGACATACAAAACTAGTGATAGATATAAATAGATAAGTATATAGTTTATCAATCATAAGTAAAGTGATTAAGAACATACAAATTATGGAAAAGAAAACACGCACATTCACACACACACACACACACACACACACACACACACACACACACACACACACACCCACGCACACACAGCAGGACTGATTGGTGGATTAGCTAAGCTGGCTGGCTCCCCGGCTGACTGGCTGAATGCGTGAGTGACTGACTCATCATTGCCTTGCTGCCTGACAGACTAACTAATTAACTAACTCACTTAATTGCAAAGTGACTGACTGACTGACTGATTGACTGAAATACAGCAAGGCTGGCAAGGCTGACTGCCATACACTTTGCTGTTGTATTTGTGTTACGTTCACTTTCTCCAATGATGATGATGATGATGATGATGATGATGATGATGATGATGATGATGATGATGATGATATAATGATATAATAATAATAATAATAATAATAATAATATAAGTAACACGTAACATTAATTATAAGAAAAAAAGACGAAGAATGATAACAACAACAATAAATAAAAAAACAAAGAAAATGAAAACAAACAACGAAAGAATAAAATGCCGAAAAAAGGATGAAAAAAACAAACAAACAAACAGGAAAACGTGAATAAACAACAACAAATAACAAAGTGCAATAACAAATGTAAGAAAGACGAGGGAAAAGAAAGGGAGGGGAAAGAAGTGAGGGGAAAAGTGAGGGAAGAAAGTGAGGAAAGGAAGTGAGGGAAAGGAAGTTAAGGAAAGGAAATGAAGGGAAAGAAACGAGGGGAAGGAAGTGAAGGGAAAAGAAAGTGAGGGGAAAGAGTGAGGGAAAATAAAATAAGGGGAAAAGAAAGTGAGGGGGAAGAAAGTGAGGGGAAGGAAGAGAGGGGAAACGAAGGTGAGGAAATGCAAGAGAGAAAAAAGTGAGGGGAAGGAAGTGAGGGGAAGAAACTAAGGGAAAGAAAGTGAGGGGAAAAGAAAGTGAGGGAAAAGAAAGTGAGGGGAAAGAAAGTGAGGGAAAGAAACGAGGGGAAAGAAAGTGGGGAAGGGAGGAAACAAGGACAAGGAAGAGGGAAATGACAATGAGGGAAGATGAACATAACGATGAGGAAATGAGGGAATGAGTGAATGAGTTTACTGATGTCTAGGGAAGATAGACAAGGGGAGAGGAGGGGAGAGGAGGAATGAGAGGTAATGGCGGGTTAGTGAGGCAGCTCATTAGAGACAGCGCGTACCTAGAAGGAGGAGGAGGAGGAGGAGGAGGAGGAGGAGGAGGAGGAGGAGGAGGAGGAGGAGGAGGAGGAGGAGGAGGAAGACGGTACTACTGGCGCGCTTGAGACAGCTGGTGGATGCTGAGGAAGAGAGAAGTCTACATAGGAAGGTGGTAGGGAGGCCGGAGTCTTTGTTAATGAAAGGCACAGGAGGAGGAGGAGGAGGAGGAGGAGGAAGAGGAAGAAGAGGAGGAGGAGGAGGAGGAGGAGGAGGAGGAGGAGGAGGAAGGAGGAGGAAGAGGTCCCTTTGTTACCTCCGGAGGCCAGGAGACGCACGGGTAATGAGAAGGCAGATAAGAGTGTTTCCTTTATATCTCAGGGGGGGAGGGAGGAAAAGGGGGGGCAGGAAAAGGGGGGGAGAGGCGGGAAAGGTACTCGGGAGAAAATAATCCAACACTAAGAAGGAGAGAACATGGGACGACGGCTCGGTTCTCCTCCACCATTCCGAGGAGGAGGAGGAGGAGGAGGAGGAGGAGGAGGAGGAGGAGGAGGAGGAGGAGGAGGAGGAGGAAAAGGAGGAGAAGAAACAGAAGGAGCAGGCTAACCAAACAATAACTTCTTCATGAGTCAGAAACGTGAAGGAAGAAGAGGAAAGAGGAGGATAAGGAGGAGGAGGAGGAGGAGGAGGAGGAGGAGGAGGAGGAGGAGGAGGAGGAGGAGGAGGAGGAGGAGGAGGAGGAGGAGGAGGAGGAGGAGGAGGAGGAGGAGGAGGAGGAGGAGGAGGAGGAGGAGGAGAAGAAGAAGAAGAAGAAGAAGAAGAAGAAGAAGAAGAAGAAGAAGAAGAAGAAGAAGAAGAAGAAGAAGAAGAAGAAGAAGAAAGAAGAAGAAGAGAAAGCCATGAAGAAGAACCACACACACACACACACACACACACACACACACACACACACACACACACACACACACACACACACACAAGGAAAATAAAGTAAAACAAATACGAAATAGAGACAGATTAAAAAAAAAAAAAGGAGAAAGGAAAGAGGCAAACAAACTGATAAACACAAGAATAAACCAACAAAAGACAGGGAGAGAAGAAAGAAGGAAGGAAATGGCGGATAAACTTCCCTTTAACGAGGATTGCAGAGAAATGGTTCCAGTCTCATAAAATCTGAGGATGCAGTTTATGAGGCAGCCAATCCGGTAGTCACTTTAAACATTAATGAGTGGAAGACAAGGCTGGTTTTTGGGGGACAGATGAGCGGGGTGGCGAGGTGGACTAGGTGGCCGGGCGGGTGGGCAAGATGGGCGTCTGGATTGCTATGGAAGGGCGGCGGAGATCAAGAGAGTGGGAGAGAAGTAATTGGAGGTGTGCAGGTAAGCGAGTGTCATCATTAGTGGCAGGCGAGGCAAGGTAATTAAAACAGGTGTGTCACGGGAGGTAAGAAGTGAAAATGACGCTCGTATTCACCTCCACTATTTCAAAAAGCTTTACTTCAATTTACACGAGTTTTCGAAGGTGTTTTTACGGTTCTAGAGGCACACTGACAAGATTTCTACACTATTAACGGGAGAAACTCTCTTGAAAATCTCGCTAATCATCTCTGTGGCCTTGGAAAACAGTTGTCGTGAGAGAGCCTGGGTAAGGAGTGAGGATTGGAGGAATGAGTGAGTGAAAAAAAAGTAAGCTGTCTATCCAATAACACTCACCTTACTGTATAAAAGAAGCCAGGAGAGAATGAAGACTGCGTTAAGAAAGACAGGAAGAGAGTAAGCTGTCTGTCTATCGGGAGAGAGTGAGTCAAGATAAAAGAGAGGAGAGTGAGAGAGTAAGCTGGCTGGCTGTCTATCCTCCCTAAAAAAGACGTGTGGGAGAGAGTTAAGAGAGAGAGAGAGAGAGAAGAGAATAAGCTGTCTATTTATCGAGAGAGAATGAAGAGTGAGATAAGAGACAGAAGGAGAGTGAGAGAGTTAAGCTGTCTGTCAATCTAGTAACACCAAACTGTACAAAAGAAGAAGCGCTTAAAAAAAAACGAAGAAGAACAAAGAAAATAAGCTATCCATCTATCAAGGAAGAGTGAAGAGTGAGATAAGAGAAAAAAAGACGAAGGGAGAACAAAATGAGAATAGTTGTCCGTCTCCCCCCATCCACTAACACCAAGTTGTATAAAAGATGAGCCAGTCAATTATATACACCCACCACAACTCATTTACACAGAGGAGGGGCGGGCGAGGCCACACTAACCCGCTGCAAACACTAACACACTATGTAGAGCGCGCATCAGACGGCAGAGGGACCACTTTCTTTTTACTTTACACATTAATTAAACCTTTTTTTGTGCTCATCGGAGACATCAGTTAACGAGGAGGAGGAGGAGGAGGAGGAGGAGGAGGAGGAGGAGGAGGAGCTGGACCTGCCACACTCGGACCAACCAACTGAGCTTCTTCTAATGTGGTGAATAGATCAGTGTATAAGGAGCCGTGATGAGAGCATAATGTAGAGGGCTTGTCTGACCACCACCATCACCACCAAGACCACCAGCACCACCACCACCACCACCACGAGACAGAAAAAACAACAACAACAACAGGAGGGAACACTAGACAGGCACATAAACAACAGGTACAGACAGAGACAGACACACAAATAGACAGACGGAAAGACAGACAGACAGACAGACAGACAGACAGAACACAAGAAGGGAAAAAAAGGATTAACAAGAACAAAATTAATGAGGTAAGAAACGAGTTATAAAAAGAAAAAAAAAGAATTAGACAGGTGAAGAATACTTAAAGACGGTTAGAGAAGAAAAAAAAAAATGTGTGTGTGTGTGTGTGTGTGTGTGTGTGTGTGTGTGTGTGTGTGTGTGTGTGTGTGTGTGTGTGTGTGTGTGTGTGTGTGTGTGTGTGTCTGTGTGTGCTGTGTGGCAAAGTTGTTCTAGATTTAAACTTTAGCGAGTTGCGAGGGTCAGTTGTGAGCAGAGAGAGAGAGAGAGAGAGAGAGAGAGAGAGAGAGAGAGAGAGAGAGAGAGAGAGAGAGAGAGAGAGAGAGAGAATAAATGCCCCACACATCAACAATAAAAACACACTTTACACGGACACACCGCCATGTTGAACCGAACTAACAAACAAAACGTTGAACAGAAACACACAGAAAGGACGAGAAGTGAACGCAAACACACACACACACACACACACACACACACACACACACACACACACAAACACATTTATACACACACACAGCCCTTTCCAACGTACACACACGAGACAGACAGACAGATAGACAGACAGACAGACAGACATGGAGACAGGGATACAAGCAACGTATATAGGGAGAAATACCGTTATATTCTCTACCACCACCACCACCACCACCACCACTACCACAATCAAATTAATCATTGCACGCATTTCAATTCATGGATCCGGCGGCGCGTGGGGATAAATCTACCAAATTGTACTTTATTCTGAGGTAAACATGCATTTTAAGAGAAGGGAGGGAAGGAAAGGGAGGATGGAGGGGTGGGAAGGGCTGGGATGGGAAGGGATAACGTTGATGGGATATGACAGAGGAAAGAGAGAGAGAGAGAGATAAAAAGAGATGTACAGAAAAATAGAGAGAGACAGAGAGAGAGAGAGAGAGACATAGAGAGACAGGCAGACGAATAAGTACAAATAGAGACAAAATATGAAAGAAAATGCACGAAGAAATACAAAGAAAAGATGATAAAGATACAAAATATAAGAGAAAATTAGAAAAAAAACTAGTTTCCTTCCTTTCTATCATTCACCTTCATTTCCCAATCTTCCATTTCTTCCACATCTTCATACCACACACACACACACACACACACACACAAACCTCCCCCACTCCACCACCACCTAAGCACCCCCAACACCCTCCACTCACCCCTCCACCTGTGCCCCTCCCGTTAATTAAGGCAGGTGGCTGATTCATCTCGTCAACAAATATGAGGAACTGTAAATATGTAAACACACACACACACACACACACACACACACACACACACACACACACACACACACACACACACACACACACACACACACAGACGGGCCCTATCACACATTAATAACTCGAAACAGCAAAATTCCGTTAGTCAGGCGGGAATAAGAGGACTGAAGTGGGAAGCAAAGTCGTAGGCTGGAATTGAATAGGAGCAGGATGGGAATAGTTTAGAGAGGTATCAGAGAGCGAGAGTGGAAAGAGACAGAGAGCGAGAGAAAGAGAGAGAGAGGTGGAGATAGGACACAGGTAGGGGAACAGGGGAGAGTACAGGGATACGTGGGAAAGGGAGGTGAGATTAGGTTGAAATTAACTTTGATTTGGATTCCTGGTGGTCGAGTAGATAAAGGGTTTGATTAGCTCACAGGTCGAACGGCGTAGCTGGAGTGAGGGGAAGTGAGGGGAGGTAAGGGGAGGTGAGGGAGGAGAGGTATACAGTAGAGGGGTGGAGAGGGAGACAGTACGAAATTAAGAGGAGGAGGAGGAGGAGGAGGAGGAGGAGAGAAATATAACCACATAATTGATTTTTATTCTGCTTTGACTAACGAGAGAGAGAGAGAGAGAGAGAGAGAGAGAGAGAGAGAGAGAGAGAGAGAGAGATGCACCATATGAACAATCTCGTCAAAACATCATCAAAATAATAAAGCAAAAATTGAAATCCCTTTATTTTGCATCCTCTCCTTCACATTCTCTTATAGCCCCCCCTTCGCACTTTCCCTTCTAATTAATTCCTTCCTCCTTTCTCTTCTTTCCTCCCAGTTTGCCTCTCTACCTTTCCTCTGTCACTACTTTCCTCCACTTCCTTTCTTCCTTCCAAATTGTCTCTATTTTTACCCTCCGTTTCTCTTCACCCCTTTTCTCTCTTCCCAAACCCGCATTCCCTTCCCTTCATAATTTTTTTCTTCCCTTTATATTCTCTTGTTCTTCTTCACCTTCCTTATACACCTTTTTCTTCCCATTACCTCTCCCCGCACCTCATTCTCCCACCACCTGCCTCCCTCCACACTAATAGCTACCCTAGGAATTGATGGCACCAATTAATTTATGGCCGGGTCGTATGTGCCCCAAATAGAATCCTGATACCCGTAACGTGGCTGGTCAGTGCCCGGAAGGAGGAGGAGGAAGAGGAGGAGGAGGAGGAGGAGGAGGAGGAGGAGGAGGAGGAGGAGGAGGAGGAGGAGGGGAAGCAAGTTGTGGTTTTGGCTGCGGTGGTGGATGCGGTGGAGAGGGTGAGGTAGGGCGTGGAGGTGGACGACGAGGAGGAGGAGGAGGAGGAGGAGGAGGAGGAGGAGGAGGAGGAGGAGGAGGAGGAGGAGGAGGACAAGAATGGTAATAAAAGTTAATTATATACTTCATATTAAGTCGGTTTCGATAAACTTACGCGAGTAAAGGAAGATGAAGAGGAGGAAGACAAGAAAAAGGAAGAGGAGGAGGAGGAGGAGGAGGAGGAGGAGGAGGAAAAAGAACGAAAATAAAAAAAATAACAAAAGAAGGAAGACAACAAAAAAATATAACAATCAGATGCAGAAAGGAAAAAAAAGATGACGATGATACGAAAAAAAAATGAAAAAAAGAACAAGGAGGAGAAAGAACACGAAAAATACCTGAACAAAAGACAGAAAATGAATTAAAGAAAACGAAGAGAAAAAAAAAATTAAACAAAGAGGAAGAAGAGGAAGAAGAGAAGGAAGAACTTGTGGTAAGGTAAAGTAAAGCAGAGTAAGGACGATAACAGCAAAAAAAAAAATGAAAAAAACACAAAAAAAACACAGCATTAGTAAGACATGAAGCAATAAACTAGGAGGAAAATTATACAGACGGCGAGATATCTGAAGCAAAAAAAGAAAAAAAGAAAGAAAAGCAGGATTACAGAAGGAGAGAGAGAGAGAGAGAGAGAGAGAGAGAGAGAGAGAGAGAGAGAGAGAGAGAGAGAGAGAGAAAGGCTCCCCTCCTCCTCCCGTCTCTGCCTTTATCTCACCTCACCCGCCCAATAAACAAGGTCGAAGGACACGTTATCTCGGCGGAAGTGGAATTCCCGAAGCGTTACTGGCATAAGAATGAAACACTGCAGAGAGAGAGAGAGAGAGAGAGAGAGAGAGAGAGAGAGAGAGAGAGAGAGAGAGAGAGAGAGAGAGAGAGAGAGAGAGAGAGGAGGCCTAATCGTTTCTTATCATGCGAATATCTTAGAAATGAGATAAAAAAAATGAAAGAATTACAATATCGAAAAAGAGAAAAAGATACAGAAACAGAAACTTCGACACACACACACACACACACACACACACACACACACACAAACCAAACCCACTCCAGCCCAACCCAGCCCAACCTCAATCCAATCCAACCCAACCCAACCCAACCCAAACCCAACCTATCCTAACTTTGGGTCATATTCTGAAACACTTCCTCGCTGCACCTTCACTATCTTCAAGTTCTCTAGTTGAAGTGACACGGGTTTTTAAGGATGTTTTTGTAATCCTAGTGACACGTTAACACGGTTTTTGCAATACCAACAGAACAGATATTCTTTTACAACTCTGCTAATCGTTTTTGAAGTCTTTGAAAATGGTGGCGTTTCTGAACATGGCGCTTTAACTTACTCATTGGTTCTTCCGACGCAGCAGATTCACTAAAACCTCGTACGGTACTAATGGAGACGAGTGCAGGTGTATGTGCGTTAATTGAGGCTTGTCAGTGTGTGCGAGGCTGGCCATGCAGACACGACGCGCCAAGCTGTGTGCTGGATGAAAGAACACTCATAGAAACCGGTCACCACTTGGAAGGCCTGGTGTGGGTGGGCAGGTATTGGGGAAGGGAGAGAGAGGGCAGGGCAGAGGCGTGGGAAAAGCTTACACACACACACACACACACACACACACACACACACACACACACACACACATATACAAGTGATAAGGCATCTTTTTCTTTTTCGTCTCTCTCTCTCTCTCTCTCTCTCTCTCTCTCTCTCTCTCTCTCTCTCTCTCTCTCTCTCTCTCTCTCTCAGTCAGCCTCCACCACGAGACTTTATCGTTTTTTAAGTACCGTATCTTGGCCTCCCACAGTTAATTCTCTCTCTCTCTCTCTCTCTCTCTCTCTCTCTCTCTCTCTCTTACGACTACTTAGTTCTATCTATTTATTCTTTACAATCTCCTCTTTCGTCATTTCAATATTCTTCCTCCACCTTTCTTCTCATCGTCCTTCCTCTTCACTATCATCAACTTCCCCTCTACGTCTCCTCCTCACGTGCAGCCGCTATTTTCGTGCCTTGCTCCCAGAAATCAAAACAAACACACACTCATCCTTCAAGTGGCGGCGCCTTCCCTCCATTATGCATCACCTCCACCGCTCCTTACCCATTTCCTGATATGCATCACTCCCCATCTTACCCATTCACCGTTACTCTCTCTCTCTCTCTCTCTCTCTCTACTCCATTCTTTTGTCCTATTTATTTGTGTCTTCTTGTATTATATATATTTTTTTTAATTAGCGTTCTCCCTTTTTTTCTTTTTCTTTCTTTCTTTCATTCTGTCCTTTCTTATTCTTTATTTTTGTTATTTTGGCTTTATTTTGTTTTGTCCCACTCACTCCTAATTTCCTTTTTGTCTTTTTTATCTATTCTTTGTCTTCTTTTCTCTTACTCATCCTTCTGTACTAAATGCCGTATCTTCCTTTCATTATCTTTTCTTCCTTCTTTCTTCTTTCTTTTACCTGGTCTTTCCTTTCCTTCACATTCCTTGATAATCTTCCTTGTCTCATCCTTTCTCTTACTCTCCCCTTTACCAAACATTGTCCTTTCCTACCTTACTTTCCTCCTCTTCCTCCTCCTCCTCCTTGCTTTTCCTTCCATTGTCTTCAGTAATATTCCCTTCTCTTACTCTCCCTGAAACCGACCATACCTTTCACTATTGCCCTCCTCTTCCTCCTCCTCCTCCTCCTCCTCCTCCTCCTCCTGCACGCCCCTGCATACAGTGCCATAATTAACCCTTCATGAGCACCAGGAACCGGGGAGCCAATAACGTAATAGAAGCCTTCTCACTCCCTCCTGAAGGCGCGGGTTCCCTATGCAGACCAAGAGGAAGGTCGACCATAAGAGGCAACATTCTGGTCCCGCCATGCACCGCTAACCTACGTCACAAGGCGGTGCGGCATTGTCTCTCTCTCTCTCTCTCTCTCTCTCTCTCTCTCTCTCTCTCTCTCTCTCTAGATGCTCGGATTGTTCCTTGTAGCAGGTAAATTTGTCTTAGGCTTCACCACGAGGCTGAGAGACGCTAGGCAGTGTTTGGAGAAATGTCTGAGTGTGGCGGGAGGACTCATGGAGGAGGAGGTGGTGGTAGTGGTGGTGGTGGTGGTGGTGGTGGTGGTGGTGGGAATGTGTTGCGAGGCTCAGAGGAGATAGGGAGTGTCAGTGTGTGTGTGTGCAGTGTTAAGGTCAAATATGTATTTCTTTTCTTTTATTCACGTCTTTGTTGTTCGCCTGATGAAAAACACGAAGAGTTAATGGTTATGTGATTTTTAGTGGTACTCTTGTTTTTTGTTTATAAAAGAACTTATATTTATTTGCTACTACTCTTAGTATTAGTATTATTGCTACTACTACTACTACTACTACTACTACTACTACTACTACTACTACTACTACTACTACAACTATCACTACTATTTCTGCAACAAGAACTACTATTACTACTACTACTACTACTACTACTACTACAACTATCACTACTATTACTGCAACAACAACAACAACAACAACAACAACAACAACAACAATTACTACTACTACTACTACTACTGTCCTAACTAATGCCTCACTGGTAGAAGCACAAAGAACAAGGATCAATAATAAAAACATTAGGTAGCACACCAGCCTAAGTCCTTCCGTGTCACACACACACACGCACACACACACACACACACACACACACACACACACACACACACACACACACACACACACACACACATGTATTACAGGAGGCACACACGAGTCTTCTGTACAGCGGCAGCGGCGGACACACACTAATGAGGTGCCGAACACGCCACAGGGACCTTCACCACTCCCAAAAGGACGCCAGGTAACCGTTTAGGCTTCTGAACCACTCCCCATCACCCTCTGGACTGCTTACCTCCCAATACACCTTCCAATGCACACATGATTGCCTCTCCACCTCCCCACGACCACTCCTGATGATTTCTGCTACTCTCTGACTCTCTACCCAACATACAAGACACTAAATTATTCACCATTTCGACTCCCTAACTTCCAATGAACACCTGGTTGCCTCATGACCTTTCTACGACTACTTTCGACGACCCCCAGTTCTTTTTATACTCCCCATTCATATCCTTCATTACTTAATCGTCCTTAAATTACTCTCTTATCACCCTCTTGACTCCCTACCTTTCCAATACACACCTGCTCCACTCACGATCTCACCACGACCCCCCTTGACGATTCCCTGTGCACCCAGACTCCCCATTTGTCTCCATCACGTCCCCACCCGTCATCCTCAAGTCCCCAAGTTAAGTCCCCATGATCAGAGGGCTTCCCAGGGTACCAGGTGCAGCCCCCGAGCCTCCCCATGCCTCCCCTCTCGCTCCTGACACGCAGTATTGATCCCGCCAATCATCACGCGAGGCAGACAAACACATTATCACATCCAGTGTTTATCCCAGATATATATTCCGGCGATGTGACGGGTTATGGAGTTGACAGCATGGAGGTAGAGGTGATAATTATATATAAACAAAAATGGTGTGTGTATGTGAGCGTGCGTGCGTGTGTGTATGTATGTATGGTATTACTTCGTGTGTGTGTGTGTGTGTGTGTGTGTGTGTGTGTGTGTGTGTGTGTGTGTGTGTGTGTGTGTGTGTGTGTGTGTGTGTGTGTTAGTTTGCACCACGCTGGCTGGCTGCTACACCTTTAATGATACGAGAAATAATGTGGGAAATAGCGAGGGACCCACACGCCAGCCCTACGGTTCTCCCTTCCCCTCCCCTCCCTTCCTTTCCTTTCCTCCCCACCAAAAGTCTTCCAGTTCTATCTTAACCCACTACTTCCCTCCCTTTCCTTCCCCACGATTCCCTAACCAGCCTCACTACTCCTTTCCCTGCCTCACCTCACCCACTCTCCAACCCGATCCGCCCGACTCCGCCCCGGCAATGGAAACACATGGTCTGCCTGGGGAATGATAGCGATAATGCCCAATGTCGAGTTACGCGTAGGAATAAAATGCTTCGAATCTCCAGCGTGGCGGTAAAGCATGACCAAATAAGGGCAAGTGTTCATTAATCTTAGTGCTGAGGGAACGGCTGGTAGTGGTGGTGGTAGGCGTTTATCAGCATTATTACTTCCACGTCCTCTCTCTCTCTCTCTCTCTCTCTCTCTCTCTCTCTAACTTCTTTCTCGTTCGTCTTTTATTCAAATGAGTTATCTTCATTTCCTCAGCTTTTTTTTTTCTTGCTCTTCCTCCTCCTCCTCCTCTTTCTCCTCCTCCTACTTCTTCTTCTTCTTCTTCTTCTTCTTCTTCTTCGTGCTTTCGCTCCATTTCATCATTCCTCCTTTTATTCCTTCCTCCTGCCTACTTATATCTTCATTCTCTCAAATTTTCCTCACCTTTTCTCCATTATCTTTCTACAATTGTTATTCCACCTCCTTTCTCTTTCTCCTATTTGCATTTCTCTCCTTCCTCTTTTATTCCCTCATTCTCCTTCATCCTCCCTTTTATTCACACAAGTGATCTTCATTTCCCTAAATTCTCCTCATCCCACTACTTCTCTCTCCTACTTTTCGCATCCTTCCTCCTCTTCTTCTCTTCTTCTTCTTCTTCTTCCTCCTCTTCCTCCTCCTATCTTTCCTTAATCCTCCTATTTGTCCTCATTCTCTTCAACCTATTACTCTTCTTCTTCCTCTCCATCCCTACTCCCCCCACCATTCCTCCTTCCGCTCCTCCAACTCTCTCTCTCTCTCTCTCTCTCTCTCTCTCTCTCTCTCTCTCTCTCTCTCTCTCTCATTTACGTGGCAGATTATTTTAAGTAGATAATTATTGCCTAGCCTTCAGTTTGCCCTCAGCAGTCGAGAGGTGATGAACACCGCTCCTTTCTGGGTCCTGGTGACTGGTTTTGGTGTGTGTGTGTGTGTGTGTGTGTGTGTGTGTGTGTGTGTGTGTGTGTGTGTGTGTGTGTGTGTGTACGGTGATTGTGTGTGTGAAAGAGAGAGAGAGAGAGAGAGAGAGAGAGAGAGAGAGAGAGAGAGAGAGAGAGAGAGAGAGAGAGAGAGAGAGGTGCACTTGAGGGTTGTGTTGTGGAGCAGATGAAATACGAGGGACGTTCTGCTGTGAAGTCTAATCATTTAATCTCCTCCTCCTCCTCCTCCTCCTCCTCCTCCTCCTCCTCCTCCTCCTCCTCCTCCTCCTCCTCCTCCTCCTCCTCCTCCTCTTCCTCCTCCTCCTCCAAGTCAAGAAATCTCTCACTTTACACACTATTTTCTCCAGTTATTATTATTTATTGTTAATGTATCTGCTACTCCTTTTTTTTTTTTTATCACTATTATCATCATTAACACATTCTCTCTCTCTCTCTCTCTCTCTTTGGATACCCTAACTGCTTCTCTTTGTGTTTGTTTATAAAAAAAATGAAAACACACACACACACAGACACACACACACACACACACACACACACACACACCTGGGAATTAATCTATATCTAGAGACGAGGAGGAGGAGGAGGAGGAGGAGGAGGAGGAGGAGGAGGAGGAGGGAAAAGAGTAAAAGACGAAAAAGGAAAATTAGGACACGAAATGCAAAGGAATAAAGAAAGGGGAAGAAGACAATTAGAGAGAGAGAGAGAGAGAGAGAGAGAGAGAGAGAGAGAGAGAGAGAGAGAGAGAGAGAGAGAGAGAGAGAGAGAGAGAGAGAGAGAGAGAGAGAGATAATGACGGCTGAATCAGGAAGGTGAGTCACAAGAATTGATCGAAGAAGAGGAGGAAGACGAAGAAGACCAGGAAGAACAACATAAGGAGGAGGAGGAGGAGGAGGAGGAGGAGGAGGAGGAGGAGGAGAAGGAGGAGGAGGAGGAGGAGGAGGAGGAGGAGGTAGAAGAAGAGGAGAAGAGTAAGAGTAAATGGAGTATAGGAACGTGCTAAATAAACTAACACTACTACTACTACTACTACTACTACTACTACTACTACTACTACTACTACTACTAATACTATTACGGACTGGCGGCGCTTCCCTTAACGAGTTTACCGCCGAAGTTTGATGGGCAGGTGAGTGTTGGCACCGGCACTCTGGCACTCTGGCACTCAACCACAACACCGAGGTTTGTTTCGTGATTGGCAAGGTGGTGGTGGTGGTGGTGGTGGTGGTGGTGGTGGTGGTGGTG
Source organism: Portunus trituberculatus (assembly GCF_017591435.1). Classification (NCBI taxonomy): domain Eukaryota; kingdom Metazoa; phylum Arthropoda; class Malacostraca; order Decapoda; family Portunidae; genus Portunus; species Portunus trituberculatus. Next base: position 10,877,395 of record NC_059304.1, on the reverse strand, counting down.
GTGGTGGTGGTGGTGGTGGTGGTGGTGGTGGTGTTAATGTTTTGAAGCAAGGTTAGTCGTCCATTGCAGTTTGTCTGAAGTTGTTGATGTGTTTAGGTCTGTGTGTGTGTGTGTGTGTGTGTGTGTGTGTGTGTGTGTGTGTGTGTGTGTGTGTGTGTGTGTGGACGTACGTTATAAAGCTCCACAAACACGTTCACTCTTTTTTTTTTATTTTTCAACGCAAAACAACGCAGCGATATCCATAACAAAAACAATAAGAAAAACACGCAGGGAAAACATTCACATTCACGCTAATAAAAAAAGAACACATTGGAAAAACAACAATTACAACAACAAAAAGCAGAACAAACAACGATAAACGAGACAACTTCTGCAATACAACAACACCAGCAGGAGGAGGAGGAGGAGGAGGAGGAGGAGGAGGAGGAGGAGGAGGAGGAGGAGGAGGAGGAGGTGGAATAAAAATCAAAATCTACATGAATCTCCCCTTAAGGAAAGAAAAAAAAAATATAAAACAAGCAATATCGAGAGGAAACTTTGATGAATAAGAGGAAAAGGAGGAGGAAGAGGAAAAAGAAGACGAAGAAGAAGAAGATGATGAAAAAGACGAAGATGAAAAAGACGAAGAAGAAGAAAAAGAAGAAGAAGACAAAGACGAAAAAGATGAAGAAGAAGAAGAAGAAGAAGAGAAGAAGAAGAAGAAAAGAAAAAAAAAAATAAAAACAAATAAATAGTAGAACAGAAAGCAGTGATGGCGTTTGGACATAAAAAAAAAAAAAATGGAACTACAACGAAAAGATAAAAAAAAAAAAAGAAAAGTGCTGAAGAAAAAAAGAGGAAAAAGAAGAGAAAAAGCGGTGGGTTTTCCTAGCATCAACGGGGCATCGGCTTGACACTTCCTCACGCTGTAACGAGTATCCCTCCCGCCCAAAGTTTGCCCATAAACAGTCCGGGCGATCCTGCAGCAGGTGCCAAAAATACAAGGGCGTGGAGAGAGAGAGAGAGAGAGAGAGAGAGAGAGAGAGAGAGAGAGAGAGAGAGAGAGAGAGAGAGGCAATATTTCGAAGGACCCCATGCTGGAAAACGGTTGTCTGATGTGTATGTGTGTATCTACAGCCTTGCATCTCTCTCTCTCTCTCTCTCTCTCTCTCTCTCTCTCAACCCACACTCAACCCACAGTGGACCCAGAGACTTCAAATAAATGCCCTTCCTCCTCCTCCTCCTCCTCCTCCTCTTCCTCCTCCTCCTCACAAGTAACTCATTATGTTCAACTGGTTTCTTAATAATCCCTCGAGGCGCTCCCCCCGTAAAGCCTCGCCGGCACACGTCAGGAGGGAGCCGCCCCACGCTAACTCCTAAGTAAATCTGCAATAAATCTACGCCAAGGAACGTCCGAAGCTTACGTTCCCGGCCCGTCTCCCCACAATCCACCTAGACACTCCTGCGCTTCTTCTCTTCTTCTTCTTTCTCTTTCTCTTTCTCCTCATGTCTGATTCTCTTCTTGCTCCTTCTTTTCTTTTCTTTATTTTCATTCTTTGTGCTTCTTCTTTCTGTCTTCTTTCTCCTGTTCTGTGATTAATTCTCTTCTTCTCTTTCTCTTTCTCCTCGATTCTGATTATCTTCTTCTTTCTCCTTCTTTTCTTCATTTTCGTTCTTTGTGCTTCCTTCTTTCTGTCTTCTTTCTCCTCTGTGCTTGATTTTTCTTTCCTATTCTTCTTTTCGTGCTTCTTTATTTTTATCTTCTTTATGCCTCCTTCTTTCTTCTTCTTCCTCCTTCTTCTTTTCCTCTTTCTTCTTTTCCGTGCTTGATTCTTCTTATCTCTTGTCTTTCCCTCATTTCCTCTCTCTCTCTCTGTTCTTGATTCTTCTTTCCTCTTCTCCTTCCCTTCCTTATCGTCTTTTGTGCTTCTTTACTTCATCTTCTCCTCCTTTACATCTCCTTCTTTGCTTCTTCTTCCTTCTTCATTTCCTGTCTTCTCCTCCTTTATGCCTAATTCACCTTTCTTCTTCTCATTCCATCTTCTTCTCTTTCTCATTCTCTTTTCTTGATTTCTCTTCCCTCTTCTCGTTTTTCTCTCTTATTCCTCTTTCTCTTTTGTTATTCCTTCCTTTTTCCTTTTCTACTTCATTTATGCCTTCTTTTTTCCTCTTCTCCTTTCTCCTTCTTTTCTCTTTTCCTTCCTCCTTCTCTTCCATTTTATTTTACCTTTCTTTATTCTCCTCTCATCTATGTCTACTTCCTCTTCTTCTTTCTCCTTTTCTAGTAGTAAAAACAACAGGAGAGAGAGAGAGAGAGAGAGAGAGAGAGAGAGAGAGAGAGAGAGAGAGAGAGAGAGAGAGAGAGAGAGAGAGAGAGAGAGAGAGAGAGAGAGAGAGAGAGAAACGTTTTTGGGGAGCATGAAATCAAATACGTGCCACGAATATTTAGGCATGGCACGGGGAGGAGGAGGGGGGAGGGAGATGGGGAGGGAGGAGGAGGGGGGAAGGGAAGAGGAGGAAGGAAGAGTACTGGTGTGAGAGAGATAAGAAGATAACAGAAGAGAATAAGAAGGAAAATTGAAGTTGAGGAGGAGGAGGAGGAGGAGGAGGAGGAGGAGGAGGAGGAGGAGGAGGAAAGTAAAGAAAATGAAGAAAGTTAAATGAAAGTTCTAAAAAAAATATATAAACAAACAGAACTATAAATACAAATAATAATGAAGATGATGCTGAAAAAAAAGACGATTAAAAGAATGAAGTAAAAAATAAATAAAATAAAAAAAAGGAAAATGGGGAAAAAATGATAATAATAGCAACGTGAAAAAAAACGATACGAAAAATTAAGAAAAAAAAAAACGAAAAACCAAACCAATAAAATAAAAAAAAGAGAAAAAAAAAGAGGCAAAACTGGCAAGACCCTACACACACCACCACCACCACCACCACCACAACCACCACCACCACCACCACCACCTCAACTCTAATGACATCCCGACCATTAGTAACACGACGCGACCATTACCGTTAACCTGCCCAGATGGAGGAAGGATCAACCACCCCTCTCCCCCATTCCTCCACTCGCACATGATGCCAAGCGAGGTAAGGAATGGGGGGAGCAAATCCTTTATCCGCCCCCCCTCCAGCTACTTCGTTTTCCTGACATCACGTTACCTGGCGACCCTGTTTTCCCTCCAGCCTTTCCTCCAGCTCTTGTCTTTCCTCCGAGGCTTGTTTCCCTTCAAGTTACCTTCTCTCTCAACCTCCTACTATTCTCCTCTCTTCTCCTTTTCTCTCCTTTCTCTTCTCGTTTTGTTTCATACCTATTTCTTTTATCTTTTCCCTCTCATCTCCTCTTTTTTCCTCATTTTTTCATACTTTCTCAACTTTTCTCGCTCACTTCTCTCCTCATTCTCCAACCACATCCACACATTTCTCCTCCTCCTCCTCCTCCTCCTCCAGCTAGAAAAAACCCCATAAAATACCTCCTCCCAGCAAATATTTTTCACTTTCCACGCATTATACATTATTATCTCCAGCATTTCTTTCTTAATTCTCTCTCTCTCTCTCTCTCTCTCTCTCTCTCTCTCTCTCTCTCTCTCTCTCTCTCACACTGGTTATACACTAAGAACTTCCTGCTTTGAGTGACAAGTCCTCTTATTCCTCTTCCTCCTACTTTTCTTTTTTCCCAGCCGGAGTGTCTGAGCTGGTGAAAATTAAGAAGCCTGGTAGACTTAATGTTGCCTCTCGCCTGACATCGAAGTATCGGCTACATATTCATCACGGCTGATCCTTAAATTATTAGAGCTTGAATTGGAGCTTGCATTGGACTCTTAATTAATGACGCTGCCCTCCTCCTCCTCCTCTGCTCATCCTCGTTTTCTTTCGCCTCAAAGGGTCAGAGTGGTGGACTTAGCGCTAACCCCTTCAGTACCATAACGCGTTTTCATATTTATTCTGCTTACTATTTGATGATTTTATGCAGCTTCAGAAACTTACGTGGCGGGTTTAAATACTGAAGGCTATGGACATTAATCTTCTGACCTCCATAGACCTTTTCTAATGTCTATAAAATGGTCTGATCGCACATACATCTGAAGGTTAAAATGTGTCCCAGTATTGAAGGGGTTGAGGAGTGAATCTTCTTACCTATGTGTGGAGGGTTGGTGTTTACTGGTGGTGATGATGTATGGAGGGGAAAAATGAGGTCTGTTTTATGTGGCTGATTGTAAGATTGGTGTTTGCTATTAGTGTTTTGAATTGGTATAGGATGTTATAATGTACTGACAAGGAATATAGGTGAAGGATATGACTCACATTCTGAAACGCTTTGCTGTCTCCCCATGAAGATACTCGTGTTTTTAAGAGTAGTTTTAGGGTTGTGGTGATAGATTGGCAAGATTTCTAGTTTATTAAAAGGGGAAACTGTCTTGAAAACCCCGCTAGTTGTCTCTGTGGCCTTGCAAATTGTCGTACTGAGAAGGGAAGGTGTCTCTGATTACCGGCGTATGAATCATGGAAGTTAATTACGATATGAGTGTGTATGTGCTTGTAAATTTATAAGTCTTTGAAAAAAATATATAAAAGAAATGTAAAAAAAAAAAAATAAGAAAACAAGAAAAAAGGAAAAGATAAATTGGTGAACACACGAAAGAACAACGAGAATAACATACGAGGAGATGAAAGTAAATAAAAATATGAAAGTGTACTTATAATCAAATGTCAACGGAAAATTATGAAAAAAAAAAAGATATATAACGCCAGGAGGTGAAGAAAAACACATTAATTTACAAGTACACAAGTGATAATGGACAGTAGACACACTTTGTAATTCCTTAACCACCATGGACAAGTAGAGAGAGAGAGAGAGGGAGAGAAAGAAAGATAAGACAGACAACGAAAAAAATGATAACCACATAACAAAAAAAAAAAAAAAAAAAAAAGAAACGAAAAGTGAGAAGAATTGAACTTAAGCACTCAACGTCACGATAAATACTGACATAACCGTTAACGTTAATCTACCGAGACTTGTTTTTTCCCGCCACGAGAGAAGGAAGGGGAAAAAAATGGAGCGACGTGATAAAGATAACCGAAGCAAGACGACGTAAAATAAAAGCAAAATCCAGACGTGAAGAAAAAAAAAAATAAAGTAATAATAATAGAAATAAGAGTGGAGATAAAAGGGCTTTGGCTGACTGAAGATTAGAGGAGGAAGAAGAAGAGGAGGAGGAGGAAGAGGAGGAGGAGGAGGAGGAAGAGGAGGAGGAGGAGTTGAATTACACACGATTACAAATGTTACAAATGAAAACTAGTTAGCAACAGACCTTTAGGCCCCGGCGAGGTTGCTTGAGAGTCACTCCAAATTAAAAAGAGGAAGAGACAGAACAGCAAAACATAAAAAGAAAAAAAAGGAAGAACAAGAATGAAGAAGAGAAAGAGAAAATAGAAAATGAAGAGAGACAAACTTAAAATAGAAAACGAGGAAGAACAAGAGACAATGAGAAAACTTGATAAATAAGAAAGTGGACAAGATGAAGTAAGTAAGACGGATGGGTCAGACCGCGCCAGGAATGCAGGACGTGAAGCTGTTGGCGAGAGTTGAGTGGCGAGTGTTGGGTTGAGTTGCGAGTGTTGAGAGGAGAGGAGAGCAAGAAGAATCCAGGTGTTGCTCTAAATTAATGAAGGAAAAGACGAAAGCGAGAGAACAAAAATGCGTACATACCTTAGTGTCATAATTCGTGGACGTGTGAGAGAGAGAGAGAGAGAGAGAGAGAGAGAGAGAGAGAGAGAGAGAGAGAGAGAGAGAGAGAGAGAGAGAGAGAGAGAGAGAGAGAGAGAGAGAGAGAGAGAGAGAGAGAGAGAGAGAGAGAGAGAGAATGTTGGAATGATGATAATTTTTGGCAGCATCATACCTGTAAAAGAAAAGAATGCAATTAATAATCAATAATAATAATAATAATAATAATAATAATAATAGTAAGAAATATCACACAAAAAAGTGATGGAAAGAAAGAAAGAAGGAAAGAGGAAAAAGGGAGGTAGGAAGGAAGGAAGGAACGAAGGAAGAAATGAAGAAAGTAAAATCAATAAATAATACACATAAGGAAAAGTAAAAAAAAAAAGAAAAACAATGAAAAATAAGCATAAGAAAAAGTTAAAAAGAAAAAAAGAGCCCAGAAAACATTAGAAAAAATAGAAAAAAAGACTAAACGACAGAGAGAGAGAGAGAGAGAGAGAGAGAGAGAGAGAGAGAGAGAGAGAGAGAGAGAGAGAGAGAGAGAGAGAGAGAGAGAGAGAGAGAGAGAGAGAGAGAATAGGATAAAATAAAGACAAAATCAATCCCCCCACCCCACACGCCAAAAGATAAAAAAAAAAAAAAGGAAAACAAGAACAACAACCCTGTCTTGTCCCGTCAGAGGCAAGGGGCACGTCCTCCTCCTCCTCCTCCTCTCCTTCTTCTTCGTCAGGAAAAAAAAAGTGAGAGCGACAAAAAAAAAAAAAAAAAACATGGAGGCGCCGCAGGACACAACTTGGCTTCATTAAATTTTGGATAATGGCGTAGTTACCTCCTGATGTATACAGTCGTGGCGAGTCGGGATTAAAAACAATAAATAAAGTGGCGGCGATTAGCTAGTTATATATGAGTCGAAAACCCTCCTTTTACTACCACCCCTCCCTGCCTCTAGTTCTCTCACCCTCCCTTCCCCTCCCTCCTTCCCAGTAACTCCTCCCTTCCTGCCCCTAGTCTTTATCCATCGCCGATATTGATACAAGGGAACATCAACGCGCGCGAGGGATAGCTTAGAAAAAAAATAATAATAAATAGACGAGACTAAAAAGCTAGTATTCAGCAGCAAGATCTAGATTAGACCTCCAAAAAAGATAAAAGATAGAAAAAAAAAGGGGATAGAGAGACGAGTGTTTTGCAATTATTATTATTCTTTGAGGGACCACCACCACCACCACCACCACCACTAGCACCACTACTACTAGCACCACCACCACCACCCCCAGCAGCAGCAGCAGCAGCATCAGGATTTGGAATTCGTCTGTTTAAGTTTAATGATACGTCTCTGTCTCTCTCTCTCTCTCTCTCTCTCTCTCTCTCTCTCTCTCTCTCCATGGTTTTTAACTTGCGTGTTTCCTCAATTTGTTTTTCTTATCTTTCTTCATTTCCTTTTGTGTGTGATTGTTTAAACATTTTTTGTACAGTTGATTATTTTTTCTTCAATTTCAACCTTGCAATCCTTAGTCTTTTATTCTCTCTCTCTCTCTCTCTCTCTCTCTCTCTCTCTCTCTCTCTCTCTCTCTCTCTCAGACACACAGCATGAGACTCGCCTTATTAATACATTTGCGACAAACAACCCACAATGCTTCCCTCTACCGATCCAAATAAAAAAAGTAAACAAAGGCATTTAAACACAAAAAGATTTGATCCCAGAGACGAGAGGGCTGGCGGAGATGAAAGGGGGCCAAGGAGGGGCGGAACAGAGAGAGAGAGAGAGAGAGAGAGAGAGAGAGAGAGAGAGAGAGAGAGAGAGAGAGAGAGAGAGAGAGAGAGAGGAACCGGTATCGTGCCTGGTGCTTAGGTGGCTGACTGGTTGATTGGAAGGTTATGTAGATAGTTAGTTGCCTGGTTAGTGGTTGGGCCGGTGGACTGTTTGGTTAGTGGTCGGGATGCGGAGGTTCATGGTTGCTTTATGGATGCCTGGTTACCGGATTCTGAGTCTCGGCTTTTGGCTCCGGATTGGTGAGTTGCGTGCGCCGGCGTTCGGTTGACTGGCTGTCTAATTTGGCTTTCAAGGGACGCAAGACTCACTATCTGGTTATCTGATTGTCTGCAAGAATTTTAAACTGTCCGCCTGAGTGTTAAGACCCCGCGGTGATTGGCTGGGCTTGGATTAAATAGAATTACACTGGGGGAACGGTTGCTGGGGGCCACAGGGGGATCAGCTCACCTGGGTAATTTCGCGGGTAAACTACGTGTGGAAGAACAGGATAGAATACACCAAGGGACATTTGTCTGACCGCCTGACTGCACAACTGACTTAAAAGGATATCGGATTGGTGTGTGTGTGTGTGTGATGGTGGCGGTGGTGGTGGTGGTAGTGGTAAGGCATCATAAACTCCTGAGAAACCCAATCAGTGAACAAATCCAGGCCTCCTCTTCTTCTGTTCCTGCCCCTTCCATACTCCCCTACCTACTGCCTCGCCCACCGTTCCCCCCGCCGCCTCGCCTCCTCTACCCCAAACTCCAGTCGCCGTTCTTGTGCCATTTTTAACCCTTTCCTTAATAGAATGAATGCCAACTAGCCCTCCGGGGAAAGGAATGGACGCCGGCTTCGATCGTTGGCCATTAGCGGTGTCCACAACAAAAGACGATAGCATTTTTAAGGGTGATCGTGAAAGGCGGAGGGCGATCCTTCTCCCAGACGGCTGTTATCATGAGCCGGAAAGCCTTTGTCCAAGCCGGGAGGGGAGGAGGAAGCGAGAGAAGGAGGGAGAGAGGGAGGGAGGGAAGGAGAAGAGGCCGGAGTAGCCATGAGGGGCAGCCGTGGCCATGGGAGTAGCCCCAGGGGAGATGGAAAGCAAGCAGAAAGTCTGAAGGAGGCCCTGGGAGGAGGAAGGGGAAAGGAGCGGTAGTACAGAGGATGCTGGGGAAGGGACACTGGGGATGAGATGGTGGGGTGTCCTCTGTGTGTGTGTGTCTCACTGTTTGATCTGCTGCAGTCTCTGACGAGACAGCCAGACATTACCCTACGGAACGAGCTCAGAGCTCATTATTTCCGATCTTCAGATAGGCCTGAGACCAGGCACACACCACACACCGGGACAACAAGGTCACAACTCCTCGATTTACATCCCGTACCTACTCACTGCTAGGTGAACAGGGGCTACACGTGAAAGGAGACACACCCAAATATCTCCACCCGGCCGGGTAATCGAACCCCGGTCCTCTGGCTTGTGAAGCCAGCGCTCTAACCACTGAGCTACTGTGTGTGTGTGTGTGTGTGTGTGTGTGTGTGTGTGTGTGTGTGTGTGTGTGTGTGTGTGTGTGTGTGTGTGTGTGTGTGTGTGTGTGTGTGTGTGTGTGTGTGTGAAAAGGTCTGATCAAATAATAGAGCTTACATCTCCTTCTGACAGCCTCCACTACCTTCCTGTTGCATCATAACCACCATCTACAATACCGTTGCAGAAATCAAAAAGGCTTCCGTTAAATTATTCGAATTCTTTAGATCTCCCTAGTTACTTCCACAGACTTAACTATTCAGTACCATGACGCGTTTCCATATTCATTCTGCTTACTATTTGGTGATTTTATACAGACTAAAACTTACGTGGGGATTAAAATAGTGAAGACTCTGGCCGTTAATCATCTGAACTCCATAGACCCTTGCTAATGTCAATAAAATCGTCCAATCAAACCTAAAAGTCAAGGTAAAAAATGCGTCCCAGTACTTAAGAGGTTCAAAGTAAATCAACACTCAAACCATCTTCTCAAACAACCTTCTCACAACCACCACCGCTCATTTCAGACATCCAAGAAGCACACACCACCACCACCACATCGAGAGAAAACAAGTGAAGCTGCACGAACAAACCCACGAGACACACACGTGGGATTCCTTATTGCTTCATAACTCCAACTTTCACGACCGCTTACTTTCCCTAAACTGCATAAACCCACTCTTAAAAACCCGTACCTCAACCCAAACATCCCCTCAACACCTTAACGAACACCGGACAGAACAGAACTTTCCCTCTTCCCTCCGAGACCCACGAGACACAGGCCAGAGGTTGTCATCGCCAGCAGCACCAGCACCTCACGCGACCACTTCTTTGGGGCGACGGCGGGGAGGCAAATGAGAAGCCGCCGACATGGGGACGTTGACAAAACACCAGAACAGGCCAGGATATGGTCGAGTAAACAAACATAAGTGAAGCGTTACTTGTTATCTCCATCTCGATACAAGAAGGAGAAGGAGGAGGAGGAGGAGGAGGAAGAGGAGGGAGGAGGAGTGTGAGAGCAGCCAGGACTCAGGAGGAAGAGAGGAGAGAGGTGTGACTAATCAAAAGAGAAAAGAATGGGCCACACAGGGGAAGGAAATGAAGAATCTTAGAGTGAGGAGGTGACGACGCGACAACTGTGTATTGGAGGGTGAAATAAACATGCATGGATGCAAAAAAGATGAAGGAAAAGAAAAGGGAAAAAATGATGTCTGTGAATGGAAAGGGAAATATATTGAGCTGAAGTGGGATCGGAAGAAAGGTGAGGAAAAAAGTTGACGAAGGAGGAGGAAGAGGAGCAGGAGGAGGAGGAGCAGGAGGAGAGCTTGGAAACAATGGAGAAAACAGAGTGAGGACAAAGAGACAGTGGAGGACGCCAAGGGGACAAAGGCTGAAGAAACGGGGGAGAGGGGTGGAGGGGAAGAAAGAAGAGGAGGAGGTGTGACAAAAATAGAGTAACAACACACACACAGACACAGACACACACACACACACACACACACACACACACACACACACACACACACACACAGGTCATCATCCTTTCCTTCTCCACCAAAATGACGATGATGATGATGATGATGATGATGATGATGATGATGATAATGATGATGATGGTAATCAAGTACTACATAAAACTACTAGATAAAAAAGAAGAGAGAAACCATATTTTTTTTCCTTCCTCCTCCTCCACCACTACCACCACCACCACTTCACCTCTCTCTCTCTCTCTGTCTCTACGAACCTAACCAATCTGACTACTTATATAAAAAAAAAAAAAAAAAAAAAAAAAAAAAACAAGATAAACGAACGAAAATTAACCAAAAATCGACGTTGAATTAAGGAAAACTTGTAGCTCTTATAATACGACAGGTTCTATCATTTACTTTTTACAATATTTTACAGCGACAAGACAAGATAAGAGGGGAGAGATGAGCAAGATGTGAGGCATTATAAGACACGGTGTAGCTTCGCACGTGAATTATACACACAGCTCACTGCCTGCACAGGGAAGACAGGAGACAGACGGAGACAAACACGGAGGCAGAGATAGCAAAACAATATATGACAAATAATGATTAAAATTTGAAACTGACGGATGGACGGCGCGGGAAAGACGAACATGTAATCAAATATGAATAAAGGTGGAATTGATAAGATAGCATCAAAAAAGAGTGGGAGAGAAAAAAGAGACAGATAGAGAAAGAAAATAAGAAACGCTGGGGTGAATAACTTGAGGAAAGTTTAGATATGAAGAGAGAGAGAGAGAGAGAGAGAGAGAGAGAGAGAGAGAGAGAGAGAGAGAGAGAGAGAGAGAGAGAGAGAGAGAGAGAGAGAGAGAGAGAGAGAGAGAGAGAGAGAGAGAGAGCCTATACCCTCGCTGACGCAGGTGACGGCGGAGAGACAATCAGCACCACACAAAGGCCTCGGCGGCTCCTATTCTCCATGGCTCCTCCAAGCTGACGAAAAGGACAGTCGCCCGTGGAAATGCTGCTGCTGGAGAAGGAGGAGGAGGAGGAGGAGGAGGAGGAGGAGGAGGAGAAGGAGAAGGAGAAGGAGAAGGAGAAGGAGAAGGAGAAGGAGATGGAGAAGGAGATGGAAAAGAAGGAGATGGAGAAGGAGATGGAAAAGGAGGAGATGGAGAAGGAGGAGGAGGAGATGGAGAAGGAGAAGAAGGACTAGAAGGAGAAGGAGAAAAAGAAAGAGAAGGAGAAAAGAGAAGGACAAGAAGGAGGAAAAGAAGGAAAACAACAATAATAATAACAACAACTTCTACTACAACAGCAACACCAAAACAACAACAACAACAACAACAACAACAACAACAACAACAACAACGTGGATAAAAAAGATAAGGAAAAGAAGATGTGGAAGGATATAATTATGAACGCAAAAGATAATAAACAGCAAAAGAAAGAAGAAAGGTAAAAGATATATAAAAAAAGATAAGAGAAAATATTTAGATGTAAAAAATAAGACGAAGAAAAGAAGAATAAGAGGAAGAGGAGGTGGAGAACAAGAATTGCAATATAATAATTAACATTAGTACGAGGAGGAAGAAGAGGAGGAGGGAGATAATGAAGACGACACGGATTGAGAGATAAGGACAACTAGAAAAAAAAATAATAAAAAAAGGAGACAAAAGAAGATAAAGAAATGTAGAAGCTAGACATAATTATTTACACGAGAGGAAACCAGTCTTCGAAAACACTCCCTCCTCCCCACCCCTCCCCCCTCCCCATAAAAAAAAGTATAAAAAAAAAAAATCAAATCTAAATACAGATCTTCAATTTGATTACACACTAACTAAACGAAGGAAAAAAAAAGAAAACGATTAGAAAAAGAAAATGGAAAGAGCAAATATAAAAATGAATAAAGACTACAGCAAGAGTCAGCGATCGAGGGGGTGGTGGGGGGGAGTAATACCAGTGATAATGATGTGGGGGGGGGGAGTAATACCAGTGATAATGAGGATAAACGAAAATAAGAAAAAAATAGATAAAATAAAAGAGGATAAAGCGAGGCACGAAGGATAAATTAGAGCCTTCCTTATGTTGCTCACTGATAAGACAGGAATTAACTGCAAAAAGCTGTACAAATTAACCTACGTATCTCCATGATGTCTGGTGGTGGTGGTGGTGGTGGTGGTGGTAGGAGGAGTAGTAGTAGTAGTAGTAGTAGTAGTAGTAGTAGTAGTAGTAGTAGTAAAACTACTACTACTAACTACTAATAATAATAATAATAATAATAATAATAATAATAACAATAATTAATAATAAATAATAATAATAAAAGTAATGCTGAATATACCAGAGAGAGAGAGAGAGAGAGAGAGAGAGAGAGAGAGAGAGAGAGAGAGAGAGAGAGAGAGAGAGAGAGAGAGAGAGAGAGAGCTGGCGTCCCATTACCCTGAGACATTTTAAAGTAAATGGCCTCCTCACTTGCAACTTTCATTTTGCTACTCCTCCTCCTCCTCCTCCTCCTCCTCCTCCTCCTCCTCCTCCTCCTCCCCACACTCGTCCTCCTCTCTGAATCTTCCTCGAGTTATTTGGGCACATTTAACACTCCGCCAAAGTTCAATAGTGACAGAAACACTTTATTCTCACCTCCCCTTGTCGCTTCCATCTTCCCCTCCAGGCTTTGACCCTCACCTCCTCCTCCTCCTCCTCCTCCTCCTCCTCCTCCTCCTCCTCCTCCTCCTCCTACACCAGATCACCCTGAGTAGGACAGAAACTACGTCATGTATTAGTGGTAGAGGAGGAGGAGGAGGAGGAGGAGGAGGAGGACAGGTGAAACAATACTGACGGGCTCCAATCGCGACAGAAACCAAGAAATTGACAAGCACTTTCAAGTATCACGTTAAAAAAAAGAGAGAGAGAGAAAAAAAAGCAATAAAAATAAGAGGAAGAAAATGGAGGAAAAAAATTGAAGCAGGGATGATTGTTAAGGCGATAATGGTGCTGTGTCCTCTCTCTCTCTCTCTGGTTCGTGATCTACCGGATAGCACGTACAAGGCGCTTC
>NC_059304.1:10853892-10856392 GCF_017591435.1 Portunus trituberculatus | reverse complement strand
CAGTCCACCAGCTTATCACCGCAGCAAAATGTCAGATAACGACACACACACACACACACACACACACACACACACACACACACACACACACACACACACACACACACACACACACACAGTAACTTGCGACACCCTGGACTCTCTCACACACAAACACACACACACACACACACACACGCGGTGAAAGTAACCTAGCATTCAATAAAGAGCCGCAAAAAATGATCAGGGAGAGAGAGAGAGAGAGAGAGAGAGAGAGAGAGAGAGAGAGAGAGAGAGAGATAAAATATAATGCAACACTATATATAATAATAAGATCCGTTCCGCTTCACTGATTCCTCGTCCCGTTTTGCACCACCTGTTAAGATTAAAGTTTCTCTCTCTCTCTCTCTCTCTCTCTCTCTCTCTCCAGCAGTGAGGTCGTCCGTGTACCTGGTCGTCCTTATGGTCAGATGAGTCCACTAGCCACTCATCTTCCTGGTGTACAAGGCCTTAGCACCTAATGTAGTCGTACCCTTTGGTGGTGGTGTTGTTTCTATTCCTTTCATTGGTGGTGTGGTGGTGTGGTCGTCCTCCCCTCGTGTTTGTAGGGAAGCACCGAGGAAGGGAGGGAACTGCGCGGTACTGTTTTCCTTTTTTTTTTTTTTAGTTTTATTTTTGTGACTTCTCTAGGTTGAAATTGAAATGACCACAATGTAAAAGTTAGCGGGTAAATAAATATTGGACGTGACGAAGGTAAATGATAAAATGTTTGCATGGCGTCAATGAATATAGAAAAAATAAATAAATAATAAATAAATAGTTTGGATTGTGCCGTTGGAAAGAAAGAAAGAAAAAAAAAGATAGAGAGAGAAAGAGAAAGATAACCTGATGTTCATTCTTTATTATTTTTTTATATTTCTCGGTATCACTATTTAAAAAGATTGCAGTATAAGAATAAATCTTGAGAAAACCGCAAATGACACAGCAAGAAAGAAATGCATATAAAAAAAAAGTAACTAGGTAGTGAAAGTATCAGAAACCACGCACACGCTACTTGTTATCTCTGTCTTTCTAAGCATTAATATTTAAAAACACTCCACTGGAAAAGAAAAAATAAAAGCTTAGAAATTCGTAAATGATGAAGAGAGAGAGAGAGAGAGAGAGAGAGAGAGAGAGAGAGAGAGAGAGAATAATAAAGAAGAGAAACACGCAGGGGAGAAAAATGCAACGTTGATTTCACAGTGAGATGAAAAAAAAAGAAAAAAATAGAAAAGAAACGAAGAAAAAGGAGAACGAGAGAGAGAGAGAGAGAGAGAGAGAGAGAGAGAGAGAGAGAGAGAGAGAGAGAGAGAGAGAGAGAGAGAAAAAAACAACTTAAGATGGAGACATAATCATTTGGCAGTGAAAGGCTTGGTGACCACACGCTGCCTCGTCCTTGTCCTTTTAAGTCTATGTCGTGGTGATGGTCGTCCTCATTCCGTTTACGTGGTGTCCTCCCCTCCTCTCTCCTCGTCCCCTCCCGGTCAGGTCTTCCCATCCTCAGCTCCATCATGCTGACCCACACTGGTTGCTTCACTGGCTAATGAGCAATGCCTTCGTCAGTTTGTACCTTACGTGACCTATATGCGCACCCCCGTCATGCCCCGCGCCTCCTCACCGCTGGTACACAGGTCACGGCGTGTTCAATTAATCTGTTTTTGCTTGACTTTCCATCCTTTATCTGTCTTCGCCTAAAGTTTATCTGCACGGGAGTAGATTGGTGTTAGTTAGTTTGTGTCGGTGTCTTGATGGAGTGTGTGTGTTTTTGTATGGGTTTTCTCTTCTCTTCTCTTCTCTTCTCTCTCTCTCTCTTGTATTTTATTTTATTATATCTGTACCCGAGTTAGACTTTTGTTTTTTTTATCTTTTTTTTCAACATTAACGATATGTACTCAAGATTGGTCACGCGGTCTGTATGTTTGTCTGTCTGATCTAACTTTCACCATCATGTCCTTCATCTCATACATAATAAAAAAATAAAATGAATAATAATGGTCTGGTGTAAGTTTGGAGTATAGTTTGAAGAGGCACGACTGAGACATAAAGGGGTAATCGAGTATTTGCCACCTTTTGTATCAGACTGAACTCTTTCCTCGCCGTGTACTCCTTGTGACTCAGGCTTAAGACAATGGTTTAGTGTGAGCTTAAGAGTACAATCTGGAGAGGCAGCACTGATATAACAATGAGTAATGGAGCACTTAATATCTTTACGCGAGTACTGTCTGTTTTCACCATTAAAATATTCTACAGATACTCAAAATAATGAAAGTTGTTAAAAGTGTGAAGTCTTTCGTAACACAGAGATGGCGCTCGCGAATTAAGTCTTTTCCTTTGATAATTTAAGTAAACTCGCAATTCAGTCAAGCTTGTGCAAAAATAAGTCGTCATACACTCTAAGTCAAGTTTAAAATCCAGTCAGATCCTTCACACAGCATTCCGCATTTCCACTTTAGTCACCTCGCTGTGCCGTTGTGTAATCTGA
>NC_059304.1:10841392-10848892 GCF_017591435.1 Portunus trituberculatus | reverse complement strand
GTATGTGTGAACGTGTGCGTGTGGGCGGCCCTCTGAAGGGATCCCCGCGACGCTGTGGAGGACGAGGATGAGGGCCGATGGCGGCCGGGCGCGGCATAAATATTAGCTGAGGAAGTAACCCGAGGACGAAGGAGGGAATAGTGTGTGAGGCGGCCAAGGGTGAGGTGGCGGAAAAAATGGAATCTGTGGCTAAGCAAACCATGGAGATGATGATGAACATCATCACGTTAACGAACGGGAAAAAAAGGAGGAGGAGGAGGAGGAGGAGGAGAAGGAAAGGGAGGAGGAGGAGGAGGAGGAGGAGGAGGAGGAGGAGGAGGAGGAGGACGGGCGAGGAAGAGAAGTTGCTTGGCATCAAGCTTCAAGTTATGTAGATTAAAGCTGGACACTTGCTTTCTTTGGACTTGAGGTCCCTCCTCCCAATCCTTTTATCCCTATCCCCGCTACCCATGTTCTCCCAGGCTGCTGCTGCTGCTGCTGCTGCCGTACCTTCGGGCTTTCGCCGCTGCGTCTTTCGGGCCTGATTGGTATACTTTTGGCGCTTAATTAGAACACTCCCAGGTTCAAAGTAGATATCTTGATTTTACATGTAAATTCTTTTTATATACTCTTTCTGAGTTCGCGTCTGTGTTACGTGGCTGAATTATTCATGTCAGCATGCTGTAATTTTATCCTAGATTTTCTCTCTCTCTCTCAAAACTCAATATTTCTCTTCCGACAACTTTCTTCTCACTCAACAGCTTCGTTCACCTTCTCATTCATTTTCATCCGTCTTCCTCTTCTCTCCTCTGCGCAGCCTCCCCATCCTCTCCAGCCTCCCTGCCTCCCTCTTCCCTGCGGTACACGGCGACCTCTCCCTCGCCACCGCCGAGCCTCTCAAGGGTTCCTACACCAGACCTGACCATAGTTCATGTGGCACCCTCCCTCCCTCCCTTACTCCCTCCTCCTCCAGTTCTTCAGCCAGCCTCCTCTTCCTCCTCTTTTCTTCCAATCTTCCTCCAACATTTCCTCCACCACTTCTTGAAACCCCGACCATCCCTGGGGGGCGCCGCGACACTCGCATTACACGAAAATGAGGAGGCGGAGGCACCTCAAGAGGCTGGTGGCGAGGTCGGTGACCCTGAGAGGACGGTCAGGTGGGGAGGAGGCGGGAAATCGCGGGGAATTATAAGATTTGACCCTAAGAAATGTCAGGCTCCTCTCCCCTTCTTCAGGCCATCCCCCTTCACACTCTCCCCATTATCCTCTTCCCCCATTATTTCTTCCCTCCAATACTGCCACTTCCCTCGCTCTCTAATCCTCCTTCTCGGCCACCATTACCTCCTTCGCCTTCCACCATCACTCCAACCAGTGCCAACCCAACCCAACCCAACGCACCCTTGTATTCTCCTGGGCCGCCGCCACCACCACCACCAGTACCACCCCCTCCTACCGCCCCCCCCCCCGAACCCCGCAGGCCCTCCAGCAGCAGCCTTTGGAGACTTCTCATTGACTGCGCGCCTTGAGTCCTCCAGCCGCCCTCATTACCGTCCGCCACTCCCGCCTCCGCCCGCAGAGTCCCGAGGTGGGCGGGGATAGGGGAGGTAAGCGGAGGGCGAGTGGTGGGTGGTTTGGTGTTGGCGCTGCAGCTGTGTGGTGTAGTGTAATGTGGTGTTCTGTGGTATTAGTGTTGATGTGAGTATGCTGTGGTATGTGAAGGTGGTGTGGTGGTGTGGTGTGAGTTGGTGTGGTGTGGTGTGGTGTAGTGTGGTTTCGAGTGCCTTGTTGTGGTGTGGGTAGCTTTGAGTCTTGTGGTAAACTGTAAGAGACAGGTAAGGAAACAAGAAGAGGCAGTGGGGAAGAGAAGGGCTGAGGAGGAAGAGGGAAAGACGTGAGTGGGAAGATAACACTGCGGCACACACACACACACACACACACACACACACACACACACACACACACACACACACACACACACACACACACACCATTACTATACCACTTAAAAAACGAGAAGCAGAAGAAAAAAAAATAAAGCAACGAGCCAATACAATAATGACAACAAAATAACAGCGCCATTCCCACAAGCTAACCACACATTCCCGGCAGCCACAACGCGCATTACACCACAATACGAAACACTGGCTAGCCTTTTAAAAACCTTGAAATCTCAGACTCCAATGCCCGCCACGATCTCCTACTGTATCTTCCAATATGATTCCTGCTCCCTACTTATCTTCCCTCCTCCTCCTCCTCCTCCTCCTGTAAACCAATACCACGAGGCACTCCCCATAAAATCGCCCCACAACGCGGCCCTAACCAACTCCCCATTCCCGGAGCACAGCAGCGCCATAAAGAGTCGTGCGGAGTCCCGGAGTGTGAGTCCTGCGGGTACACACCTGGGCGCCGCGGCCAGGTGGAGGTGTGGGTGAAGGTGCGCCGCTACAGCTTGTTCAGCCACACATAATGGTTTTCGCTTATTTTTATTTCTTTGTTTCTCATTTGTTGTTTATTGATATTGTATGGTTTTCTCTGTGGCAATGGTCTTGTGTTCATGAATTACTAATGTTATGTAGCACGAAGGATGTGAGGTTTTAAAGAAATACATTAATATCATATAAAATAAATCTAAGCTTGCCGTAAACATTCCTTCTTAAAATTTCGCTTTGTTCGATGCCAATTTCTGCATCAACTTCGGCCCACAGAAATCAAGCAAAATTACTGTACTTGGCTTAAATAGGAAATAGTAAGAAATGCTCCGCTCCTAAAGGTATGAAAACAATACAAGTCACAACAAAGTATCAGCAAAAAAACCCAGACGATATGCACATAATTTATTAGTAACCGTTGTAATGTAACCTCACGAAACTACCAAATCAGAGTTCACATATTCATGCTCTCAACCCCTTCAGTACTGGGACGCATTTCTACCTTGAGTTTTGGGTATGATTAGACGATTTCATTGACATTAGGAAGGGTCTATGGAGGTCACAAGATTCATGGCAAGAGTCTTCACTGCTTTAATCCCCACATGAGTTTCTGAAGCTGTATAAAACCACCAAAAAGTAAGCAAAATCAATAAGAAAACGTGTCATGGTATTGAAAAAGTTAACAGCCGGTGACCTAACAAACTCCTTGGCGTGTCCTTGGTAAACACTTTCCCCTCAAGACTCAAGAAGAGGCGCCACACACATCTCAGTTCCTCCTGCCCACTGCAACTCCTGGACGTCCCTTTTCTGCAGTCCCGATACACGTCACCCGCACTGTGCATTCAGCCAGCCGCGTGTCTACTGCAGAAGGCGGTGACGGAGGTGGTGAAGGTGCTGGAGGTGCTTTCCATGCATTCTTGTCTTCCTCCTCTTCTCTTCTCTTCTCTTCCTCTCTTCCTGCCACACAACATCAAGTAATCCGATCACACAACATTAATTTCTCCCTCCTTCCCTCCCTCTCTTCCGTGTCTTCCTCCGAACTGAATTCTCCTCCTCCTCCTCCTCCTCCTCCTCCTCCTCCTCTTCTTTCCGTCCTTCCCTCCACGATGAACAAAGGCAAACATCATCCTCAATGAAATGTTCCTTTGCTTCCCTCCTCTTCCCTTTCCTCCTCCTTTCCATTATTCTCATTCCTTTCGGCGTTTGTTATTCTATTCCTCCTCCTCCTCCTCCTCTATTCGCCCATCTTACCTCCTCTTCCCGTTCCTTTTCTTCCTCTGCGTCACAGCCTCCAATGATTTCTTACCTGCAGAAGAAAAAAGAGAGATTAACATAAATACTACTAATAATAAGGATAATGATGATAATAATGATAATAAGAAATATGATAAAATGTAAATACGTTAATGGATGAGGATATAAATACATGAATAGAATAAACTCAGTGAAGGAAGATATGGAGATGAGAGGAGGAGGAGGAGGAGGAGGAGGAGGAGGAGGAGGAGGAGGAGGAAGAGGAGGAGGAGGAAGAGGAAGGACTGGTAAGGGAAACAGGTTAGCCAAAGATCAATTCAGTACAAGGTCGAGATCGCTTTCATCTTCTCAAGCACACACACACACACACACACACACACACACACACACACACACACACACACACACACACACACACACACACACGACCAATAAAACGATATAAAACCCCCAAATAAACAAGACAAAGGCGGAAATGAACAAGAAAAGAAAGGAAATCCAGAAAGAAAATAATCCAATTAGAGAAAAGAGAAAGGAAAGAGGAAGACACGATAAAGACAAGGGAAAAGGAAAAAGGAAGAGAGCGAGAAGAAAATAAACAAGGAAAGGGAGAGAGAGAGAAAAAAAAAGAAAGAAAAAAACACAAAGAAAACGAGGGAGTTAGGAAGATAATACAAAAGAAAGAATAAAGCAAAGAAAATAAAGAAAAAAAACACAAACACAACACGGAAAGAACAAAGACGAGAGAGAGAGAGAGAGAGAGAGAGAGAGAGAGAGAGAGAGAGAGAGAGAGAGAGAGAGAGAGAGAGAGAGAGAGAGAGAGAGAACGAATAGGGAGGAGATAAGGAAGACAAACAATAATAAGAAGCAAACACACGAAGAGGAAGTGTGTGTGTGTGTGTGTGTGTGTGTGTGTGTGTGTGTGTGTGTGTGTGTGTGTGTGTGTGTGTGTGTGTGTGTGTGTGTGTGTGTGTGTGACAACTGTTTATGAGGCGAGGAGAAAGAGAGAAGCGTGAATGTGTCCAACGGTGTGTAAGGGAAAGGAAATTGAAGGTGAATGCGATGTAAGGAGAGAGAGAGAGAGAGAGAGAGAGAGAGAGAGAGAGAGAGAGAGAGAGAGAGAGAGAGAGAGAGAGAGAGAGAGAGAGAGAGAGAGAGAGAGAGAGAGAGAGAGAGAGAGAGAGAGAGAGAGAGAGAGAGAGAGAGAAATTTCAACAAGATTTCAACAAAACTAAAAAGAAAAAAGAAAAAAGACAAAACTCAACCAAACAACAATAAAACAGAAAAAAGGAGAAAAATAAAATAAAAATGAAATAAACAGACGAAAACAAAATTAAGAATAAAAAAAAATGATGTAGAAGGAAGGAGAAGAAGAACAAAAGAGAGAGAAGGAAAGGAGGAACAGAAGAAGAAAGAGAGAAGAAGAGAAGAGATGATGAGAAGTGTGGAGGGGAGAGGTGAGGAAGACAGTGTGTTCCGCTCACCTCGGAGGGAGAGGGAAGTGAGGGGAGGCAAGTAGAGGGGAGAGAGGGAAAAAAGGCAGAGTGGTAAGGAGTTCTGAGAAGGGGAGAGAAGAGAGAATGAGGGGAGAAGGGAGAGATGGAACTATATGAGTACTACAATAGGAGGAGGAGGAGGAGGAGGAGGAGGAGGAGGAGGAGGAGGAGGAGGAGGAGGAGGAGGAGGGAATGGCGATGAAGTTAAAGTAGGAGAAGGAAGAGGAGGGGTAACAGTAAGCGCGAGAGGCGGGGAAGGGAGGAAGAAGAGCTGGAGGAGGAGGAGGAGGAGGAGGAGGAGGAGGAGGAGGATATGAAGCAGGAACAATAAAAGTAGGAAGAGAAAAGTTACTGAGAGAGAGAGAGAGAGAGAGAGAGAGAGAGAGAGAGAGAGAGAGAGAGAGAGATTTAGGTAACTCTTCAAGGAATCTAACCTCTTCTTGACATTCCCCACAGCTGCCCTCACTCCTTCCCCTCACCCACATTCCCCACCTCTTCGCTCATCTCCCCTCCCCTCCTTCTCCAAACTCTCTTCCTCGAAACCTCCATAATTGGCGATGTAAGAGCGTCTTCCTCTTCCTCTTCCTCTTCCTCTCTACCTGTCTTGAATCAACTCTCACCTCACTTCCTTCAACGCTTTTGCTATGTGAGAGATCTTCCTCCTCCTCCTCCTCCTCCTCCTCCTCCTCTTCTTCTTCTTCATCGTTTTCCTCCTCTTCCTCTCCAGTTTTTCTCTTCCTCCTTCTTACCTTTTCCCACTCCCCGTTCCTCCTCATCTAATGGTTCTCTTCCTATTCCTTCTCCTTTTTCCTTTTTCTCCATTTCTTACTTTTCTCCTTTCCTTCCTCCTCCTCTTGCCTTTTCTTCTCACCTTCCCTTCTTCGCCTTTTTTCTCTCTCTCTCTTTATCCATCTTCTCTTCCTCCCCTTCCTTAATCTTCCTTCCCTCTTCTCTTTCACCTTTCATCATTTTCCCCTCATTTCCTCTTCTCTTCTCTTTTCTCTCTCTCTCCTATCTTCACTCTTTCTCCATCTTCTCTTCCTTTTCTCTTTTCCTTCACCTTTCTTCATCTCTATTCACTTCCCTTCGTTCAACATCCATTCCTCCATCGCAAACTTTCGCCCCCTTCTCTCTCTCTCTCTCTCTCTCTCTTGCTCTATCCTTCCCCCCAGTCTCCCAGTACCCCCAACCCACTCTCCGCCTAGACACGTGACCGGCCGACCGACTTCATTCCCTTTTCAGATTTCAAGTTTTCTGTCGATTCCTTCCCCGTGGCGGAACAGGAAAGGAAAACGGGAAGAAATGCTGGAGAAATAAGTTGATAGAAAACTTTGATTTGTTATTACATTACGAAGGGAAACTTTTCTGTCTACGTACGGACGGTGCGGGGAAGTGGCGACGAGCGAAGAGAGAGAGAGAGAGAGAGAGAGAGAGAGAGAGAGAGAGAGAGAGAGAGAGAGAGAGAGAGAGAGAGAGAGAGAGAGGTGTAATGAGTTAAAAGTACCTCCCGTCAGAAGATAGGAGGGAAATAGTAAACAAGAAGCAGTGGAGGAAAGGAAGGGGGTAGGGGTGAGATAACCTGGAGGAGGAGGAGGAGGAGGAGGAGGAGGAGGAGGAGATAAGGGCGGCGCAGCTGGGTGCCTTCAGTAAGTGAGCGGGTAAATGGCCGGAGGTAAGTTTCAGCAGCAAGCCCAGGTGTGGTAGCTAGGACCACCTCCTCCACACTCCTCCTTCCCAACCCTCACCCACCCCCACCACAGTCCCCTCACCTGCAGCTCGTCTCTTCTACTACGCGGTACCTTCCCCCCCACACCTGGCCCGCTTCCTATGCCCGAAATTCTCTCCCCTGTACCCATTTCTTCCTCAGGGTCATTTCTTTGCCTCTAGATTTCTTTCTCCTTTTATATCTTTTCCTCTTCTCCTCTTTTTCCTCCTCAATTATTCTTTATTCTTTTTCTCATCACCTATTTCGATTACCTTTTGTCCCTTTCCTTTTCCTTCTCGTTCTACATCTTTTCCTCTTTTCCTCTTTTTCTTCCTAAATTAACGATCTTTTTTTGTTTTTCCTATTACCTATTCCAATTATCTTTTCCTTCATCTACTGGCCCCTTCCCTGTTCCTTAAATATCTCTTCCTTCATCTCATCACTTCCCTATTCCTGCTCTCTCTACCATCTCAAATCTCCTTCATTTATCTCCCTTCAATCTTTCACCTTTCTTCTTTCTTGCATTTCTCCCTCCAGCATCTTGCATTCCTACCTCTTCTTTTCCTCTCTTACTCCCATTCCTATTCCTCCTCCTTCCTTCTCTCACAAACTCGCACTCCTCCTCCTCCTCCACCTG
>NC_059304.1:10798892-10836392 GCF_017591435.1 Portunus trituberculatus | reverse complement strand
ATAAGTAAATGAAATAAATAAAAAAAAGAAAGATGAGAAAGAGAGAGGAAGAACGAGGAAAGAACAAGTATACGAGAAGGAAGAGGAAGAAGAGAGACTGAGAAGAAGTAAAGGACCGTGAGGAAGAAAAAAAAAATGTATATATATATAGAAAGTGACAAAAATACCAACCTAAAAATAACACAGTAAAAATATAAAGAGAAAATAAAAAAAAAACGAAAAAAGAGAAAAAAGAAATTCGAGAAGGTGGAGGACGAAAAAAAAGAAGAAAAGAAGATTTTTAAAAGAAGAAAAAGAAAAAAGAAAAAAAAAAGAGAAGAAGAAGGAGGAGGAGGAAGAGGAGGAGGAGGAAGAGAAGGAACAGCAGCAAGAGGAGGAGGAGGAGGAGGAGGGGAAAGAAAATGGCAAGGTGGTAAAGGGAGGAAGCCGTGGCCTGCAAATTCGACTCCTTGACTGCACTTTGACAATTAATCGGCGGCCGGCGGAGCGTGGAGTAAACATTGCCATTCATCACTGCCTGGGAGTGGGAGAGAGAGGGAGAGGGAGAGAAGCCAGGGTGGTGGTTATGAAAAGGAAGAATGACTGCTGTGATGACAAAAGAAGAGGAGGAGGAAGAGTAGGAGGAAAGGATTTAAAGAGAGTTGTAGAAAGATTGAATCAGGAGGGAGGGTTAATATAAATAAGAAAGATATTGACGGAAAAATTTGTCATGATGAGGCAGTGCGGCAAACGAGAATGTGAGAGACAAAAGGCTATTTCTGTTGAAGTACTATGTTGTTGTTGTTGTTGTTGTTGTTGTCTATTACTAGTTTTACTTTAACTATTTAGTCATGATGAGACAAATGAGAAAGATAAAAGACTACTACTACTATTACTACTACTATTACTACTACTATTAACGACACTAAAGCTACTACCGTTGCTTTGAAAGTACACATAACACAAGTCCCCCACACAAAAAAACCGCAATTATCTACTTTTATAGAAAAACAAACGACAAACAAATAGTACAAACAAA
This sequence comes from Portunus trituberculatus, assembly GCF_017591435.1. Lineage (NCBI taxonomy): Eukaryota > Metazoa > Arthropoda > Malacostraca > Decapoda > Portunidae > Portunus > Portunus trituberculatus. The sequence goes on along the minus strand of NC_059304.1, from coordinate 10,835,374 downwards.
GAACAAAGAAAAAGAGGGAAACACACACACACACACACACACACACACACACACACACACACACACACACACACACACACACACAAGGAAATGCAAATCAATACACACACGGTCATCAAATGTGTACGCCACGACAAACACGTTCTCAAAGATACATACATCACACACACACACACACACACACACACACACACACACGCAGGCCGGTGATCTCGCGTAGAATTCCAGCAAAGGTCAAGAAGCAAACAAAGCAAGAGTACTATGACCTCTGCTACCATGGAGGAGGAGGAGGAGGAAGAGGAAGAGGAAGAGGAGGAGGAGGAGGAGGAGGAGGAGGAGGAGAGGAAGAGGAGGATGAGGATGAGGAGGAGGAGGAGGAGGAGGAGGAGGAGGAGGACGAGGAAGGAGAAGAAAAGGTGGACGTTTCAAGAGAGGGGACAAGATACATCACGTTAAGTTCTCTCTCTCTCTCTCTCTCTCTCTCTCTCTCTCTCTCTCTCTCTCTCTCTCTCTCTCTCTCTCTCTCTGGACCAGGACAACAAATACGTTTTCTGTTGCAATTTTTACAGGTTTATCGTCACTGGCCTCGCATCTCAACCCTCGCCAGCAGCATGGGACACCGCGGGACTGACAGCTACAGGAGGAGGAGGAGGAGGAGAGGAGGAGGAGGAGGAGGAGGAGGAGGAGGAGGAGGAGGAGGAGGAGGAAGCTGTCCCACCTCCCCCATTACTGTCAGTCTTGTCTTCCTCTCTTACCAAGACAACACGAAATTTCATTGGGTTGTCCAGAATTTTCCAGGTAATGCTAGAGTCTCATTGGTTCTCTCTCTCTCTCTCTCTCTCTCTCTCTCTCTCTCTCTCTCTCTCTCTTTACCGGTGGAGGAGGAGGAGGAGGAGGAGGAGGAGGAAGGTGGAAGAATGAAAGGGAGGAGGAGGAGAGGAAGACGGGGGGGGAAGGGGTGTTTGGGCAGAAGACAGTGGAAGTTTGGTGGGTGTGGAGGGGTGGAGGACTGGGAGGAAAGAAGGGAGTGGAGTTGAATAATCTTTCCTCCTCCTCCTCCTCCTCCTCCTCCTCCTCCTCCTCCTCTTCGTCCTCTGAACTGTAGTAGTAAAGGAAAAATGATAAAACATTGCTGAAGTGATACCGATGAGAGAGAGAGAGAGAGAGAGAGAGAGAGAGAGAGAGAGAGAGAGAGAGAGAGAGAGAGAGAGAGAGAGAGAGAGAGAGAGAGAGAGAGAGAGAGAGAGAGAGAGAGAGAGAGAGAGAGAGAGAGAGAGAGAGAGAGAGAGAGAGGAGTGATGAGAGTTGGTAAACATTGAAGAGAGAAAGAGATAGTGGGAGTAATCAATGAGAGAGAGAGAGAGAGCGAGAGAGGAGACAAAGGAAAACGATATATACACGGAATGAGAGAGAGAGAGAGAGAGAGAGAGAGAGAGAGAGAGAGAGAGAGAGAGAGAGAGAGAGAGAGAGAGAGAGAGAGAGAGAGAGAGAGAGAGAGAGAGAGAGAGAGCAAATGAGAGGAATAACTCACACAGGAAAGTAAAAATGAAACAAAGATTTCCTCCTCACACGTCCAACTTTATGTAAATGGAAACACGAGAGAGAGAGAGAGAGAGAGAGAGAGAGAGAGAGAGAGAGAGAGAGAGAGAGAGAGAGAGAGAGAGAGAGAGAGAGAGAGAGAACGCGACTGAAACACCGTGACAGCCTGACGGAGAGACAGTCTTAGCGGCCCTCGGAGGCGGTAAAGAGAGAGACATTAAGTAGAGGAGGGACACTGAAGGAGACGCTGACGAAGGGAAACATTGGGACTGCAGCACATAACTCCTTTAGGCCGCCACGTCGCCTCCCACGTCCCCGTCAGGAAGGGAACAAAGGGAACGTGGGTTGAAGGGGTACACTCCAGCCACGGGAGTCGGAGGGGAGGGTGAGAGGGTAGAGGAAGGGGGATTAGTAAGGGCAATGGGGTGTTGAGGTGATGGTGGTGATGGTTGGGTCGTTGGGGTGAGAGGCAGGGTGTAACAGGGTAAGGAAGGGTGTGGATGGGTGCTGGAAGGGTGTGGACACTGTTGGGTGAGGGTATGACAGTGAAAAGGATTAAGGAAAGAAAAAAGAGGAAAAAAGGGAAAAAAAGGGGAAAATGTGGTCTTTTTTATACGCAGTTTGGTGAAATATTCTGATCACTACTACTTTTTTACTACTACTACAATTACTGCTACTACTGCTCCTACTACCTACTATTAAGGCTGCAGGGGTGGGTGAAAAAGATAGCCGGGGGTAGTACGTACATGTGAAACAAATAAAAAAAATATATATGTATGAATAAATGAATAGATAAACAAACTAATAAATAAGCGTGTCCGAGGCCAGAGCGGCGCCTGCATCCCAACGCTGGCCAGGAAATATATTTGTTCCTCAGGAGGATTTATTGAGGTGCTTTTCCAGGCCCGGCGACTCATGCCCCCCACCCCACCCACACACACACACACACACACACACACACACACACACACACACACACACACACACACACACACACCACCACTACCACCACCACCTACCTATCCACTACTACTACGCCCCACTCCACTCCTTCTTACTCTGTCCTCTCCACCATCCACTCCTGTTCCACTCCCCACACACAAACCCAATCACCACCACCACCGCCACCTACCTATCCACTACTACCCCGCCCCACTGCACTCACTCCTCCCCACCACCCACTCCTATTCCACACCATTCCATCCCTCATAGCACCTTCCACTCTCCCTTCCCCCCCTAAACCACTCATTCTTATTCCACATCACATAAATGGCACTATCCACTCGCTTTCCATCACTCCTCACTCCTGCCCCCAATCACCTACTCCTTACTTCTCTCTCTCTCTCTCTCTCTCTCTAGATGCCGTTCCTCCTCTTCTTCCAGGCTTCTCTCCTTCCACTCTCCTTTTCTTGTTTAAATATTCCTCCACTTCTTCTTCTTCTTCTTCCTCCTCCTATGGGATGGGTGGGTGGGGAGGAGCCTTCTGCTTTGCTGTCCTGTCTCTCACACTGTGTAGTTAGTATAGAATAGTTAACCAAGCAGCCTAGTAAGGACCCCAGGGTCTGTTGTTGCTTGGTCTTTCCTTTGTATTCCTTTGTATTCCTAGAGATTCTATAACATCCTTCAGTCTTCTTTCTTCCCTCAATTATTATACATCCGCTTTATTCATCTACTCTCCTTCTTCCTCTCCCTGACCTTCTCTTCCTCTTCCTTCATTCTTCATTCCCCTTCTAATATACACATTACCCTCTTCTGATGCAATTCTATACTCTCTCTCTCTCTCTCTCTCTCTCTCTCTCTCTCTCTCTCTCTCTCTCTCTGGTTATCAGTCCCAATGGTTTATTAACTCTTCAGAGCCACTTAAGGAAGGTAAACAAGATACAGATTTAGCAGCCAAAGGAGCATAAAAGATACCCAGTATAATATTCAGTACATTCAACTTTCTTTTTTCAGCACACTGCGTCAATTTTATTTATGAATAGATATGGCATTAAGAATAAATAAAGAGAGGAATATATGAATGGGGTTTGGTGTAGAGGAGTTGGGAGAGAGAGAGAGAGAGAGAGAGAGAGAGAGAGAGAGAGAGAGAGAGAGAGAGAGAGAGAGAGAGAGAGAGAGAGAGAGAGAGAGAGAGAGTGAGAGTGAGTGTGTGTGTGTGTGTGTGTGTGTGTGTGTGTGTGTGTGTGTGTCCGGCAGTAGCTAAAGAGCAGGATACAGGGCCCGGAAGTCAGTATATGAGAGCACAGGTAATACAGGTGAGCGAGCTAACATACTGACACACACCACAACACAAAGCCAGTACACCTACACACTCTTACTCCCTTCAAGCGATATGGGGAGCGGTGTTGTTAGCGCGACAGAAGAAGCGGGGAAAGCTCTCGGTGAAGGTCTCAATAGTGTGTGTGAGTGTGGGTTGCGGTAGGAGTGCGGTGGTAATGTTTATGAATGGCTAATACAAAGGAGTGGGAGTAATGATAGTCGTTCCGGGGTATAATGCGATAGGTGATCTGCTCCAAGGGACAGGAATTGATAAAGATTACACTGATATGAAGCAATAGGAAAGGAGAACAGCAATATGAATTTAAGTAGTATTGAAAGCTTCCTGGATGTGAGGGCTTGTCATGAGAAGCTTTTACTTGCACTGAAGCTTCCTTGTGATATCAAAGTTGCATTTCGGGTTCTATTGATAAATTGTGGGGTTTAATTCTCTCTCTTCCTTCTCTCATGACGAAGTTAATTCTTTTATTAGACTTTCCCTTCCCGCGTCTCCGCTCCTTAAACCTTTCCTTTCACCTATTCTATCCCATTTCTCGTCGCTTTAAAATTTCTCTTCAGTCCTTTACCTCTTCTCTTTTTCCCTCCTTTCTACATCCTTACCCTCACCATTCATTGCATCTTTCCCTTCTCCTCCTTGTATGTTTATTCTTGTCTCAGCACCTTAAACCTTTCTCTTCTTCCTACCCTGCACCTTCCCCTTCCAATACCCAGCATACAGTCCCCCAGGTGGAGCGTCAGGGGCAGTTACTCTCACCCCACACTAGTTATTAAGGTCAAATCTGTTCAGGGTAGCGACGCAATCAATAGCAGCGGCAACGAAGGTAATGAGTGTCACGGCGTTAAATTATTTCGAGTTCGCCGCATGATAGAAGCACACGAGACTTGTTCTATTCTACATGATCAAGTTGTGTAGCCTGAATATTGAGTGTCTCTCCTTTGATTTTTTCCATCATCACAATAGTCGCTCGTTAGACTAATCATTGTTTATTCCTCCTCTGTCCGTCTGTTCAGTGTCTGTCCGTCCAGTGTGTAACAAGCGTATCCTGTGGTCTTTTGTCACGGCCGTGGGGACCAGGAGCTTACTACCCTTTGATGCTCTTCAGGCATAGGAGAGAGAGAGAGAGAGAGAGAGAGAGAGAGAGAGAGAGAGAGAGAGAGAGAGAGAGAGAGAGAGAGAGAGAGAGAGAGAGAGAGAGAGAGAGAGAGAGAGAGAGAGAGAGAGAGAGAGAGAGAGAGAGAGAGAGACTGTTCTATTTACTATACTACTAGTGAACTGCGTGTGGAAGAATAGGGTGGATAAATACATAGATAGATACAAAGAGAGGGGGAAATACAAACATACACCACAATTACACCAATACACCCTTTCACAAATCACTTAATCTTACAGGTAAAATCAGCATAATTAACACAAACAGGTAAGTCGCGTGGTGGCTTACCGCTGACCCCACCTGAGTTTCCCGGAATAGCGACACTGCAGCGGGTCACTCACCACCGCCAGCACTCACGGAACAAAGAAAGAGAAGAGAAGAAGAGAAGAGAAGCAAGAAGTACACGTCTCCTCACCACCACACTCATCTGAACCCCGCCACAGGTACGCTCCTTTACCGGGCAGGGCAGCGGCGGGATGTATGGACAGGTGAGGCCGTGGAGTGTCACCCGCCCGCCCTCTAACTGTCTCCGGGGCTCTACAAGTCCATTAACATGTTTGCCTCCCCTGTTCTATTTACTGCTTAACGTGAGGGCGCGGCGAAGGGACGGGGAGAGCTTTCCAGTGTTCCTCCTCTCCCGTTATCTCCTTTCTTTCCTCCTCACATAATTGAAGGTAAGTAAGGAAGTGGAGTGAAGTTAGTGCTGAGTGGGCGGGTGAAAAATTTAAATGCGCCATTGTCTCGTCTAAAAGAGGAAATATTACTGTATGCTTATTCTTCACTTTGTTCCTCTTTTTTTTTTTTTTCCCTGATTCAAAAGTAAGTCAATATGGAGTCATTCTCTCTCTCTCTCTCTCTCTCTCTCTCTCTCTCTCTCTCTCTCTCTTAGGACATGACCTCCTTATCTTCCTCCTGCTTAATTTTTCTTTCCATCCCAATCTCATCTCTTTCTGAAACTTGGATTTCCTTCCTCCCTAGAGACTATCCTTCCATCACTTTAGACTCGTTCCTTTCCTCCTCGTACTTATCTCCTTTCTCCCAACCACACACCTCCACCACCACCACCACCACCTCTTTCTCCTCCTCCTTCTCCTTTTCTTTCACACACGGAGCAGTGGAGATTGACTCAAGGAGGGCTGAGGTCTTGGGTGGAGACAACGAGCAAACATACGCGAATCCCCGCCCACTCACTCACACCTACACCCACGCTCACGCCCATAGGAACCTCTTCATTACTGGGTCTGCGTGAATGGGTGTAGTGGGTGTAGTGTCCTCACCCGTGACTCCTTCCCGCGGTAGAGACAGTGTGTTGTTGGATTTTGTGAGTGTAGTGATGAGATGGATGGGTGTACGTGAGGATCAGTGGATTGTAAAGTTGTTAGTCAGTGGTTCATTCTGTCAAGTTTTTAGTAAGTTAGTCAGTTACTCAAATATTTTCTAGATAATTTTTTTTTTCCAGTTACTCCGGCAGGTTCTTATTTAGGTTGTTTTCTTTTAATTATTTGCTCAGTCAGTTTTCCGGTGAATCATTCCATTTCTCACCCATTTACTTGTCTATTTAGTCAGTCAGTCAGTCAGTCAATCTCTCAATTAATTTCTTTGCAAATTAGTTCGCCAGTCATATAGTTTTTTCTTCAGTCATTCAATCAGTGTACCAGTCAGTTTACTCAGTTTTCAGTCAGCCAGTCAGTCAGTCATCCAGTGAGTCACAATCCTACATCCTACACAGGTGGCGGCACGGCAGGACATCTTTTTTATAGTTTCCCACGAGGGCTCTCCTACTTTCTCTTCCTGCGGGTGGTGGTGGTGGTCATGAATGCCTCGTCCTTCCTCCACCTCTGTTTCTAGTTACGCAAAAAGAAGAAAAGAAAGAAGAGAAAAAGACAACCCACTAACCCTCTACACCTGTTCTACTTCAGTTTCCCCATTCAGGTAAGAAGGGCAACACCTGCACACTACCAGCTGATCACCACACCTGTCCTCTGTACGTCTTGCTGAACTGAGAGGAGAGGGAAAGGGAGGTAAGGTACGTCCCAGGTAACAAGGAGGGAAACGGTGAGATATTGAATGCTATGGGTGAGTCAGAGGGTGAGAGGGTGAAAGGGTGCAGAGGGGAAGGGAAGGGAGGGGAGAGAGAGAGAGCATGGGAGGGCAGGGGATGGGTCAGTGTATGGAATAAGGGAGAGAAAGGGAAAGTGAAAAACTGACCGTGACAAGACATGCTATTTAATGCTTTTCCTTTCTCTTTTTCTCCATTTTTTATAGCTTTTATTTTCTCCTTCCTCTCCCCTGCCCTCCCTCCTGTAAGTCTGTCTGTCCATGTGTCTGTGTTTATGGCGATTTAACCCTTACTAACTCCCACATAAAACCCATAAATGCACCCTCTCTCCCACACACGCACACACACGCACACACACACACACACACTTTCCTCAGCTTAATTCAGAAGTCACAGAAGTATGTTGGTCTAGATGGATGAGTGACGCACGCACCACGCCACTCACCCATCCATCATGACCACCGCCCCGCTCACCAAACACTGCCAGGAACCTTAACACCGCACCCTCACCCACCCATAGCCCCCCCTTCACTATCCACCACTCTCCATTAATAGCACCCGCTTCTGCACCCCCTCAACCCCCCCCGCCACGAGAGTATCCTTATAACCTCACCTCATCCCCTCTCCCCCTCCTCTTCCTTCCTCTCTCCCATTCCGCTCAGTCACTCTCCCAGACCTTCAGAATACTACATAGAACCAAGATACTTTTTTTCTTGCACAAATTTTTCAAGCAAGGTTCTGCCAATTTTCCTCCAATGGTTCTTCATGATTGGGTGATGAGTTCTGCAAAATTGTGGTGCAGGTGATGGTGATGATGGCGGATGTGGTGAGGCGGCGGATGTGGTACATGGTGGTATAGTAGTAGTAGTAGTAGTAGTAGTAATGGTGGTGGAGGGGGACGTGGCTGTGGTGGCGTATGTCGTGGTGGTAGTGATGGTGGTGGTGGTGGTGGAGGGCCCGAAGCGTCCCCTCCACCACGGCCAGCCACAGAACGCTTTGTGGAAGGCATAAAATTGCAGCTTGATTATGACCGTCACGACCCGACCCGACACAGCGTGGTGCATGAGAGAGAGAGAGAGAGAGAGAGAGAGAGAGAGAGAGAGAGAGAGAGAGAGAGAGAGAGAGAGAGAGAGAGACTGGCTTTACATATCAATACAATCTCCACTAGCAATACCAGACAAGGACGTGTTCTCCTAAACTTTGCAAGGGAAACGCACGTTTGTCTGCTTTTTTTAGTGCAGCAAATACTTGTATCGGATGAGAGGAGGAAGCGGTGCGGTGGAGATGCATCTTATTACCACCGTGTTAACCTGAATGTCACGCACTGCCGCACTGTAACATTAATTAAACCCACGGAAACATTTGTCCGATGCTTGAATATCCTTGTATTAGTATCCTATTACTGACTGCCATTTGGAATTTGTTCTTCCACTTCTCTCTCTCTCTCTCTTGTACATTCAGCGCCAGGATTCATGTATCATACAATATTTACGTTATCTTTAGTGTTTTCCTGAATATTATACGCTCCGGTAGGTCATTAATGTATTAATTGTCAGGTTTTGTGCGCCTCTCAGCTGAGCCGATGTAATGCTGAAGGATGAAACGCTAAGGACATTGAGAGTGAATATTTCAGGTGACTAGACTTTTGATCTCCATTGTACATGCTTTGAATATTCTCAGTGTCCGGGTTGTAATTCCATGGGAGGTGTTCTCTTAGAGGTATTCAGTCCACACACACACACATATCCCTCCCCACACACACACACACACACACACACACACACACACACACACCCGGCGGCCATGGCGGTGAAAGACCTGCAGCAGCTTGAGGAAAACATCAACACAAGTGAGCGTCGATGAATAAGTTAAAAGGTTTCTGCATAAATAACGTTTTAAGCAAGGCAGGTTCTGAAGTGCATTGAATAATCTTGATGTGTTTTCCACTGATGCACCATTTCACTTGGAGATATTTATAAATCTTTAACTCCCTCGCCTTTTTTTTTCTTTTATTAAACGAGAGAAGTATATATTTGGTATTTAGTGTAAGTGCGCAGTATATTGCTTTCTCTTTGCCTGCACTCTGTGTCTCGTCACTGCAGATTAGCATTCCAGTAATTCGTACCTGTCACACTCGTCCTCTTACCGGTGCACGTCCAGCCGGGATTCAGCATGCAGTATATTCATTGCATTTCGATCATCTATTGAGTTTCGTCGTTTGAAAGATGCGATTTTGTATTTGTAGTGAAAGACGTCAGACAAACATTCATACTGCATGGAAGCCGGCAAATTTATGGAGATATTCTGAAGGTCGAGTCAATCTTGCTATCTTGCTCAGAAAACTACTTCATTTCCAGTCTTTGCCTCGTCAGTGAACTAGATGAAGCCATGACTTGCGCAACACCATCTGTTCGACATGAAGGCGAAACCTGATCAAGAACAATGCTTCGAAACGTATTGTTCTCTCTTTGCCCTCTCATCAGGCGCGTTTTTAGAGATTAGTCGGGTTTTCGTGACTTTTTCTCCCAATGATGATATAGAATTCTTGCTGAACTACCACTTGAATCACGAAAACACTTCCGCTACAATGAAACTATTGCGTGAAATGCAAAAAAGACTCGAAAACCCTAAAAAAAAAAAACTTCAATCAAACAACCACTAAACTCATGAAAACTTTAAAACTATACTTCCATTAAAACCAAACCACTGCTAGAAACAAGGAAACACTTCTGAACACCATAAAAAAACTATCACATCATTACAACCACGAAAACACTCATAAAAACTGAAAAAAAAAAAATCCACAAGACTCAAACTATTACTAGAAACATGAAAACACTTTAGAAAACCCCAAAACTAAACTTCCCCCCTGACCCCGACAAGCCACTGAAACACTAAAGAACACACCCTTAAGAACTGTGTCTCCTGCATGGTCACTAAACAACAAGCAGCCTGCAGCCGACCTCTCAGCAAATCTCCGTGCAACTCTTTTCTTTTCTGATCCACCCACCTGACCCACACTAAACAGAGGCTATACCCGGTTTACCTGACATCCTTCACTTCCCACACTCGTTTATCACGTCGCCATGCACTTGACTGGACGCCTCTGAGGGTGAGGAAACATGAGGCCCGTGGAGTGATTGGCGTCATGCACAGGAACCTTGATAAATGAACGTGTTTAAGTCAGTGGCTGGTTGTGTGCTTGGTTGTTCTTCCTTGATCAAGTCTGTGTGGTTGCTAATATACTTGTCTTGTGGTGGAGAGAGAGAGAGAGAGAGAGAGAGAGAGAGAGAGAGAGAGAGAGAGAGAGAGAGAGAGAGAGAGAGAGAGAGAGAGAGAGAGAGAGAGAGAGAGAGAGAGAGAGAGAGAGAGAGAGAGAGAGAGAGAGAGAGAGAGAGAAACACGTTATTATCATAGAACACTCAAAGGAAAAAAAAACTGAATAAAAATGGGAAAGGAAAAATAAATAAATAAATGAACAAGGTAAAGAAGGAAAACAGGAAAGAAGCAAGAGAGGAAACGCCAATTTTTTTCCCTCACCAACTCCAGTCCCTCTTTCCTTTCCCCCGTCACCATCCCCAACACCCCATCCTCTTCCCTTTCCCTGCCGTCCCCTTCCTTCCGGCACACGCTAATTTTAATATGGAAAACGCAAGTGTGTTGAGAATTACCAGCAATTAAGCGTGAGTCAGCCTGTTTCCCAGCGTGACCACGACCTCCACCTCACCCTCACCCCTTTCCCCTCTTTCAACCCCAGCAAGGCTACAAATTGAGCACCTACAGTCCATATCCCTCCTCTCTCCCTCACGGTTTCCCCTCTGCCGCCTCCTCTCTCCCTTTCACACGCTGGGCAAACACGGCGGCGCGGAGCTAACGGCAGCCTTCCCAGTAATCTAATTGGTCGGTAAAGGAGCGAGTTAGAGAAGTAATTGCGTGATTACTAACGACCGATGAATGATTTACCTGTGGCGATGAGGAGGAGAGAGAGAGGAAGAGGGGAAGAGGGGGAGGTTGGAAAGGAGGAGGAGGAGGAGGAGCAGGAGGAAGAACAAGAAGAGGAAGAGGAGGAGGTTCTGGGTTTGGACTGGCATTACCTGAGTGTAATTTAGGGCAGGTGGGGATTACAACGCCGCCATGGGATTTAAAGTGGAAAGTGAACCGCACCGTATTTCATGCCTGCCCTTCCTTCCTTTCCTCCTGTGTGTGTGTGTGTGTGTGTGTGTGTGTGTGTGTGTGTGTGTGTGTGTGTGTGTGTGTGTGTGTGTGTGAAGTATTTTACTTGTACAGGTCTAAGAAACAGTTGTTTTTCTTTTCAAACTAAAAATCCAACAATGGTTACCTGCAAGAGAGAGAGAGAGAGAGAGAGAGAGAGAGAGAGAGAGAGAGAGAGAGAGAGAGTGTAAACCTCTCACTTAAAATGACCCACTAAGAATGCAAGACACTTTTTATTTCTAAGGAATAACAAATTAGTGACCACCAACCTAATAAAAATGAGGCTAGCAAGATTTTTCACCCTTTCTTTCGTAAGCATCGCACCTGTGTGGCCAGGACAGGTGTGCAGGTGTACAAGCTCTCTCTCCCAGGTGTGTGAGAGAAAAAACGCAGGTAACCGTAATGAGGGTAATTATAAATGTGTTAATCGTGTTACATTTTATGAGAGAGAGAGAGAGAGAGAGAGAGAGAGAGAGAGAGAGAGAGAGAGAGAGAGAGAGAGAGAGAGCGTTGTTATATGTTGTGACCTTTGTTGACCTTACACAGCTGACAGCACACAGTTCCCTGAGGATATACTAATACAGTGTTACATAGCTGTGTGTGTGTGTGTGTGTGTGTGTGTGTGTGTGTGTGTGTGTGTGTGTGTGTTTCCTTCACCAGTGTTCGCTTTCTTTCACTGCTTTAAAGTCATCATATTGTTGAAAAGGTGTACTTTGTATTAGGTTGTTGCTGAGTGTTTGTGTTTTAAGAATAAAAAGTGTTACGGCCCGCCCGTAACATACTCCACTACCATCACCTCCTTCGCTTGCTACCTTGTTCGCCACCTCTCCACCTCCCCTCCACGTCACCGTCTCATGAACCCTCCACGTCACCGTCTCATGAAGCCCCGCTCCTGTCCCGAAGTAAGGATTCACGCGGCCCCATTCGACTCAAGCGAAAGCGTTGAGCGAGCTCCATGATGGTTGGAAGTCAGTTCAGGGCAAGACCTCAACCAGTGAACACAACGCCTCTTGAAATACCGTGGGATCTACATCACCCAGCTCTTCACCACTGCGACTCTTTGTAAGTATCACATCCCCTCGTCCCGTTTTTCCACCTTACCTCCATATTATTGTTAGGTATTGTTAAGTTGGGTTCTTTATTGTTATATTCATTTGTTATATCTACGTGTATGTCAGTTTCATGTGTTCTGTTATCGGGTTATTAAATAGTTTGTGCCTCCCTTGCATATCCTATTAGTTGAACCTGCAGTGTATTTTTTTTTTTTGTTGTTCACCGGGACCATTGTAACCCATGTTCAGTGTTCCATTTTTCCAGTGACTTTTTTTTTTGTGATTACATTACTTTTTTGTTTCTGGTGTTGTGACTTTGATGTTTTTTTGTGACTTACTCTGCGTGTGGTTTAAATATACCTTTATGCGATCAAGTGGCTCCCTTTGGGTTAAAAGTGCTTCGTGACTTTCATTGGTATCGCATAGCAGTTGTAGAGCAGGAAACCAGGTAGAAAGGCGTGTTCACTGATAGCACTTCCTCTATTTTTTGCACATAGGCAGGTGTGTTAATAAGTGTTATCCAAGTGTTGGAATCATCATATGTTCATGCGAATCCTCACTTCGCGGATAATTTTTCTCACTAGTTATAATTGGTCTTTTAACTAGTCCCTCAGACTAATCCGCCTCCTTATTAGTAACCAGTCCTAGTCCTCATCCTATCTAGTCTCGTAACTAGAGTAATCCGGACCCCTCTTACTGCCGTAATTCTCATTAGTGATTGTACCATAAGTGTTTACTTAAGTATGATCTAGGTAATTTCTAAGGTTGCCTTTATTATCCCTCTGAGGAACTTGGCAGTGAACTACTTAATTGAGGAACTTGCCAGAGGGATAATAAAGGCAACCTTAGAAATTACCTAGATTATACTTAAGTAAACGCTTATGGGTACAATCACTAACGAGGGGTAAACTAGAGAATTACGGCAGTAAAATGGATCGGATTACTCTAGTTACGAGACTAATAGTTACGAGACTAAGAGGATGAGGACGAAGACTTGTTACTGATAAGGAGGCGGATTAGTCTGAGGGACTAGTTAAAAGGGCCAATTATAACTACCGAGAAAAATTATCCGCTCCGCGAAGTGAGGGATTGAGGGTTCGCATGAACATATGATTCTAACACATGGATAACACTTATTACACACCTGCCTACTGCCTATGTGCAAAAAAATTAGAGGTAAGTGCTATCGGTGAACACGCCTTTCTACCTGGTTTCCTGCTCTACCACTGATACCAATGAAAGTCACGAAGCCCTTTTAACCCAAAGGGAGCCACTTGATCGCACAAAGGTAAATTTAAACGACACGCAGAGTAACGCAGAGTAAGTCACAGAAAAAACACATCTGTCACAACACCACAGAAACACAAATGTAATCACAGAAAGTCACTGGAAAAATGGAACACTGAACATGGGTTACAATGGTCCTGTCACGGTCGCCAATTGTTACGTTCACCGGTTAAATGGGTAAGATTGGCATCGGGGACCCGGTGAACAATAAAAAAGACACTGCAGTTTCAACTGGTGAGGATATGCAAAGGGGCACTTAAGAAGCTATTTAATAACCCGATTCCTCAATTGAGTAGTTACTGCCAAATTCCTCAATTAAGTAGTTCACTTATCCTATTTTTGTTTAACATCTATTTAATGTTTTGTTTAACATCTATTTAATATGGCTTTCGCTCAGTTTAACGTTGAAGATAGATAGCATAGGAGTAGCCAAATTTGTAACCACTATAGACTTACTTAAAGGTTACTACCAGATTCCCCTCTGGGACGAGGCCCGAATAATCAGCTATACCAATAGTGATGTCCTTCGGCTTGTCTAATGCTCCCGCCACCTTCCAGAGGGCTATAAATGACATCGCCCAGGACTTGGAGGGAACAGCTGCCTATCTGGACGACCTGGTGGTGACTTCGGACGACTGGGTGACACATCTGACCCGTCTCCGGAGGCTGATGGGTCGGTTGCAGGAAGCCGGTCTTACGATCAACCTTGCCAAGTCCACCTTCGGGAAGTCCACGGTGGTCTACCTGGGACATGTGGTGGGGAACGATAAGGTTCGCCCCAAGAGAGCAAACGTGGAGGCCATCCTTGGCTTCCCTGTCCCTACCACCAGGACACCTCTCATGAGGTTCTTGGGGATGGCCGGTTTCTACAGACGGTTCTGTAGGAACTTCTCCACCTTGGCCGGCCTCCTGACGGACGTTATCAGCACTTCCGTCCCTTTTCACTGGATCCCGACCTGTGACCAAGCCTTCCAACATCTTAAGGCGTTCCTCTCAAGTGGTCTGGGCGCCAGATCACTCCCGCCCCTTTCTTCTACAAGTGGACACGAGCGGAGTTGGAGTGGGTGCTTTCCTCCTACAAGCGGACCCCACAAGCGGCATCCTCCATCCCATCGCCTATCACTCAGCTAAGCTGAAGAAACGCCAACTCAACTACTCCACCATCGAGAAGGAGGCTCTGGCACTCGTCCTGGCGCTCCAACGTTTTGAGTGCTACCTTCATCCTGGCCCTCAAACTACGGTCTTCACCGATCACAACCCTTTGGCCCATTACGGAGGTCTTAGGGGGGAGGAAATTTTAACGGCCCACCTGTAACGTACCCCACTACCATCACCTCCTCCGCTTGCTACCTCGTTCTTCACCTCTCCACTTCCCCTCCACGTCACCGTCTCATGAAGCCCCGCTTCTGTCCCGAAGTAAGGATTCACGCGGCTCCATTCGACTCAAACGGAAGTGTTAAGCGAGTTCCATGATTTTTGGAAGTCAGTCGAGGTCAAGGCCTCAACCAGCGAACGCAACGCCTCTTGGAATACCGTGGGATCCACATCACCCAGCACTTCACCACTGCGACACCTCGTAAGTATCACTTCCCCTCGTCCCGTTTTTTTCCACAATATCCATATTATTGTTAGGTTTCCACCTTGCCTCCATATTATTAGAGTATTGTAAGTTGGGTTCTTTATTGTTATATTTATTTGTTATATCTGTGTATGTCAGTTTCATGTATTTTGTTATTGGGTTATTAAATAGCTTAAGTGCCCCCTTTGCATATCCTCACCAAGGATATGTGTTTTTTTTTTTTTTTTTGTTCACCGGCTTCCCGATGCCAATCTTACCCATTTAAGCAGTGAACGTAACAAAAGAAACACTGATATGCATCGTTCATTTGTAAATTCATTAGAAATTGTATTAAAATGAATGATGTGATATTTTTGTTAGTAAATGTGGGACTGGATAGGAATTATTTGTTGTTACTACTACTATTGGTGGTGGAGGTGTTGCTCTTCCTCTTCTTCGTCTCGTTTTGGTTTCCGCTGCGATACGAATTCCATCAATATTTGGCGCACTATCAACTACTGCATCACTTCCTGCCCCGTGAACTTCTTTCTCCCGCGGCCTCCCTCTGCCCTGGAGGTGAGGGAGGCCACGTGGGGAGCTGGGCAGGCCTTTGTTATCAGTGGTCGGGAAGAAGAAGAGGAGGAGGAAGTATGATAGGGGTCGGTCTCTCTCTCTCTCTCTCTCTCTCTCTCTCTCTCTCTGGTTGAGCTTCCACATTCACAACGCAGTATTTCATGGGCCCCTCAGCGCCACTCCATCCCTCAGCCTACTGTTCTGTACATGGCCCGCTCCCTCGCTTTCCACTTCCTCAATCATTCCATGGAAATTTACTCTAGCTACAGAGCCTTTCCGTTCCCTTCCCTTCCCTCGCCTCACCTGTCGCCACCACCACCATCACAACCACCACCTTTTCCACTACCAGTATTACCAGCAGCCTCCACCTCTTCCACCGCAGTATGAATGGACTTTCCACCCCGGGAATGGACGGGACGAGGGTGAGCAGTGATCCAACGAGCCACTACACCAGTTACGGCCGCGTCACCACCTCCTTTTACGAGGCCGAACTCCCGTGGCAAATAACAGAGGGACTCATCGTTAGGTCAGCTCTCCGGGAATGGCAGGAGGGACACTTGCTATGCCGGGCCGAGGTTACTATTTTTATTTTTCAGGTTTGTTATCGTGTGATTCAAACACTTTGCTCACTTTGCTCCCTCACCATGACTATTTTCAAAGGTCAGAGATGACAAGCCAGGTTCTCAAGTGTGTTTTTCCTGTTAATAATGTAGGAATACTGTTGATCTGTCACCACCACGGTCGAAAACATCATTGAGAACTCGCGAAAGTAAGTGCAAGCCTTGAGTGAAGTGTTTGATGATACTGTTCTAAGAATGATGCTCCTGAATGGTTTTCAAAGCGGTTCTCAAATTCGCTCGAGTCTGTGCATTGTTTATTATGTATTAATTTAAGCCTATATTGCGGTGCTTAAACCTATACTTGTGGCGGGAGGCAGGGACGAAGGGGTTGTGGTGGTGGTGGTGATCAATGGTTAATACTCGAGTACATTGTTCTCACGCTCGGCGGAGAGGTAAGTCGCCTTTCTGGACACACAAAGGAGGCTGAGACAACGGAGGTCATCAGGCGCGGCACTAACCACTCCAACTGCCGCCCAAGGACACCTATACGCCCTTCCTTACTCTCGCATCCCCCAGCAGTCTTCCACTTCTTATTCGCCTTTCACTGCCCGTCCACCCAGCATCCACCAATCCTTATCCACTTAACACCGTGAGAGATCCCAGAATATTAAAAAAAAGTGTGAAAGAGGTGGAGGTCCCAAGTTGCTGTGTTAGTGTGCAGGAACATCTGCCGTAAAAGCAACAAAATAAAGCACCGCGCATTTCATTAGCGTTCGCCTCACTTTATCATCTCATGAGCGCCGCGGCCCCTACCCAAGAGATCACTTCTACAGGTGAGGCTGCTCAGAAAATTCCTCCAGGTGCTCACGACGGAGTGTCCCGGCCTAGAATTACCAGCACCTCATCCCGCCGCGCCTCCCACGACGTCTTGGCTCTCGAGCACGACAGAGGGAAGGAGAGAACAGAAATGCGAGATCGCAAAAGGGAGAGGAGAGGGAGGGAGTGCTTGCACTGAAGGGGTCATGCATTAAAGAAAGGAAAAAATCACATCTCTCACAATAATGAAAAATAAACACTGAAAGACCGAGACACAGCAGGAAATTTTTTCCCTGCAGCCAATTAGTGTACTAAATAATGCCATGTTACAGCAGCGCGCTGAATGGAGCGACTCCCTCGTGGCCGGTGCGCGGACGGAGCTTATTGATCAAGTTTCTGCGAAAACAAACGAGAAGAGGAATAAGAGGAGGACGCCCCTTGCCTCCATCCACGGCTCGCCTTGTTACCCTTGTTGACCGAGCGGCGCTTGGGGCGCCCCGGACCATGGACAAGCACCAGCCATACTGTCCCTCACTCCGCTCATGACTGTGTGTGTGTGTGTGTGTGTGTGTGTGTGTCGCACAGAAGCCTCCCTGCAAACGGCGGGCCGTGAAGGTATATTACACAAGAAAACACTCTCCCTCGCATCCCGTGTTTGCCCTCGTGGCCAGGTCAGTCCCGGGCCCTGCAGGAGCTCTGGCCTTGTTTATCCTGTGGGAGTCCTGAGTACCGGAGGGCACGTGGTGGGAGGGGATGGCAGACGGACAAGGGAACAGGAGGAGGAGGAGGAGGAGACACGGAAAGAGAAGGGGAAGGAGAAGCGGCTCACCTGAAGAAAAAAGGTACTGGTGCAGCAGGTGAGCGTACAGAGGAGAGGGTAGGGGGGGGGGTGAGGTTAGGAAGGGAGAGATGAGAGTAGCTTGCAAGGGAATAATTTCAGGTGTGACGAGAAGATTGTCAGGGGAGGAGCATGACCTGAGACAGGTGTGTGTGTGTGTGTGTGTGTGTGTGGTCAGAGATGAGCTAGGGTAGGGAAGGGGAGGAGAACGAGATAGAGCGGCGGTGAAGACGGGTGAGGGGGATAAGAAAAGGGGCGAGGGATGAGAGAGGATAAGAGAGACGTGAGTAGCAGGAGGAGGAATGGAAGAGGGGAGGGGAAGGGAAGGGAGGGCGCGGGAGGGGGAAGGAGGTTTGACCGGGACAGGTACAGGTGACATATGAGACAATAATGGACGGAACCAGCCGCATCGGATAACCTTACCGTCGCCTGCCTCTACTACACCCCTCCAACCTCCGCTGCACTTACCACCCACGCCCCCACGCCCTCACACGCACTGCACTCAAACACACTAACCTACACGCGTCGCCACCACTACACAGCAAAAACCTTACCAATACTCCCGTTAACGAAAATACGAAACAACACATCGGCTCATCGCTTCTCTACCCTTCTGCAATATAATATCCTGAGGTCACTATACCCTGCCGGTTCCTGTAGCCCTTACCCCCTATCCCTACCCATCCCCCAGCAACAACCCAGGGCTAACTCACAGCTCACCCACCCATTCACCCCACCCCTTCGCCGCTCACCCCCGCAGTAACTTAATCGGCAGACAATTGCATTAAAAGGTTTTCTCCCCTACGAACTGTGTGCATGTGTGTGTATTTTTCCCCTCCCTCCGAGTAAGAGCTTTCGCCGCCAACCTACGAGGGAAAACATAAAAATCATCGACTTTTCTCCGCGACATTCCGCTGGCGAGGCCCTAAGCGTTGAGTTGTGAGGGCTGGGAGAGAACGAGTGAGAGAGAAGCTAAGCACTGGTGGGAGGATAAAGGAGTGGTCTGGTGCAGTGGTGGTGGAGTGCTAAGTGAAGTTAGGGTGGAAGCAAAGGCTGCAGTGATACAGGACGGTCCCAGGACGGTGATCACACTCCCATGGACCCCAACCCCACACCCCTGCACTCCCACACGCACACATACTTCAGAGAGGTCATGCCTTCAGGTCAACTATACACATCACGACCCTGACTAACACGTCACCCGCCCCCACCCCTCGTGCCGCCACCCCACCCGCGCCTCCTCCGCCGCTGAAACACACCCAGTGAGCTGTTTTACATACAAGCAAAATCCATTTGTTCTTCACAAGGGTCCGGAGTCAATAAATCAAGCAACGCACGGATCTCCCGCGGCTAAAATGAAAACCTGAGCCTAGAAACTTCATACATAATGTTACTCGGTAAATAAAACACATCTTTAACGTCCCACTCCAGGCTCGGGGTGAAGGATGCTCCGACGGCAGTAAATAAAGCTGCCACCGCCCGCGACCGGTCCGGCGGGTGAGCGGCGGCGGTGAAACACACACACACACACACACACACACACACACACACACACACACACACACACACACACACACACACACACACAGACATTTATTTGTTGGGGCGCCAAAGTAAAGGAGAGTTGGAATTAACGTTTTCCCGTCCGTCGGAAAGGGAAACATACAATTAGCATAAAATAAAGGAAACACTAAAGAGGCACTAAACGAATAAAAACAAAGGGTGGGAGGGGGACTGGGAGAGGGAAGGGGAGGGGAAGAGAAGGGGGAGGGACCTGGCAAGAGAAAGATTGGAAAGAACAGAGGGGGGGGAGAAAGGGGTGAGAGGAAGGAGAGGATGGGGAGGAGCAAGGAAGGTGTGGGGGAGGGAGGCACTCAACACTTAGCGACAGAGGAAAGGGGGAAGAGAGGGGGCAACCACCACCACCACCACCACCACCACCACCACCACCACCGCCGCCAAGCCACACGACTCCTACCCTAAGACAACAGACAGGTGACTCGTGGGTATGCACAGCGCCAGACAGACTCTTGTTGACCTGGGACTGACCCCTGTACACCCCTGCCACACGCACACCATCCCCTGCCAACAAACACCTCATTCCACCTACACCCCCGTCTACATACACCCTCCATCTCTTCTACACCATCACCAAACACATTTTTTCTATTATTCCACTGCATTAAATTTTCTGCATCACCAATACTATTTCTCCTGGCAAACTATTACTCCACTTCTACTAACACCAACACCTCCACCACCACCAGTAGGGTCATCACCACCACTATCTCCACCACTCTCCACGCATTTCTATGACCACGAGCTCCATCCTCTCCACCACGACCGCCACTCCATCACCATTACCATCGCAGACACCATTAGCATCGCCACCGTCTCACCATCATGATCAGCTTCTAAGGGTCATCAGTCACCACCCTCCTCCTCCTCCTCCTCTATCATGGACACACCACAACCATCACCATACAAGGAATAATATGATAAGTAAATAAATAAACGAAACACTCTGAATAATACGAACAATTAACATAACCAAAGACGTAATAGAAAACATAGTAAGTACTGATGTCACACACACACACACACACACACACACACACACACACACACACACACACACACACACACACACACACACGTTATCAGACTGACGGACATTCAGACAGACGATTGAGTGACAGAGTGAGACGGCGAGGAACGGGTGTGGAATAGTGGAGGAGGAGGAGGAGGAGGAGGAGGAGGAGGAGGAGGAGGAGGAGGAGGAGGAGGAGGAGGAGGAGAAGGACAAAGGAAGGTGGAAGGGGGACATGGATTAACGCACAATATTCATGAATTTTTCTCTATCCTGTTTTTTTTTTTCTTTCTTTCTTTCTACGCGAACCAGGAAGGTAATGAAGAGTAATTTGCAAGGCCCCTCGCGCCAAATTATACACGCAGGTAGCCCGCCTGACAGATATTGTAATGAAGTGCGTTCACTGAGCGACGTTCACACACACACACACACACACACACACACACACACACACACACACACACACACACAACAGTTACAACATCAGTATCGAACAAAAATACTCTGAAATTCACACTACAAAACGTTCAAACACACACACACACACACACATAAAGGGGTAGGAGGCAGCAGGTGTTCACAATCTATTACGGCCGTGTGTGTGTGTGTGTGTGTGTGTGTGTGTGTGTGTGTGTGTGTGTGTGTGTGTGTGTGTGTGAGGAAATACACAGCCGAATGGGAAATAAAGTCAGGCGAGGGAAAATTACTATTTAGTGCCGGGAATGGGTGACAGAAATGGGCGCTGATGGTGGGCGGCGGTGAGGGTGCACTGGGCAGCGCCGCCATAACGCCACCACCACACCTGCACACCATCACCACCACCACCACAACCAATACCGAGTCAACACTACTACCTTTACTATATCATCACATCGTCACTAACTCATTACCACCACCAAATCCACCACTACCACCACCACCACCACCACCACACCATTACCTTAATAATGTCATCACACAACCACCGTCACCGCCTTCACTACCTCAGCACCACCACTTTCATCACTACACCGTCACCACCAAAAGGAGAGAAAGAAAATACTAAAAGGTGAAAGGATAAAGGCGGAAGCAGGAAACAAGCGGGCAGGGGAGAACGAAAAGATGGAAAAGGAAAAAATATTAAAGGCAAGGGCCGCAACAAAGGAGGAAAGGAATGAGGAACAAGAAGAATAAGAGAAAATAAGTAAAAAAAGGTACAAACAAAAACATGAAGATTTTTCCCCCCTTTCTTCATACCACAAAAGAAAGATAAAATGAGAACAAAGAAGGTAAAACCAGGCGAGTTATTAATTAACACACACACACACACACACACACACACACACACACACACACACACACACACACACACACCAATTACAGGAATGAGAGACTTGGAAAATGCGTGATTTATCTTTCGTGTCTGTGTGTGTGTGTGTGTGTGTGTGTGTGTGTGTGTGTGTGTGTGTGTGTGTGTGTGTGTGAGTGACAATATAAGTACGTAAGTGTTTGTGTGTGCGTGATGAACAAGAGTATAAAGAAATGAATCTTAGGTAGACGACGCACTTCATTTCAATTACCATGTCTGAGGCACACACACACACACACACACACACACACACACACACACACACACACACACACACACACACTAAATCAATCAGGTAGATACACACAGACGGACGTACGGACATTCCCACAGGCATGCATTCATACATACATACCTTACATACTAAACGCAGCAACGTATACATACATACATACGTTGATACATACGCCGCCAAAAAAGGAGTTCGTACGAAACGTGGTTGAGCTGACGAGCATCCTGCTGTCTGTGTGTGTGTGTGTGTGTGTGTGTGTGTGTGTGTGTAATGGTTGCCTGAACAGACAGACAGACAGACAGACAGACACACACACACACACACACACACACACACACACACACACACACACACACACACACCTATGCATCTTTAATTACAATCAGAATCACAGGATCCTGCTAAGTGTGTGTGTGTGTGTGTGTGTGTGTGTGAGAGGGAAGGTGGATAGGGGACCTAGTGGTGTAGGGAGTGTGTATGTGGAAGACGGAGGGGATAGGCAGGGAGTGGAAGGGGGGTGGTGGGAGGGGAGAAGAAGAGAGGGGCCACTGGGGATGTGAAGAATTCATACAAAAACCTCGGGTCGGGTTCCTACCTGGGGCTGATCTGGCGTATTTGTCACCGGCTTGTAAACACTTTCAAAATACCCAGTCTGAGGCTTAATACCATTAGCAAAGGGGATTGAACGATCGCAAGTTGACAGCGAACGAAGTCATGTGGGGGATTGTCTGTAGTTTCTTACTCGCGTCGCTTCAAACTCTAATTATTAACATCCTTATACATATTGTCTGCTGTTTTATCTACATTTTCTAATGCGAATATTTCTGTCATTCTAGAGGACGATCTGAAGATGGGGAAAGCGCCGCGGGGCACTGGGGAGGAGCAGCGGCCCAGGGAAAGAGGGACCAGTGGATGGCAAGATCACAGGGCGGCCAGGCAGAGGCGCCACGCTGCGGTAGACTCGGGAACTAGTGCGGGTGTTCTACTGAAGTTCCTCGGCCCGAGTCCCTATCATGCAACGCCATGCGAGGCTCTGCTTGCCTCTCCTCGCGCCTCCCCCGCCCGCCATGACGCGCACGACGGCCGCATCATGAAATGCCGGAGTTACGACGCTCCGTGGGGACTAATGACAGATATTCGTGTTTCCAATAAGACAAACACATACTTAATATACCCTTTACCAGCCGCGGCGACGAATCCAAACATGCAATTGTGAGTCTCTGAAACTATCCGGCCAAGACACTGTGCCGGGACGAAGGTCAGCAACACTCGCACTAAAAGAAATTATCATTCAGCGTGCTGATCAAGCCAGGCCGACGCCGGGGAGCTCACGGTTCCAGTGTGTGTGTGTGTGTGTGTGTGGTATATATATATATATATATATATATATATATATATATATATATATATATATATATATAATTTTTTTTTTTTTTATTATTTCTTGGTTGGTTCTGCGGGATCAGATCAGGTGAGGCAGGAAGGCGTGTCTCCAGCGGGCGGAGGTGGGTGAGGTGCACATCTGAGGGTGGAGCAGGATACCTCAACCTGCATCAGATACTTTGAAAGTGGATGAGAACTCTATATATCCACCAAACCCTGCCACTTCTTCCTGCTCATCTTACCCCTGATCACCCCTAGCCGTGCATAGAGGCACAGCGTCCTGGCTTCCGTTAGACTGAACGGCGGTCCCTCCACGTTCTTGAGACGCTTACATGAACACCCAACTCTCTCTCTCTCTCTCTCTCTGTGTGTGTGTGTGTGTGTGTGTGTGTGCTCTCCGCGTCGCTATGCAGGCGGCGTTCCCACAGGCCGTCAGCGGGGCGGGCGGGGTGGGCGGGGCGGCGCCTGCTGGCCAGGTGAGCGCGGCCCCAGCTCTGCGACGGACACTGCACAAGGTGACAATACAATTAAAGCTTGCAACAGCGGCACCTCCCTTCCCCGCGAGCCGCCTTGATACGATGTGTTATCTCAGTGATGAATCGTCGCTGACATCTGATACACCATCTCGGGCTGTCGCTGCGAGTGGCGGCTCCCATTAGATATTGGTCAATGGGTCTTTGATAATTGCTGTACTGAGGTTACGGGGAGGGCAGGGAAGGGAAGCTCGGGAGAGGAGCTGGACCGAAGAGGAGATTAATGGACGTCAATCTGCAAAGGAAAACCCTACAACGTTAAATAATTACTGCAGAAGACGAAAGGGACCGGTCGTTCCTGCTGGGGTGGAGAAGGGAGGGGGATCGCCTGTGACAAGGGCGGGTAGAGCAAAGGAGGTCGTGCTTTTCACGGCCCTGCACTGTGGGGGTGTCAGCATAGCGCCGTCACCGCCAGAGCTGACACAGGGCAATCCCGCGGGCCTAGCATTACATTAACAATAATTATTACATCCGTGCACTGCTCATACGAGGCTAAAATAAAGGCGAACAATCCTAACTGACACACATTCTTGAAAACACTGCTGGGGGCGACGGCCGGAGGTAGAAGCCACCCAGGCGCTGTCCCAGGTGCCGCGCCTCACCCACGCCGCCACAGGTAATTGCCTTCAGCAGACTGCCTCGCCGGGTTGTGTCACGTTTATTAGCGCGCCTTCAGGTACACGACGCGGACGACGACCTCCACGGACCAGCCATGTTAATGTCCCCGTATGAGACTGAGTGTCTGTGTGTCTTGGTGACGGGGCGCGGGGCGGGGCGGGGTGACGGGAGGTGAAGGAAACACGGGGAGGAAACATGCGTGGGGGGTGCAACGGGCTGCGGGGTGGGGGGGGGTGATGAAGAGCGGGGAGAAGTGAGGTGCGGTGATGAGCAGAGCTGCGGCCGATGAAACAAGCGAGTAACTGAGTAATTACAGTACATACCGGGCGGCATTTTTCATTGTTATGTAATTAAGTGCGTGGGTTAACAGACACTTCATTATTGTTATCGGTACTTGTATTATTATTGTTATTACTATTATTACTTATTATTATTATTGTTGTTATTATTATTACTTATTATTATTATTATTATTATTATTATTATTGTTATTTATCATTATTATCATTTTCACAAAGTACTACTACTACTACTACTATTTCTACTACATCATCACCACTACCACCACCACCACCACCATCACAGCAGCAGCAGCGGCTCCATTTAAGGCGAACAACGCGCACCAAACACCCGACACGTCAACTACTTACTTTCATTTCCTCCGCATTTAATAGTTGCATATCACTAACACGACACTGATAATGCTCTATCATATTTCACTTCCCTCTCCTTATTACCGCCGCCTTCCCCGACCTTTCCCTGTGACACCCAATTCCCCCCCTCCCCTCTCCGCTCCCCTTTCCAGCTTAACACCTTAACATCCCCCTCCCCACGTATCTCCACCTATACCCACTCATCCACACCCCTCCCTCTTCCACTCCCCAGCCTCGAATCACCCCAATACCCCTCCCCATCACCCCATAATCAACTGTACTCACTCCCAGGCGACAAATGCCATAACCATCACCTCCCCGCCCCCTCCGTTCCCCTCCGCCACTCCCCCCCTCGCCGCCGGCACAGCACTTATATTTATCACCTGAGATGACCGGCCGCGAGGACTTGCAATGAAGAGTAAGGTGACAGTCGCAGTGATGAGCGAGTTGGTGCCCCGAGGAGGTTTGGTGGTCGTGGTGGTAACAGTAGCAGCAATGGTAGTTAAGAATTTGTCTGTTACAGTGAAGGAATGAAAAAAAATGTTGTGGTAATGGTGGTGGTGGTAGTGGTGGTGGTGGTGGTGGTGCTAGTGGTAATGAGGATTGTGAAGAGTATGTGTGTTTGATTGTCTATTGCAGATTCCCTTAGTTTTTGTTTTAATGTAGTAGTAGTAGTAGTAGTAGTAGTAGTAGTAGTAGTAGTAGTAGTAGTAGTAGTAGTAGTAGTAGTAGTAGTAGTAGTGGTGGTGGTGGTGGTGGTGGTGGTGGTGGTGGTAACAAATATTCTTTACTGATGTGAATAATTATAATAACAATAAATACATAACAATAATTATATATGCTGATGGATTACTCATGAAAAAGTTGTAATGTAACTCACTCACTCTCTCTCTCTCTCTCTCTCTCTCTCTAAAAGGTAGGCGGAAATCATCAACACCTAACTTAATAAGGTCACACGGCGGGTCACAGTGTGTGTGTGTGTGTGTGTGTGTGTGTGTGTGTGTGTGTGTGTGTGTGTGTGTGTGTGTGTGTGTGTGTGTGTGTATTCATTATTCACTGTGGAGGTGAGAGGGTGATGGAGGAGATGGGGAAGATGTTGAAGGGGAGTTAATGGTATTGGGGAAGGGGGTAGGGGGAGTGAGCGAAAGGAGTACGAGGGGGAGGGGTGGTCTCCATATATATGTACTGGTAGAGGCTCCCACCATTACCATATATTAAGTGGGTAATTGGTCCCTACTATACCACCACCACCACCACCACCGCCACCACCACCACCACCACCACCACCATCTTTATTTCCTTATCCATCTTCTCCACTTTCTTTTCTAAGTTTTCTATTTTCAATCTTCTCTCTTCATTTCCTCCTCTTCCTCTTCTCGAATAGAAGGAAGTAGAAGGGGAAGAAGACGCGAATAAAGGAAGGGTAGAAAGATAAAACTGAAAGATGGGAAGAAGAGAAAGAGAAAGAGGCAAATACTGAGGGGAAAAATGGAAGAAAAGATAGACAGACGAAGAAAAAGGAGAGGAATAAGGGGAAAAATTGATGGGAAAAAAAGGGAGAAAACGGAAGAGGAGAAAGCAAGAGGGAGAAATAAAGATGTAAAAGAAGAGAGGAAGGAAGGAAGGAAGGAAGGAAGGAAGGAAGGAAGGAAGGAAGTATTGATCAAAAAGAAAAAAGGGAACCTAGATGAAAGAGAAGAAAAATAAAGATGTGAAGAGAGGAGGGAGGGAGGGAGGAGGAGGAAGGAAGGAAGAAAAAGGAAGTACTGATTATAAACAGAAAAAAAAGAAGAGCGTGGATGAAAGAGGAGAAAGGGAAGAGGGAGAGCTAAAGAAGATAGGAAGGAAGTGGTTTTCATTACACTTAACCTTTGGCCGATGGAGGTGGCGCATAAATTCTCAATGTAAATTTTAATTAGTATATATATTTAGATAAATGGGAGTAAAAACACGACCAGAACTTAACCTCACCCTAGGGGAGAGAGAGAGAGAGAGAGAGAGAGAGAGAGAGAGAGAGAGAGAGAGAGAGAGAGAGAGAGAGAGAGAGAGAGAGAGAGAGAGAGAGAGGGGGTTAAGATGAAAATACCTTATCATATCACAGGAAATTTAATAGTTTGAGGTAATGAGTTTTAGTTTTTTTTTTTCTGGGAACATGGCAACAGTGAACCCAACTACACACACACACACACACACACACACACACACACACACACACACACACACACACACACACACACACACACACCGTAAAAGCTCATCTACATTAATATCTATAATATAAAAGTAATATCAGTAATAATCATACGAGTAATGATACGCTGGATAAAAATCTCTCTCTCTCTCTCTCTCTCTCTCTCTCTCTCTCTCTCTCTCTCTGGTTAATGGAAGGGATGGATACAATGTGGTATGAGGAAAATACTAAAAGGAATGTAAAATGAAAGTGAAAATAATGCATAAAAAATATACTAAATAAGGAATGAAGGAACTAATGAGTGCAAGATGAGGAAACAATAAAGAAAGTGACAATAAAAAGAAATGATGACATGAAATGAAAAACATAAATAAATTTACAAAAAGGAAAAAAATAGAGAAAGAAAGAAAGAAAGATTACCATGGAGAGCAACACAGACGGAGAGAGAGAGAGAGAGAGAGAGAGAGAGAGAGAGAGAGAGAGAGAGAGAGAGAGAGAGAGAGAGAGAGAGAGAGAGAGAGGAAAATAATAAGCAAGAATAACTACATGAATAAAAGAAGAAAAAAAAAGATAAAATAAATGGAACTAAATAAGACGCAATTACATAGGATAACAAACCACCTCAACCGCAACCACCACCACCACCACCACCACCACCACCACCACCACCACCACCACCACCACCAAGAACAAAACGAACAAATTGACTTGAATGAAAATGTGGACCAAAATTTCTGCGGGAACGAGAAATTATCAGGATCAGGAGAGAGAGAGAGAGAGAGAGAGAGAGGAGAGGGAGAGGGAGAGAGGGGGTGAGGGGGTGAAGGGGTGAGAGGGCAAGCAGGGCAACAGCAGGTGAGGTGAGGGGGTGAGGGCAGGTGAGAGGGAAGAGAGAGCTGGTGGGGAGATGTGTGAGGAGGTTCTGGTAGGGGTTGGGAGAGGGTGAGGGTGAGGGAGGAGGGTGGGGAGAGGTGTGGGGTGAAGAGGGAGGGGGTGAGGAGTGGCCTTCGGGGGTTGACCATTACCGATTGGACACGGTGAACACTGCCTAGCCACTGTGCCTCTCTCTCTCTCTCTCTCTCTCTTGCAGCCATAACCAGGATTTTTTTCTCTCATCTCTACAAGTTTCTGAATAATTTTCCTTCCTCAACTTGTTTCTATCTTCTGCATCATCACCATCATCATTATGGCCGTCTTTTTACTTGTCCTCATCCTTGTCCTTCTCCTCCTCCTCCTCCTACAGCTCCTTTATGCTTCTTTGTTACATACTCTGACTGGTTTTCCTCCTCCTTCCTCTCCTCCTCCTTCTCCCGCCGTCTTGTCTCCGATTAAGACGAGGAGGAACATCAAGAGAAGTTTGGAAAATATGGCATCAGACAGGTTGGCATGGAAACAGGTAACAACTTTGAACACACT
Source organism: Portunus trituberculatus (assembly GCF_017591435.1). Classification (NCBI taxonomy): domain Eukaryota; kingdom Metazoa; phylum Arthropoda; class Malacostraca; order Decapoda; family Portunidae; genus Portunus; species Portunus trituberculatus. The sequence continues at coordinate 10,806,488 of NC_059304.1, read as the reverse complement.
TACACAAAGCACCACATAAACACACACACACACACACACACACACACACACACACACACACACACACACACACACACACACACACTCAAAGGTAGCCTCATAAGGTGGCGTAAGTTTGGCGTAGCGTAGCAAGGAGTGATGTGTGTGGCGGCCGCCCTCTCCCTGTTCTCAGCCTCTCGTGGGTTATTAACAACTAATGGAGAGAGCTTGCTTAGTATGTATGGAGGGAGAGGCAGGGAGGGAGCCAGGGTGAGGAGAGAGGGAGGGAAAGAGGGTAAAGGAAATTACGATCCGTCTTCATATTTGCATACAGAAGCGTTCCAACCCTGTTTAATGTTTCGAAGTTAGTCCTGTTCCCTGTTCAGCTTTGCTAGTTAGTTAGTTAGTTTACAGGGGGCGGCACTGGGAGGTGAGGGAGGCTGGACGGAGTAAAGGAGGCGAAGGATGCTAGTAAATTTGGATTACAAGAAGGGGAGGAGTCAGTGAATGGAAGCGCTCTAGGAGAGTTTGAAAAAGTTAAGCATACTCCCATTAGGGTTACGACCAGCGAGGAACCCAGCGATGGATTCCGTTCAGGTAAACTTGACGGACAAGCCCCGCCCCTTGCCACTACGTGATCACCGATATACTGCGCACCTCCACTTGCTACATTGTCCACGTGCATGAATTTGAGTTCGCCGGGTGTAGTTATCAGTGGGTTAAGAGTGCACTGGTGGATGGGACTGGAGGACTGAAGGATAGAGGATAAGCTGGAACACGAGCAGAGGGATGAGAACTCTGAAAATACATGATTAGACCTGATGGGATTAACCGGCGAATCTAAAGCTGAAAATACTGCGGAAGATACTGGAACTAGAGACTGAAGATGATGCATGAAGAGGATTATGGCAGAGGTTGTTGAGAAAAGAAGAGGTTAGGGAATGAGAAAAAAATGACAGAATTACACCTGAAAATATTGAAGATTTAAGGTGCTGGGAACGAAGAAGTCTGTGAACTGAGAGTGCTGAGGGTTTAATATGCTGTGGGGCTGAGAGGATAGGGAGGGCAGGGGTGGCTGGCTGGGTGCAGGGGGGCAGGGTTCTGAGGAAAGTGGCGGTTGAGGGTGTGGCTAATGGAGGGGTCAGGACAGGTAAATCATGATACTTTACGTTCACTCTGTTTTACAAGGCAGATTTTATGTTTCAATTAGTCTCTATACAGCCATTAATGTCTTGCTGCGGGGAGAATATTGAAACTCAGATCTTATCCTCTTAGTCGTCCAGTCAGTCAGTCAGTGTTGTTGGCATCGCTTGATCTATCGTATAATATTTTCTGATAGTTTTAAAAATCCTACTCACTTTACCCTTTCCCTCTTATTTGCTCGGCCAATCACTCAATTTTTGGCATCTTTTGATCTATTGCATATATTTTGACTTTTTTTTTTTAATGAACTTGCTCCATTTCTCACTCACATGTTCCTTGATTTTTATTTTTTTTTATATTTTTAGCACTTCCAGGTAACACGTTGCTGGTGCATCTCCCTTTCTGACTTTCTTTATTCCTTCCCCTCACTGACCTCTTTTGTATTTCTCGCCTGCTGCCTCGCCTCTCTCTCTCTCTCTCTCTCTCTCTCTCTCTCTCTCTCTCTCTCTCTCTCTCTCTCTCTGTCTTATTTTTCCTTCACTTTTCCGCTTCTATCTATTCCACCTTTTCTCGTGCTTGCCTTCCCCTCTCCTTCCTTGCCTCTTCCGTTCTCTCCTCACCAGGTATACGAACGAAAGGCAAGTAAAATAATAATAATAATAATAATAATAATAATAATAATAATAATAATAATAATAATAATAATAATAATAAAAAAAATAGTTCCCCCTCTTGATAAAGTCTACCACAGAGCCGAACAGAAAACAGAGTCCAGCAAACAAGCTTTAATTGGGAAGGGGCAGGGGAAGAGAAAAGATGGAGAAGAGAAAGAGGAGGAGGAGGAGGAGGAGGAGGAGGAGGAAAGGAGAGCAATGCTTTTCCTTCCTTCCAAACCCAAACATTTACACATATTTACCACCTGTCATCTCTCTCTCTCTCTCTCTCTCTCTCTCTCTCTCTCTCTCTCTCTCTCTCTCTTTCAGGGCCGCCGCAGCAGAGGGACCAACGCTGTCAAGGAGGATAACAAAATTTACAGAATGTCTTAAAAAGTGAGAGGAAGGGAAACTGGGCGACGTTAGGGACTGACTCGACACACACACACACACACACACACACACACACACACACACACACACACACACACACACACACAGAATGTTGTCCCCAGTAGCAGATATTTTAATGCGTGTGCCAAGTGAAGAGTCTGGATGCATTAATGGCTGTGGGTGCATTAATGGATGAGTGGTGGCCGCCATCAAGACTTACTGTGCGAGGCGAGTGACGCGCGGCGGGTGCTGGCCTTGTGCGGCGGGAGTCACCTTACCTGAGGAGGAAAAATGTAAAGTTTTATAGACTGGACTGACAGGGAGTGGGTTTGTAATGAACTGATCTCTCTCTCTCTCTCTCTCTCTCTCTCTCTCTCTCTCTCTCTCTCTCTCTCTCTCTCTCTCGTACCCTGTGCACATGAATGAACACTTTATACATAAGTAATCCAATAAACAACACTGTATAATGTAAAAAGCTGAAAATTATTGGCTACACATGCAGTGATAACAATTAAAAACTCGCTTAAAATTGTCAACGTGAGAAATGCTATGCTAAAAAGATACTATTGATAGAAAACAAACAGAACAAAAAACACTCACAACATATGTGTCTAAAACACACACACACACACACACACACACACACACACACACACACACACCAATGGCGTGGATTTACCATCAGTGACTTAATTGCATGAATTTATGAATGAACTTCCACTTACAACCCCCAAACCCCCTTAACCACTCCCCTCCCTTCCCCTCCTCTACTCTCCCCTGCCCTTCCCCTCCCCAAAGGCATACACTACCCAACTTCGCTTCCTCAGCAGCACTTATGACCACCTGGCGCTGAGGGTAACCAGTGCCAAGGGAGGGGAGGAGGAGGGAGGGAAGAAGACGGTGACCCCTGAATAGCCTTGATGACCTCCACGTGACCTAAGACGTGCTCCACAGTATTCTCTCAACGACATGCTGGCAATCCTTCGGTATCTCAGTAGTGGCCGCTAGGGGCGCTGCACGGTGCTACAGGTGTTGGCGAGGAGAAGGGAGTGGTGGTGGACGTTAGGGGGAAGGGACAGGGAAGGAGGGGTGAGGAGGGAGAGGACTGGGTAAGATGGAAGGGTAAGGAATGAGGGGATAATCAGAAATGTATGGAGAGAAGAGGGAGAGTAAGGAGTTGCAGGTGGAGGAAGAGAATGATGGGAGATGGAAGGGCGGAGGGATAGAGGGAAGGAAGGACAGAAAAAAGTGAAATATTGAAGGAGAGAAGGTGACGAGAAGAAATGGAAATGAAATACATAGAGAAAGAAACAAAGAGTCAATAGAAAAAAAAAGGAGAAAAAATGATGAAAACTCTCACTATAGAATGTGGAACAAAACAGATACTGATACCGAAAAAATGCATTAGAAGGAAAAAAAAAAAAAAAAAAAAAACGATGAAAGAAGAGAAACAAAAAAAACAGGTGTAAAATTAAATAATGAGAAAAATACATAAATAGATAAGAAAGGAAAAAAATGAGAGAGAGAGAGAGAGAGAGAGAGAGAGAGAGAGAGAGAGAGAGAGAGAGAGAGAGAGAGAGAGAGAGAGAGAGAGAGAGAGATAAAAGGTGAAAGTAACAGACAGACGTACTTCCCAAGAGATGCACACAACGGGGTTAGCGTAGAAGTCAAAATAGAGATGGATGAGGCGGAGGTGATGGCAAGGAGCAGCTGGGGAATACTGGAGGCTACCGATGTGTGTGCTAGGGATGAAAGGACGTGCGGCAAAGGGAAGAAGAAGGGACAGGGAAGGGCGGAGCTACAGGAGAGGCGCAGGACATTAAAAGACACTGCGTAGAGTTTATGGGCATCAGGGAGTCGCTACTTTCAAGGCGAAGAATAAGGAAAACGGTGAGTTACTGCGAGACCTGACGTAGATCTTAAGGTTTCCGGCCTGCTTATTGACTTACTGGGAGAACCGTGGCCTCTTGGGGGGAAGGGAAAGGGGGAAAGGTAAGTTGGAGGAAATGAGGATCTGAGCGAAGTTGTAGCATGTTGTATGTTGATGTAGTGCTTTGGGAGGTGATGGTAACAGGTGGGGAGAGATTAGGAGGTGAGGAAAGCAGGTGGGGAGGTAAAAGAGGAGGAAAGAAGATGGGAAAGCAAATAAAGAAAGATGGGAAAGTTATGAAGTGCTGATTGAAGGAAAAAATAGGTGAATGAGCGTAAAAAACAGACAAAGAGAAAAAGAAAGAGAGAGAGAGAGAGAGGAGAAAGAGAGAGATAGTGAGAGGGAGAGGAAAGGGTACAGCTGTTGGGGAGCATGTACAGGTGAATCAGGTGGAAAGGGATAATTGGCAGGGGAAGAAGGGGTACAATGAGTCCAGTGCAGAGGGAGAGAGAGAGAGAGAGAGAGAGAGAGAGAGAGAGAGAGAGAGAGAGAGAGAGAGAGAGAGAGAGAGAGAGAGAGAGAGAGAGAGAGAGAGAGAGAGAGAGATATCATGACACTATGCAAGCAGGAGGAGGAGGAGGAGGAAGAGGAAGAGGAAGAGGAAGAGGAAGAGGAGGAGGAGGAGGAGGAGGAGGAGGAGGAGGAGGAGGAGGAAAAGGAAAAGGAAAAGGAAAAGGAAAAGGCAAAGGCAACGGAAAAGGAAGAGAAAGAGAAGAAGGAAGAAGAAGAGGAAGAAGAGGAGGAGACGACAGCTTAGTGAAGGAGCAACCTGACGAAGTAGATCCAGTTTGTGTTTTATGGGTGGGGCGGGACGAGGCGGGACGGGTTGGGGCGGGGAAGAGGGAGAAGGGAGAGGGAGGGGTTAGGAAAGGGACGACAGGAACCCCACTAACGACTGCCTGCTCTAGATAACACCCCAACATCCTCCCCCTCCTCACTCCCCATCCTCCCCAACTCTTCTGCCGACAAGTCTCCTCCTCCTCCTCCTCCTCCTCCAGCAAGAAGTTTATCCAGCCATGTCTTGCAACAACACCTGTAGATCCCCATAAAGAGAGAAGATTGAGGAGGAGGAGGAAAAGGAGGAGGAGGAGGACGCAAACTCGATTAAATAAAAATATAAACAAGGACACACACACACACACACACACACACACACACACACACACACACACACACACACACACACACACACACACACACACACTTCCTAGAAATATTTACTAACAAGGGGAGGTCAGACTCGTGTTTCCCTTTGCTTTGAAGTCTCCCCTCTCCATTTACCTTATCGCCGCCCCTCGCACTCGCCCTTATGACACCCTTCCCGCGCCCTTATCAAGCTACCCGCACCCTTATCGCTAACCCCTTGCCCTCACTCACACACACATACATACATAAACAAAAACACGCAACTTCTTAACCAAATACACACTCAATCAATATTTGTCTCATCAAAGCCAAACTCTATCTACATTTCCTTCTTTCCTTCCCTTTATCAACTTGTCAATCGTTCTTATCGCCTCTTATCACAGTCCCAACTCTTCCCTGTCCCGCCCCGGCCCCGCATGAGCCAGTGCGGGACGGGAGGTGGGGCGGGGTGGCTGAGTAATGGCCGCGCCTTACGCTGACAAATGGAAGGGAAGGGTGATGGCGGCGGGGACCACGTTTGCCCTGTTATTATACACACAAACCTTCCGAGCTCCCCACTACGCCCCGCTCCGCCCCTCCCCACGCCTCTGCCTCGCCACAGTCAGGCAGAAAGGACGAGGGGGCGGGCAGGGGGCGGGCAGGGGGCGTGCAACAGGGAGGAGTGAAGTAGGTGGAGATGGAGGAGGATAATATTAAGAACTCTATCTCCTGGTGAAGGGAAAATGGTGAAATATTGCAGCTTTTGCCTTGCAGTGGAGGGGAGCAGGTGGTGATGGAGGAGGAGGAGGAGGAGGAGGAGGAGGAGGAGGAGGAGGAGGAGGAGGAGGAGGACAGGAGGAGGTAAAAGGAGGAGAAAGATATAGTGGTGAATGAGGTGATGATATTGCAAGTGGCAAGAGAAGAGAGAGAGAGAGAGAGAGAGAGAGAGAGAGAGAGAGAGAGAGAGAGAGAGAGAGAGAGAGAGAGAATAAGATCACAGTTTTTATCTTCTTGCTTCCACGAGACAGCAGAAGAGTGAGGAGTGAGAAGAGAAACAGGAAGGAGAGAAGGAGAGGCAGGAAGGAGAGGGGGAGAGGTGACGAACGACGGGTGACGAGAGACGGGTGAAGGGGGAGGGAGAGTTGGGAGCAGCGGAGTGTGTGTGTGGAAGACAGTAAGAGTGAAGGGAGAGAAGGAAGAGGAGGAGGAGGAGGAGGAAGAGAAGGGAGAGTACTGAAGGATAAGAAGAAAAGAGGAAAAAAAGAGAGTGTAATGAAAAAAAAAGAAAACCAGATCAGTGTGTGTGTGTGTGTGTGTGTGTGTGTGTGTGTGTGTGTGTGTGTGTGTGTGTGTGTGTGTGTGTGTGTGTGTGTGTGTGTGTGTGCATGGTTGCCTAGTTACGAGTGAGTCAACGAAACAGTTTCCCTTAATTAAAAGTACGAAGAGAACAAAACGACGAGGAGGAGATCACGTGACCAGAGAGAGAGAGAGAGAGAGAGAGAGAGAGAGAGAGAGAGAGAGAGAGAGAGAGAGAGAGAGAGAGAGAGAGAGAGAGAGAGAGAGAGAGAGAGAGAGAGTGGATACGTGAGGGAATGGGTGAGTATATAAGTGGATGAGGAAAGGCGTGGGTATGTGATGGAGTGAGAGAGGAAGTGAGAGTGGAAGCGTGCGTGAGTGAATTGGCAAAGGAGAGAGAGAGAGAGAGAGAGAGAGAGAGAGAGAGAGAGAGAGAGAGAGAGAGAGAGAGAGAGAGAGAGAGAGAGAGAGAGAGAGAGTGAAGGAGTGATTTAATGGGAGTGTGTGTGTGTGTGTGTGTGTGTGTGTGTGTGTGTGTGTGTGTGTGTGTGTGTGTGTGTGTGTGTGTGTGTGTGTGTGTGTGTGTGTGTGCGTGAGTGCATGAGAGGGTGAGTGCGTGCGTGAGGGAAGGAAGGAGAGCTTGACTGCAGGATTACCAAACTGTTTGACTAATGAATTAACTCTCTCTCTCTCTCTCTCTCTCTCTCTCTCTCTCATCAAGTATTCACGCATAATACACACAGACACACGGACACACACATCACATGAACAGGCACATGACGGCTGGATCTGAGCACCACGGAAGTCACCCTCCATATGAATACCAGACTCGGTAATGACGGGAACAAACACCTGCTTAATGCACACCAATGCCGAGAGAGAGAGAGAGAGAGAGAGAGAGAGAGAGAGAGAGAGAGAGAGAGAGAGAGAGAGAGAGAGAGAGAGAGAGAGAGAGAGAGAGAGAGAGAGAGAGAGAGAGAGAGAGAGAGAGAGGAACTTCAATCTCACAAGTCTCAAAATCTCAAATACTCAGGCCTTTACCAGCCTTTCCCCTCATGACGACCTCCCAGTAAGCCT
>NC_059304.1:10768892-10793892 GCF_017591435.1 Portunus trituberculatus | reverse complement strand
CCACCCCTAAGCCCCGACACCCGCCTCGCCGCGCCCTCTAATAAAAACATAATCAACACTGATTTTCACCTCTACACCCGCGCTATCAGACATCACACACCGCTCCACCGCCCACCGCCCACCACCCCGAGCAACACACACACACACACACACACACACACACACACACACACACACACACACACACACACACACACGGACATACACATTTTACCGAGGATTCTTACAACATACAACCGGACGCGTCTCATTACCATCTCGTCAATAATGCATCTCGTTCCCAACATGTCCATGTCCTCACGTTCCTTCTCGTCTATGGTACACACGCGGAAAGAGAGAGAGAGAAAAAAAAAATATAAAAAGATCACCACCACAACCACTACCACCACCACCACCACCACACATCACCATCAAGCCATCCCATTACCGTTTCTTTTTCTTTTTTTTTCCTTTCCTGGTGGTGGTGGTGGTGGTGGTGGTGGTTCTGCTGGTGCTGTTACCGCTGTTACCGCTGCTGCTGCTGACGTGTATGTCTACTGTATTATCACCGTAACCACAACTCTCTACACGGACCGCTGCAAAACTCACCTCTTCCTCCCCTCTACCTCCCCATCCCCCAATCGACCCAGCCCCACCGCACAGCTTTACGGGCGCGGACGACAACCTCCCCTACAGTTATGAGGGCGGGTGGCGGGTGGTGGGCGGCCTTCACGCGGCGGCCACCAGGACAGCAATGTAGCGAAGCGATAAGAGGGCGCGGATAGCCAGGTACGGCGAGGCATTGCGAGTTGACAAGGGCCTGACTCTCTCTCTCTCTCTCTCTCTCTCTCTCTCTCTCTCTCTCTCTCTCGCCGTCCCCGCTACCTGCGCCAATAAACACCGCCAACAGGACCTAAATATCGATAAAGGACCAGCACGGCTCAGGAATGGTCGATGGGCTATCGTGGTGAAGACAGACACTTCCCTGTCCCTTCCCCCGCAGCACCCCAGCAGCAGCAGCGGTGACGAGGGGGAGAGATGTGCAGGAGAGAGAGGCAAGGGAGACACATACAGGAGTGGGATTATTGAGGATGAAAGGACGGTATCTGAAAAGGGATGGAAAGAAATAAAAGGGAGGTGATGCGGAGAGATGCATGCGGGAGAGAAGCAAAAGGGAGGTCTCTGCAATGAAGGTATAGAGAAGTTATGGTAAGTAAAAATGCTGTAAGGAGTAAAAAGAGGAGATTTTATGATAGAAATACATATAATTGAATCATTGGATATATCTATAGGAAAAATCTTCAAATAAAGTCAAGAATAAGATCAAGTAATGGAAAAACATTTAACAACTAGCATTTTCTGAAGGATGAAGAACTTGAGAGGGAGTTATCTTTAAAGTAAAAGACTAACATAAACAAAAGAAGACCAATGGCAAATTACTGAACACATAAATCATAAACATAAGGAGGAGGGAAGAGAGGGGAGGGAGGGAGGGAAGGAAGGAGGGAAGGAGGGAGTCTGGGAGAGGACGGGCAGGAAGGAGAGAGGGAGAGAGGGAGAGGATGAGGAGTGAGGCAGGTATGAAATATGGCGGTCATGATGGTATCGCCGCGTTTCACAGGTCATACTATTACGCCACGATCCTATCTAGGCGCCTTGTGACGGTATCCGGCCGCCTTAACACACACACGGGGCCTTTACGCACGCACACTCACACACACACACACACACACACACACACAGACTGTCTAACATCACCACTTCACACGAATAGTAAAAAGACTTATAATATCAAGCACGGACTGTCTTATAACTTGCTCATATTCTTCTCCAGTGAAAAAGTATTCCTAATATTTTATCATTACTGTCTATAAAAGCCACAGGGATAGTTCGTCAGGTTATCATGGCAGTTTTTTTTCCAGTTAACATGTAAAATTCTTATGATTTCCTTTACCTTAAAACAAAATAAAACCTGCGTTCTTATTTTTCAGGCCGAGACGATTACTCAGCTTTCTTTTGCTATTTCAATACTAAAGCGACAAAAATCCCGTAAAATCACCACTGTAACCACAAAAACATCCTTGAAAACTAAACACAACATCCACAACATTCACTACAAAATGTTAAAAAGAGAGAACACAACCAAACGATTATAAAAACACTGACCTATACACCAAACCACCACCAACCTCTTCCCTTCGCCTTTATGACCAATATGCTTTCTATTACCTGCCCTGCCGAGCCTCCCTCACCCATCCCATCAAGGCCACTCAGCAGGGCGCCTCCCATATGAACGCCCTGCCCGCCTCCCACTATTCAAGGGTCACTGGCTAAGCTGCTGTGACCTTCCGTGCCCTTGTTTCCCAGAGAAGAGGGTAAGGGAAGGAATGGGAGTAAGGTTACTGGTGTTTTTATTTGCAATCTCAGACACACTACAAGTTTTCTATACAAGTAATTACCAAACATCTCTATTGAGGTGTGGTGTGGGAGCGGAAGAGGAAGAGGAAGGGGCCAAGGCGGGGCAGGCTGCACTTCCATCATCCTAGACAAGCGCATCACCGCCCCCGTAACGCCCCGCCTCGTCCCACTCTGCCCCGCCCCGACTGTCAAAGTAACCCGACATTCCCCGGACATACCCCGACAAGCTCCACGTCATTCCAATCAGCTCCTTCTTCCCGTACTCCTTGATTATCTCTCGTCTTTTTCTTTTTCTCTCTTTTTGTTGGTGGTGGTGAGGGGCGGTGGGCGAAGAGGGTAACGGAATGTTTGTTTGGGGTATAATTGCTTTGTGAACACTGCTGTTGTTGTTGTTACGTTCGCTTGAAGCATCGTTAGCGCTAATTACTGTGGCTAATACATCATCACTTATCGAATGCTGGCGCCACAAGCATCTACCGAACTCATGCTGAAAAAAAAAAAAAATTGAAAAAAAAGAAAAAAAAAAATACTATACCGAATTACAAAGCTGTTTTTTTAGGTCTCGCATGGAAGAAATGATAAAAAAAAAAAACAGAACTCCTGAATTGTATATAAAAACTCTTGTCTCTCGTACAGAAGGAGGGAGTGTACATAAAGTGTATAGCAAGAGGATGTATAGGGAGGGGAGTTAAGTTGTCGCCAGGCGTGATCATCCCTCCTCCCCCTGCCCTCACCTCCCTGCCACGGGCGTCACCACCTGCCGGCCGCGACGTCGGTCCTAATTGTGTAACTTGTACATTTTACGACTGGGAACACTCTGTTTTTATGGACTGATTACGAAGGGCGGCGGGCGGTGAGAAGGGGGAAGCGAGGGAGGCGACGAGGAAGTGCAGGGGTGAGCAGTGAGGTGGTGACGTGCGTGAATGCAGGTGACGAGCTGTGGTGGTGGTGGTGGTAGTAGTAGTAGTAGTAGTAGTAGTAGTAGTAGTAGTAAAAAGTAGTAGTGATAATTTTGTTTTGTTGTGTTGTAATTTTCACCAATTTCCTCACCATCATACAAAAAACAATACAACAACACAAGATGAATAGCAAGAACACAAAAAATAGCATCATGGACACAAACTTAAATAAAACAAGAAAAAAAATAAAGAACAAACGAAAGAGAGAACCCGGATAAGAGAACACGGGCTGAGACGAGACAGCTGAGGCAAGGCAAGGAGAGGAGAGAGGGAGAGAGGTGAGGACGCTGGCTGGCGGGCTGGCGGGCTGGCTGGCTGGCTAGGTGGCTGGCTGGCATGTCCCTCAAGTCCCCGCTTCGTCGCAGGTAACCACGCGTGCACGAGGAGCCAATTCCTGCCGCGGCGACAGCTACATGAAGGCACGCATTCCTCTCCTCCTCGTTAGGCAAAGAAAGCAAAAACACGACGCAGAAAGAGACGAAGAAAAAAAAAGAGCAAAAAAAAGAAAGCAGAAATGGCCCCAAGCATCAACATTCGCATTCATCTCATAACGCTTGGAAATACGAAGGGGGAGAGGAGAGGAGAGGAGAGGAGAGAAGGGAATGGGTGGAGACAAGAGGAGGAGGAGGAGGAAGAGGAAGAGGAGGGAGGTAATAGAGGTCACTTGAAGGAACAACTAATTAGAAGAGGAGGGATGATTATTATGAAAGAAAACACAAAATGAGAGAACACACGGGTGAGGCTCGCAACATGAAAATTCTTGGGAGGAAACTGAAGGAAAAAATAATTAGAAAGATAAGAAATGAGATAAGATTACGTGATAAGGAGAGAGAGAGAGAGAGAGAGAGAGAGAGAGAGAGAGAGAGAGAGAGAGAGAGAGAGAGAGAGAGAGAGAGAGAGAGAGAGAGAGAGAGAGAGAGAGAGAGAGAATTATGTATTTGAGGAAGAGGACAGGAAAAAAAAGAGGCAGGATATTACTTTTGTGTGTGTGTGTGTGTGTGTGTGTGTGTGTTCACTTACCTACACATTCATTCATTTAATCGCACACACATAGTCATAAGCATGCAGATGGAAGATTATCAGCAAAAAAATACTCCCTGACTGGCTAACGTATGCTTGCAAGGGGCGAGATAGGCAGGGAGGGAGGAGATTGAGGGGGAGGGAAAATTTAGAAGGGAGAGAGAGAGGGAGGAAGTCGGGAGGAAAGTCTTAAAAGTATGATAGGGAAAGATATGATAAAAAGAGGAGAAATAAAGCAAGTGATGAAGAAGAAAAAGGAAAAGAGAAGAAATAATGTTGCAAAAAGATTGAAAACAAGGAAGAGATAAGCAATGAGAAATAAAACACAGGTAAAAGATAAAGGAGAAGAGAAGGAAAGCAAAAATGGGGAATGTTGCGAAAGTGGTAATTCTGGAAGAGGGAAATGGGAGACAAGAATGATGGGGAGTATGGAGATACGAGAAGTGGGGAGATGGAAGTGGAGGAGGTGGAGGGGAAGTGGAGGAGGTGGAGACGCGGTGGCAGTAGTGTGGTCGTGTGTGGTCGAGTGGCTGCCTCCACCACCACTACCACCACCACCAGGCTGCGGCCACCGGGAGGAGATTTCAATGCTGGTATTGGTGGTGAGCTGCGCCTCGCCGCACCCACCACCCCGCCCCCGTCACCAATGATAGGTGGGGAGGAGGAGAGGGGAGGGGATGGGAGGGGGGTAATGGACATCCTATAATCAAGAAACGGCGGACACTGAGGACTTCTGTTCAAATTGAGGTCAAGAAAGACGTTTCCCTCGAGTTTGGCAAGACATGTAACCAAACCAATCATGTGGGGAGGGGAAGGAGTGGCTAGTCTCCGCCTCCCTCCTTCCCTCTCTCCCTCGCTGTTTCCCTCGCATCCTCCGTGCGGTGAGGCCACACTCGCCGCCTCCTCGCCGCAGTAACAGCCGCTGCTGGTCACCGAACCCTCCCTGCCGCTTCTCCTCTCCTCCCCCCGCCCACCCGCTCCCCGTCACCTGGCTGCGCTCAGTATGCTAATGAAGGAGATTACTAGCATGGCTTGTTACCAATATTGCCGTATTATCTTTTTTAATTGATGTTTTCATGTCTGCCCTTCATCCAGTGATTCTTTCAGTTCCATTCTTTCCTCCCATCGTTTTTTAATCCCCTCTTCCCCACCACGCGCCGGCAAGGCTACTGACCGGGCCCTAATTACCTTATTACTTCAGCTCTTACCTGCCTACCGCGGCTACCCTTCTCACCCTGTCTATCTGTCTTTATTTTTCATCTTCAGTCTGTCTATCTCTGTGTATATCCTTCTCTTACAAGCCCGCCGCCGCATCCGCCACCACCGCCACCGCTTTCCTTACATAGGCGAGGCAAATAAATCACCGAGTGCCAGCTGGCCCACAGGTGTCCTACGGGTAGGCTAAGGTAAGCCCCTTCCCGCCTCGCTGCAGCCCTGCCAACTGTTTGTCTCTCACGCCAAGGCTTTCCTTTCCTTCTTCACTTCCACGAACCTAGTGACGCCCCTGACAGAGAGAGTCTTTTGTCCGCCTCTTGGTCCTTCTTCGCTGTTGAGAGAAGGGCTACTCAGGGACTACTCAGGGAGAAAGAAAAACTACGGTGCGGAAAATGATATATCTACTCATCTGACCAATCACTCGGCCTACATCATCTTCTTCTATTCCTATTCCTTCACTGCACCACCACTTCTACCACCACCACCACCACCACCGCCACTACTACCACCAGCAACCGGTACTCCTGCCAAAACCACCACTATCATACTATCACACCACCACCACCATCACCACCACCACTAACAACACGCGTATAGCAGCGGCCGAAACCGGTTGTGGCTATGAACTTGTAGGGAAGCAGATGGGGGAAAAAAGGGGCGGTAGGTAGGGTGTAGAGGTGTGCTGTCAGCCCGGGGACTTTGGACTGAAAGAGGCAGCCAGCGCTTCACCACCGGCGCGGCCATATTAGCACGACAGCTACATAATGGCGGTGTGTACGACGAGAAGAGTTACAAATAGTTTTTTCTCCTTGGTAAGGGAGTGGAGGGATTATAGGGAGCAGGAGGCCGGCACGAGAGATACTGGCGAGGCTGGGGAAATGACGGGGACAAGGCAAAGGGAAAGAGAGACGTTGGGACATAGAAAAAAGCTGAGGGTAGGAGGAGAGGAGGGTGTGAGGGGAGGTATTAGGAGACTAGCCACCCTTGTCCTGGGAAACAGAGCAGCTGATGTTTTGAGTGTTGTAAAAAAAAAAAGGAAACTACTGGGAAGAAGAAAAAAAAAAAGTGTAGGATAAATAAGGAATGAAACGCATAAAAAGTCTGCCATGTAAGGATGCAAACTCCCAATCAGTCTGATGTGAAGGAAAGAATCACAATAAAATTAGGCGATTACCAAGTCCAGGCATTCCAGTAACGAGGTTATACACGTTCAGTTACGAATTTACAACCAAGCCACAGAGGGATTGTCGTGAGCCGGAACCCAACGCGCAACTTTCAAGCCGTCCAATGACCGGCAATGACGACAGACCTGAGAAAATATCATGGCCTTGTGAGGATCCCTGATCTGATCCGAGGCAGCGTCACTCCACACCACCACCACTCTACCACTCTACCACACCACAGCAGCACTCTATACCTTACCACTACATCATCACGCCACCAAACTACCACACCACACCATTCTAATACTCCACTACACCACCACGCCACCAAACTACCACACTACCCCTCCACCACGCCGCTACTCCACCACACTGCCACTCCAGCCTTGCCCTGGGAGCCGCTGGGTCGACCTAATACATTACTGGACTTTACGGACGCGAGTGAGGGCGAGCAGCGTTGCCAGCAGCCGTATCCAGCTCCATAGGTAAGAACAATAGAACCAGGATGAAGGGGAAGAGGAGAAGAGGCGGAGGGGCGGAAGGCAGTGGGGGGGAGGATGACCGGCGGGACACCTGCTGGGGAGTTAACTAAAAATATATTTCATGCTTAGGTGAGCTCAGCGGGGGCGGGACCTGTGGCGGCCGGCGCATGACCCACCCATCACCGCCAGACACTTGCTGGGGCCGCCGCTCCAGCCCCGACCCGACCCGACCCGACCTGAGGAGCGGCGGAGGCACTGACAAGGTAGAGTGGGACGGGGCGGGGCAGCACGGGGCGGAGAGATCTGGGGCACGTCGTCCAACCTCTCCCACACGACTTGCAGTAAATACGACTACCAGCAGCCGGAGAATCCCCACTGGCATGACAATCGGGGACAAGAACAATATATTACTTCGGCGGCGTTTGAACATGTTCTCTTATGCATACAGCGTGGAGAGCAGCGACTGGTGGCCCGGGGAGGGAGAAAGGAGGACGTGGAAGGAGGGAGGGAAGGAGTTGTGGTGGAGTGTGGAGATTCTTGAGAGGAGAAAAGATGCGTATTGGAGGAGCACTACGGTGGAAGCGATGTTTGGCTGATGGTGTTGGGAGAGGAGAGTGGATGGGAGAGAATGGTAAAGGAGAGAAGGGGTTACAGCACTATGAGGGTTCTCCTAAGGGTGGCATGGCTGAAAGGTGAGTGAGGAAGGGAGAGGAGAGAAGGAACAGAGAGGGTAGGGGTGGGGGATGGGAGGGGATGCTAACACGGAGGGGGAGGAGCACCATAGCGTAACAAAGCCAGAAAAATACACATCCTGGAGGAGCATCCCGCACACAGCACCCCGCCACGCCCTTACCTGCTCCCTCTTGCTGCTACACGCCCCGCCGCAGCCACCACCACCACCACTACCACCATCACCACCACCACCAGCACTGCCAGTTCCATCAGCACCTCCATCTTACACATTAGTCTCCCACTTGGAGCTATTTGACTAATCTCCATGCAATCCATCACGTTCAGAGCCAGCACCACCACTGCCGCCACCGCCACCACCACCACCACCACCACTGCTGACCTCCGCCGCGCCCCTCACAGCAGCCGCCGCTCCAGAATGTGATGCACAACCTTAGCAGGTCCTCTTGACAAACTCGTTTCCGTCAGTGGGTTAAAAATTAGCGGCGGAACGCGAGTGTAATTACTGTGTTGTCTGCGTGGATGGGTGGATGGGTGGTGCTTGTCCTCCTCCAGGCTCTCACTAAGACCTATTCTTCTCCTCCTTCTCGTCCTCCTCCTCCTCCTCCTTCTCTTCCTCTTCCTCCTCCTACTACTATTATTCTCCTTCCGTCTCCTTTATCTCTCCTCCTTCCTCCTCCTCACGCAATGTTGTATGTGCTTTTTCATTATTCCTCTCTCTCTCTCTCTCTCTCTCTCTCTCTCTCTCTCTCCCCTTTACTCTCCCCAAACATATATACAGTTAATCTCCCTCCCTCCCTCCCTCTGTCCTTCTCTCCCTCTCTTCCCTCCACTCACATAGTTTATCTCCCTCTCGCATCTCCGTCACACACTCTTCTGACATGTACTCCTCCTCCAGTTCATCTCTCCCTTCTCACGTATTCCTCTCTCTCTCTCTCTCTCTCTCTCTCTCTCTCTCTCTCTCTCTCTCTCTCTCTCTCTCTCTCTCTCTCTCTCTCTCTCACATTACTCTCAAGTCCTTATAACTCACTATCCCTCACCTTCATCATCATCTTGCACGTTCCTATCACCATCATTCATACTCTCTCTCTCTCTCTCTCTCTCTCTCTCTCTCTCTCTCTCTCTCTCTCTCTCTCTCTCATTCGTCTTCGCCTCGCAACACCTGTCTCTCTCATCTGTCGCATCTTCTCATTGCCTCCTCTCTTCCTCCTCCTCCTCCTCCTCCTCCTCCTCCTCCTCCTCTCCTCCTCCTCCTCCTCCTCCTCCTCCTCCTCTCCTCCTCTTCCTTTTCGTCTATATTGCAAGTGCTTATCATTACACCTATCTCCGCCTCCTGTCTCCCATCAGCTCTCCCTCCGTCTATCTCCTTATCTCCCACCTGGCCTCCGATGTTCAAATTAACCTGTCATTCACGCTGAAAATTATGTCCTAAACACCAAAAATAAATAAACACCTGATAAATGGCCAGCGAAGGTAATACAGGTAAGAGTGACGGTGTTTACAGGTGAGTGTGGGGTCTCTCTCTCTCTCTCTCTCTCTCTGCTTGTCTTGCTTTTCTGGGTTTTGGAAAGGGTTAAAAAGAAAAAGAGGTGGGAAAGAAAGGAAGGAGAAAGGGAAGGGAGGTAAAGAGGAAGAAAAAAGAGGGAGAGAGGGAATGAATGGAAGGGAGAGTAAAGGAGAGAGTGAAGGAGAGGGATAGGAAAAGGAGCAAGAGAATGGAAGGTAGGAATGAAAGAGTGAAGGGAGAGGAAGGGGAGGGTGAGGGGAAGGAAAGAAAGATGGAGAAGGGAGGGAGGAAACAAATAGTGAAGCAGAGGGTGAAGAAGAAGGAAAGAAAGAGGGAGAAGAGAAAGGGGGAGAGGAAACGAAGTGAAGGGAGGTGAAGCAGAGAGTGAAGAAGAAAAGAAAGAGGGAAAAGAGAATGGAAGAGAGGAAACAAATAGTGAAGGGAAGAAATGTGATAGAGAAACCATAACGGAAAATAGAGAAAACACAGAAATTCAAGTTTGCCGCAGTAAACAAATAAATCTCTCTCTCTCTCTCTCTCTCTCTCTCTCAAGACCTCCACCTCCTCCACCAATCACAGTCCGATCTTCATCTTGGCATCTGCAGAAACCGAAGCCGAGGAATGCTGAAGTGCCGTCTGCCTCCCTGCAATTATGATCCCAAACACCTGCATGCGACTCTGGCCCTTGCAGCGAGGCCCCTCAACACCGCCTTTCCCTCCCCGCTGGCAGGCGCTCACATCCTTCACAATGATCTTATTCTCTTTTAAAAGCTTCTTGGATTTTATATTCATTAGTGGAGTTTTACCGCAGCCCCCCCCCCTTGAGTCTTTTCACACGCCGCTAATGCCTTCGTTGATGAATCCTCCCTCCACTTCCTCCACCTTCTCCTCCTTCTTTTCTTCCTCCTCCTCAGACATAGACTTCTTCTCCGTCGCTGCCTTCCTCATCCTACGCCTCTTCCTCCTCCTCCTCCTTGTGTCTTACCTGGTGTGGTCCTGTCCCATCCCGCCCTTCATCATTACACTCTCCTCCTCCTCCTCCTCCTCCTCCTCCTCCTCCTCTTTCTTGGGCGTAATTAAAGGACGTCTTAACCCTTATTAAACGCAAAGTCAGTAAAAAACAACCTCTTTTGTGAAGCATGTTGTCGAGCCGCGTTATTATGATGCACCGAGGCAGGGAAATACAAAATAGAAAACAAATAGTGTAAGTAATAATGGTAAGGTATTTCCAAAGACGACTA
This sequence comes from Portunus trituberculatus, assembly GCF_017591435.1. Taxonomy (NCBI): domain Eukaryota; kingdom Metazoa; phylum Arthropoda; class Malacostraca; order Decapoda; family Portunidae; genus Portunus; species Portunus trituberculatus. The sequence continues at coordinate 10,783,218 of NC_059304.1, read as the reverse complement.
GGGTGAGTCAGTAAGTCAGGCTGAGTCATTCTTGTATTGAGTCGCTATGTAAGGATGAGGAATGAAAAGGGGGGGGGGGCAGTAGGAAGGAGAGTGAAGAGGGGAAACGGGAAAGTGAGGGAAGAATGAAGGAAAAAAAAGGGAAACAACAGGGAAAGGCGAAGGGATAAGTGAGGGTAGAATGGAGAGAGAGGAAATGAAAGAGAATAGGAAAAAAAATAAAAGACAAAAATAGGATAGGGGGTAGAAGGAAGGGAAAACAAAGAACAAGGTAAGGAAAAGGGAATGAGTAGACAGAGAAATGAAACACAAAATAGAAAAAGAAAAGGGACAAGAAATCCAAGGGGAAAGGAAAGGGGAAGATGACAGTTCAGTGCAGAAGGAAGGGAAACACGGGAGAGAGAGAGAGAGAGAGAGTTGGGGGAGAAAAGGTGAGGCAATCAAAAGTAGGGGAGAAAGACAGGTGAGTGAGGAGCTACGGGGCTTGAGTCAACAGGTGTAGTGCTTGTCCTATCAGGCAGAGGAGGAGGAGGAGGAGGAGGAGGAGGAGGAGGAGGAGGAGGAGGAGGAGGAGGAGGAGGAGGAGGAGGAGGAGGAGGAAAGGGTTGGGTTGAGATAAGAATTCAAGAGGAGAGAGAGAGAGAGAGAGAGAGAGAGAGAGAGAGAGAGAGAGAGAGAGAGAGAGAGAGAGAGAGAGAGAGAGAGAGAGAGAGAGAGAGAGAGATTACATCTACATCCTCTAAATTGTTTTGTATTTTTTATGGCTGTACATAATATCACACAGCTACTTATTAGTCTATCTCTCTGACCTAACCAGCTGGGGAGGGAGGGGCAAGGGAGGGACGGGAGAGAAGGAAGGGGAAGGGAGGGACAGAGAGAGGGAGAGGCAAGAGGTAGAAGGAAAAGGTGAGGAGGAAAGAGACGGAGGATAGGAAGAAAACAAGAAAGGTACTGGAACAAGGAGAATTATGGACATGAAAAGAGAGAAAAGAAAGATAAAAGGACAGGATGGAAGGAAAAAAACAGAGAGAGGAAAATAAAGAAAAGAAGGATGAAGGGAATACAATGAGAAATGATGGAAGGAAATGAAAGTAAAATTGACGATATAACCAATAGAAACACAATAGAAATCAGAAAGAATGAAAATAGATGAGAGAGAGAGAGAGAGAGAGAGAGAGAGAGAGAGAGAGAGAGAGAGAGAGAAAGTCATCCCTCCTCTCTATAACCTCCACACCCACCACCCATTATCACGTCGGACACTCGATAATTTCCACCCGCCCCACCCTCGCATCACCCAAATCACTCACACCTTCTCCCGTTACCACTGTCACCCCACACCAGCCAGTCTGTCTACTCATCCCGGGCACCATAAAGTTTAGAACGGTAATCGCAACACTGCCCAAACCAACACGATTCTCCAGGTGAGGGTGTGGGAAACTAGGGAAAGGAAAGATAGAGGAAAGGAAGACGAGGGATAAAATAAAGACCGCAGGATGGAAAGGTGATGAGGGAGAACACGGACAATAAGAGAGAGAGAGAGAGAGAAGGAAAGATGAAGGAGAGGGATGGAGGAAAGAGAGATAAGGAAGAAGAAAAAGATGAAACACTTTGCTCTGTCACCATCACTGCTTTCCAGAGGCTCCAGTTGAAGATAATCGTGTTTTTAAGGGTATTTCTATGGTTCTGCTCATAAATTGGCAGGATTTCAAGTTTATTAAAAGAAGAAACTGCAATTAAAACCAAGCTACTTGTTTTTGTGGCCTTGAAAATTGTCCTTGTGATAGGCGTTTCTGAATACGGCCACAAGAGAGAGAGAGAGAGAGAGAGAGAGAGAGAGAGAGAGAGAGAGAGAGAGAGAGAGAGAGAGAGAGAGAGAGAGAGAGAGAGGAGTGGCTGGTGAGACAGACAAACACAGGTAATCTCTTCCAGGAATTCACCATCGGAAATAACGACGTGCTGTGGTCGTCTGCGTGGTGGTCGTCCCGGTCACACCTCGCCTGTCCACACCTCATCACGTCTCTCGCCCTCCCGCTCTTCCTCCCTCCTCTCCCTCCTCTTCTCGCCTTCCACCTGTCTTCCCGAGGCTTTATTAATCAAATTGTCTTCTGTTACCGCTAGATTATACATTTTTCTCGCTGTTTTTCTTGATTTTTATTATTTTTATCTCTCTCTCTCTCTCTCTCAAGGTTATAATATTTCTAGTGACTTGTAATTTCGTGTTTCATCATTTGCAGTTTTTTGTTTTTTCTTCATCGTATCGGATTTTTATTTGTTTATTTATCTATTTTTTTTTTTGTCTCAAAGATTGCATAACTAGCAGGCTAAATTTCCATCAGTATATTCATAATTCTCAATATTCTTTTCCTCATCATTTTTGTTTATCTCATGTTTATCCTAATGGTAGTTATTTTCTTATGTTTTTTTTTTTTATACTTTTCACCCACCTCTCTCTCTCTCTCTCTCTCTCTCTCTCTCCACAATCCTTCATTAACCCACAAAATAATCCTTCTTATAACAGTACTTTCACCTTACCTATCCTTCTATCTCTCCCTCTCTCCCTATCCTTCCCTCCTTACCTCCCCTTACCTCTCCCTCCCTCCCTCCCTCGCCTTCCCCTCACACTCCTACTTCAGCCTCACCTCCCCTCCCCTCTCCTTCCCTCTACCTTCCATCCCTGAGCAATAAATTAATATACACGGCCAGACTCCCAAGCAGGACCAGGGAGCAGCGTGGCGGCGGAGAGGGTACAGAACATCGGTCACTCCCCTGGGGGCGGCCTGGGTGCGTGTAGCGGGGCGGTGAGGCGGGGAGGGAATGGTGGGGATGTGCTATGGTGTCTGAGAGAAAGGGAGGAATGGGAGGTGGTGGTGGTGGTGGTAGAGGATTGCAAATAAAAAATGATAAGATAGATTCAATAAATAGTCTGAATTTGGTTTGAGAGAGAGAGAGAGAGAGAGAGAGAGAGAGAGAGAGAGAGAGAGAGAGAGAGAGAGAGAGAGAGAGAGAGAGAGAGAGAGAGAGAGAGATACCGTGACATAACGGAAGTTTGAGAAAGCCAGTAATCACCCCGCCCTCCTCAACACCACCGCTGCATCTTCCCCTCCACGTAACCACACCTTCCAACACACACATCCAAACCACATTACACACCACACTACACCACCAAACACCCCCAAGCACTACTCCACACTATCTCTACCCAGTCCCACCCATCACCCATCACCCATCCCTCCTCCGGCATGGGCCAAGTACCAGCATTGCCTGCAGCCTTCCTCAAGTGCCTGTCTGTCTATCTGTCTGTCCACTGTCTACCCACTGTGAAAGGAGGTGATTACGTGACCCTCAGCCTGTCTTCACTAGAGCTGCATTGATCACACAAGGCTAACCCAATCAAGCTATTCCCTCCCTCCCTCTGTCTCCTTCCCCCTCCATCTCTCTCTCTCTCTCTCTCTCTATCATCTCTTCATCTGCCACTCCGTTGAGGTTGAACTAGCCATCTGGAGGGCGCCACTTGAGCCTCCTTCACCTGATATTGCTAAACTTGCCTAGGTGAGGAGTCGCTTAGCCGCTCACTGCAATATTAACTCAACTGAGAACGGCCGCACGACTTTCACGGGTTGAGTTTAAGGAGGAAGACGGGAGAGCGTTAGCAAGAGGAGGAGAGAGGAAAGGAGGAAGAGATGATGCGGAATAAGGCTGATGCGGAGGGAGCAGTGAGAAGTTGGTGAAGGAATGAGTAGGAAAGATGCGATTTAAGGAAACGAACAAGAAGAAAAGGATATAAAGTGAAAAAGGAGAGGAAAGAAAGAGACGAAGTAAGTTAGAGAGGAACAAAAATAAGAGGAAATTGTGAAAAAAAGGGGAAGGAGACGAATGAAGGAGAAAGGAGGCAAGAAAAGAGAGAAACGCAGATAGAAGAACAGTAAAGAGGGAAGGAGAAGAAAGGAAACAAAGTTCGAAAGACCAAATACAAGCACAGGTAGGGAGAGGATAAAGAAAGAAGAGAATGGAGGAAAGAAAAGGAAAAAAAAAAAAAACAAGGAACAGATAAAGAAGCATAAAAGAAAGAAGAATGGGAAAGAAAGAACAGACATAAAACAAACACGAGTAGGAAGAAAAAAAGAAAAGAAAAGCAAAGAAAAAGAAAAGAGAAAGAGAAAGATAGAAATAAAAACACTCGTACAAGATAAGAGATGAAATATTCACAAAAAAGAGAAAAAGATGAAATAAAAACCAAGAAAAGAATAGAAAGAAAAAGCACCAACAGATGATAGGAAGGGAAGCATTCACACCAACTGACGACGACTAAGCAACTGTCTTCCCATCTACTCACCATCTACCGTTCCTCGTGGTCACGTGGTCTGCGGGACTGGCTCGGGAAGGTCATGAGAAGATAGTCATGTCTATTTCTCCCCCTCCTCCTCCTCAGTTACCTACTCCTCCTCTCCCCACCTACCTACTCCCCGTCCACTCCCCATCCACCTCTTCCTCCATCGACCTCCACCGGTACATACCTGAAGGGACGAAAAAAGAAAAACATTAGCTTCTGCATATAAAAAAGACAATTATTAATACCACATGAATAAAGGATGAAGAATAAAAAAAAAAAACAATATATGGATAGATGAAAAAGAAAATGGAACTCGTTACATAAAAACAAAAAAAAAACAAATGGGAGAAGAGTAAATTTCAATAAAAAAACGATAAATCAAAGAAATGACTATAGAGAAAAGGAAATAGAAAAACAGAAAGAGAAAAATAGAGAAACGCCACTAAAAAAAAAAAAAAAAACACACGTGGAAAAGTTAGCACTACAGAGAAAGGGAGATAAAGAGAGAAAAAAAAAAGCGAAAGAGGAATAGAGAAAGAACAAACGCCACGGAAGACGAGAGACACCACGCACGGAGTATTTCAAGCTAAGGAAGTGAAGGATAAAAGGGAAAAGGAGGATTAGGAGAAGGGGAAGGACCTGCACCGAGGGAGAGAAGATAAAGACATTACGACTAAACAAGTGAGAGAGAGAGAGAGAGAGAGAGAGAGAGAGAGAGAGAGAGAGAGAGAGAGAGAGAGAGAGAGAGAGAGAGAGAGAGAGAGAGAGAGAGAGAGAGAGAGAGAGAGAGAGTCCAGCGGAGAAAGGAAAACCATGAGAAAGGAAATGTGTTTAATTAACAAAGTTACCAAATACAGAATTAAATTAGAAGGAAGAAAGAGAGAGAGAGAGAGAGAGAGAGAGAGAGAGAGAGAGAGAGAGAGAGAGAGAGAGAGAGAGAGAGAGAGAGAGAGAGAGAGAGAGAGAGGAGGAGGGAGGAGGAGGAGGAGGAGGAGGAGGAGGAGGAGGAGGAGGAATTATGCTACATGAGAATGGGAGAGGTGAAATGGCGAGGAAGATATGGAAGCAAGAGAAGAAGAGGAAGATGAAATTTGGAATAGGTATGTGAGGAAGGAGGGAGGTGGAGGAAGGGAGACACGTAGGAGGGAGGAGCGGAGGGAAGGTGAGGAAGACAGGAGGCAATGGAACCCGGCTGTGATAAAACAGGAAGTGACTGTGAAAAGGAGGAAGGAAAAGAACAGGTGAAGGACGGTGAGGACGCGGAGGAGGAGGAGGAGAAGGAGGAGGAGGAGGAGGAGGAGTAGAAGGAGAGACAAGCAGAAATAAGAAGAATAAAAACACGAAAGGATGAAAAGAATGAATAGGAGAGAGGAAGACAACAGCAGCAACGACCAAGTGACAAGTGAAGGGAGGAAGACTCAGACAGCTGGGAGAGGAAGGGGTGACAGCTAAGGAAGGGGTGACAGTCCCCATCGCCCCATCTCCCCATTGCCCCATCTATTCCTCTTATCGTCCGCCGACACGCAGGATGGAAATCAATCGTTGTCGGGTAATTCTCCATTGAACAGCGACTCACGATCGGCATAATGACGGCGCCGCCAAGACAGGAAACGGATTCACCGCCGCACAATTGGGAAGCCTCGGGCGGCAGGAAGACGGAGCGGCCCACTAGGTATAGGAAGTTAGGCAACATAGCGGTGATGGTGGTGATGGTGGTGGTAACAAGAGTAGTGGTAGAAGTAGTAATAGTGGTTGTTTTAGTGGTAAGTTGTATTGGTGGTGGTGGTAGTAGTTGTATTAGTAGTGGTAGAGAATAAGTAATACCACCACCACCACCACCACCACCAACAACAACAACAACAACAACAACAACAACAACAACAACAACAACAACAGCAACAGCAAATATGATAAACAGTAGTAGTTAGAAGTGTTTTCGTTTTTAGGTTAGACTATGTAGAGGTGGTAGTGATGGAACAGTAGTAGTAGTAGTAGTAGTAGTAGTAGTAGTAGTAGTAAGTAACTGAAGAAATGTCACTTTTTTCTTTCTTTTTCAGTTTCGTGTCGTCTTTCAATGCCACTACCTTTCAGTCCAGCGCTCTGATAAGTCGGCATTCCCCTTTCCTCCTTTCTTTTTTCCTTTTTGCGTCATGAGCCGGGCATTATTTCCCATTTTATCTGAGCCGGTGTGCAGGCGGGCGGTCAGGAATGATACGGTCAGTGCAAAAAGAGAGAGAGAGGAGCAGCGCAGGTTGTATTCAGGTGTTCCAGCGATGAGGTAACGTCCATATGCCCCCCGTTAGTCATCGCGAAGGCAGGTATTGGGGTCCTGCAGCCACATCAGATAAAGCGACGCTCCATATTCGAGTGGCAGTGGGGAGGGAGAGGTTCCTGGTGGCGGTGGTGGTGGTGGTGGTGGCGGCAGTGGTTGCGGCGGGAGGTTGTGGGGAAGCCGAGGGAAGTCCGGTAATTGGGGGCCATCAAAACATTTCTTCCTCGACCATCACGCAAGCGGCGGAACCTGGCAGGAGTGGAACTATGAAGCCGTCAGTGTGGCCTCTCTATCTCTCTCTCTCTTTCTCTCTGCCCACTACCTCTCCTTCTCTCTCTCTCTCCCTCCCGAATCTTTGTCGTTAGCGTGTTGTGTCTTTTAATAATGCGCGTCTAACCTTTTCCTCAGATTTATCGGAAACAAACTGCAGTGTGCGAGGTGTGATATGGTGGCGGACAGTGCTCGCTGACACGCTATTCCTCCTCCTCCTCCTCCTCCTCCTCCTCCTCCTCCTCCTCCTCCTCCTCCTCCTCCTCCTCCTCTTCTTCCCGCCTCATCCTCCCCTCCGCACAGATTATACAGGCATTTGTTTCTGGTTATCTGAGTCTTATTCCCGTGTCGACATTTTTTAAGCGCACGACACGCCGCGAATCGGTGCTCCTTCACCTAGTTAGTTTGACACGACCCAGCCAGCCACTGCACTCCTCCCCTCCTCCCCTCTTACACCCACCCTTCCCTCTCTCCTCTTCCACCTCCTCCTCCTTCTCCTGCTCTAGCTCCTCCTCCTCCTCCTCTTCCTCCTCCTCCCTGATAGTCCTTCCTTTCAACTACTCCTCATTCCTTTTCCTCCCCAGTGCCTCTTTCTTTCCCGTTCTCATTCCTCCTCCTCCACTCTCTCTTCCACCTCCTCTTCCTTCGGCTTCCTGACGCTCCACACACACACACACACACACACACACACACACACACACACACACACACACACACACACACACACATATAAATATATATATATATATATATATATATATATATATATATATATATATATATATATATATATATATATATATATATATATATATATATAAACCAAATAAAAAATGGAAATATAATATGGCTTCGTAATTAATGCAAGTCTGGATCTCTCATATTTCTGATCACTGCGTAAGACTTCCTTCGTTCCTGCCTCTCCTCCTGCTACTGCTACTGTTCCTCCTCCTCCTCCTCCTCCTTCCCCGGTCCTCTTCCTCCTGCGGGCCTGGTAATTACCGACTCTCTCTCTCTCTCTCTCTCTTGTTCCCCAGGCAAATGAGACGTAGAAGAGCAATATTCAGTGCCTCCCTCACACAGTCACCTCCGCCTCATCACTCCTCACTCCCTCCAAAGGCTTCGTTTTTAATATCCTTCCCTTTTTTATTGCTCCTGGGATGATAATATTAACCTGAGACGAATATAGGAGTCGTATCAACAGTCCTGGGCGGAATAAAGAACTCATATGGATGTCGTGTAGTCATCTCTCCTGCACTTTATTAACAAGACATCTCAGGTAAGGGTTGCGCGGACATGGGTGGTTTATTAAAGGCCCTGCGCTTGTGTGTGATTGCCCAGGTCATCTCACTCTCTTACTCTATCCCTCTCCCTCTCCCTCTCCTCTCTCTCTCTCTGCGTAAGGTGCTCGAGGGAGGGATTAGGGTAAGCTTATAACGCTGATGCAACCTGACAGGCCTTCATTACCGCCTGCGAGACTTCCTGGGCCGAAACGAGACGCTTTGTTACGCGCCGCACAACTTTTAAGATTAAACTCCACCGCCAATATAGTGAAAGGACCGCCACGCTACGCCACGCCATGCCACTGCACTCCACTCCCCATGTCCCTCCTCGCCTCCTCCCCCGTGCTGGTGGTTGTGATTGTGGTGGTGGTTTGTGATGGTAGTATTGGGGTTGTTATTGTTGTTGGTGTTGTTGCTGTTGGTTGTTGGTGGTGGTGGTAGGTGAGAAATGAATAATTCAGTTGTGATAATAATACTAGTAGCAATGGTGGTAGTGGTGGTTGTGGTTGATGTTGATGGTGATGGCAGCAGTAGCAGGTTAATTCTCAAAAGCTCACAATTATGATGACATTCGTAATAAAGGTGAAGTGTGAATGTTTACAGAGAATGCAATGGTGGTGGTGGTGGTGATAGTGGTGATGGTAGTTGTGGGGGCAGCACTAGCGGCGGCGGCGGCAGGTCATAAATTGCTTGGCGCGGCACATATTAGGCCACAGGGACGCAGCAGCAACAGCAACAGCACCAGCAGCAGCAACAGCAAGGAAGGCAGAGGCAGCTGGAGCAACAGGGCAACAACGGCAGTGAAAGCAACAATAGCAGCAGTAACAGCAGCAGAAGCAGCAGAAAGAGCATGAGCCGCGAGCCGCCCACCTCTGCCGCGGCGCCGCCTCACGTGCACAGGCCGCGGCGGTGGCTGGTAACGCTTCAGCACGTACATTAAATAAGATTACAGGATCCTGCATAATGATGTATACGCGTAGATTATACCTCTTGCTCTGACCGAACACTCCCGCTCCAAATTATTGTTTATCGTCTAATTTTTTTAATGTGTGTTATTGGTAGGCTAAAAATATATATATTCTTCAATATTAAGAAGTAGTTTACCGGAGCTTTACTAGCCAATAGCTCCTGATTACCCCACCACAGCTTCTACTTTCCCTCCCAGTGGTAGGAGACGAGATCCTAACTCCACTCCCCCCAGACCCCTCTTCCTCCCGCCCTTACGCGAATCTGTCTCCGTTAGTGTCCCCGCGTCGCCCTCTCCTGCTCCTCCCTTTGTCGCGGCTTTCACTTGTTGTCGCGCGTCCTTCGCCCCGCCCTGCCCATAATGTCTTCTATTCCAAGCCAGCATCCCTCCTCCATCTCACCAAGGGGAGGGAGGGGGGCAGGATCTTTACGGCTTGAGGAGCAGCAGGTGGAGAAAGGGAGTGTTGTGGGATGCTCTCCACGTCTCTCCTCGTATACTTGCTCCTTCCATCCTTCTTTTAATATACAGCTTGTTTTCTCCTTCTCCTTCTTCTCCTTCACTGCAGGCGGAGGCAGGGACGGGGCGGGGCGGGGCGGGACGAGGCGCACCAAGAGCCTCACAATTATGATCTACCGGGGAGCGTCACGGCTTCGCTAATATATTTCCTGCATAGAGCACAAGTGAACACAGCACCCGTATATCAAGCCTGACTTACACTCCCTCTCCCGCTCTCCCTGCAGCCTCTCCCACGTCCCCATGGCTCTTCACGACCCTCCTTGTCCCTCCTCTATCCCTTTCGCCTCCCTCACTCCCCTTCTGACGCGTTCCCACCTCCTCCTCCTCCTCCTCATCCGAAAGCAAGGTCGGAGGGTTGGGTTCACGAGAAACACCTTTGATGCTGCCGCTGGTGGTGTTGCCTGAAGGTGAAATTGGTGAGATGCGCAGGTGTGGAGGTGAAGGGGTGACTGGATGAAGGGGTGAAGGGGTGAAGGGTGAGGCTATAGGGTGATGTATGCTGGTGATGTAGGTGACGGACTGCCGACATATTGAGGTGTGGGAGTGTACATGGTGATGTATGGGTGGCAGGCTGAGTGGTGTTGGTGTGTTACAGTGGAGTGTTTTGGGTGTACATCGTAAAACTCGGGGTAATTTACATACACCTGGCTATACAAGTACACCTTTAAGGCAAGTCAACGCACGCACGCACTTACCCCCAAAAAGAAAAAAAAAAAAAAAAAAAGAAAGTGTGATGAGGGAGGGGGATGGGAGGGGAAGGGGGCGGGGCAATTTAGCGCAAAAGTGCATATACGTTACAATTTTTGGAGGCTGGTTAACACAAGATGAGTTTGCACGTTATAAACTTATGCGAGGGAGATGTTTAAGAAAGACACACGAGGCTGTTTAGGCAGACAAAATACTGCAAAGAATACACGTCAGGAGATCTAAATGCTTATAAAATGTATCCTACTTCATTAAGATTGAGTGCTTCTTTCTTTTTCTTTAATCTATCTTTCTACGATCATTCTCCTACAAGCAAGTCATCTCTCTCTCTCTCTCTCTCTCTCTCTCTCTCTCTCTCTCTCAGGTTCCGGCCTTTCTTTCTAGGTAACTCTCCCCTGAAAACCTTACTTCCCGTTACGGCAAATTGCACGAAAATGAGGCACCAATCACACCTTTTTTCCATATTCCCCGTCATCCTGCCCCTCCTCCTCCCATCTCCACCTCTCCTCCCTCTCCTACCTCTCCACCTCCACCTCCATCTCTCTTCCCCCTCCTTTTCCTCCCTCACAAGCTACCGCAGGAGGAAGAGGAGAGAAAAACTTAAATAATGGTTTGGTGGCTGGAGGAGGCTGCTAAGGGTTGCTTCTTTAGTCTGCGTGTCTGTCTGTCTGTCTGTCTGTCTGTGTGCATGAGAGAGAAACATTTACCTTCCCTTATCTCTCTCTCACTTTAGTTTATCAGAACTAGCCTCGTTATAACCAACATGTCAGCTTCTGTTTTGTTTGCTCTTTCCTTGTGTTCCTTAGTGTCTCCTGGATCCCGGCCGCCTGACAAATGAAGTATGTGACGCACGTGACGGAACGAGTGCCTGCCTGCATGATCGTCCACACACTGCTGATACGATAAAAGCTTGGGATGAGTGGAGGGCTCGCTGGGTTTCAATCAATGTACATGTATAGAGAGTCAAGAGGCGGAGCGGCGGAGTGGATACAAGGCACATGAACTACACACGCGTAACGGCCTGTGTGGGTATGTGTAAGCGACAGAACACATAGCAGAACGTCCTCGCCACACGCACATATGGATCTTATCGGGGTGGCGAGGGTGCGGGGAAGGCAAAATAGATTATTGAATCTTTAGAGCAGGAAGAAGAGAACAGCTGACCACTACCACAAAGATCGCTACAATCTTGTGACGCTGCTGCCGGACGCTGGCTGCCGTCACCTTTACTCTACGTTTCGAGTCTGCAGTTCAGGAACGCGAGGCTCCCTGGGGCTGGCCATTAGTGTCGCGATCCGTCATTGTGCGAGGAGCTGCCATTACCACGGGGAGACGCGCGACGCTGCCCCGGGGAAGGCATGGGCGGGGAAAGAGAGTGGCGAGGGGTGATGTCCTGAGCGGGCCGGCTGTGTCCGTCGTCTCTTCATGGCGAGTCCGTTGGTTGCTTTCTCTGTGTCCGTGAAATAAAGTGGAGTGTTCCTGGCAGTACAGGTTCCAATGCATAATGGCGGAGTGCGAGTGTGTTCTGAGAAGCGAGGACAGTAACTTGCCCTGTGAGGAGAAATGCATAATGTGTACTTGTTGCTTTTTCTAGCCAAGCGATGACTTAAAGGAAAACGACTTATTTTCCTTTTGTAAAAGTGAGCGTGCTTGTATTATATTACTTGGCCGACTTGCACAACTCCTGTTCATTTGTTGCTTAGAAGAAAAATAAGAGAGCAAAAAGGGAGAAAAAAATAATAAAAACCGCTCCGCCGCGAGGGCTAACTAATCTAATGGAGTAGAGATGTTTTGTCCGCGCTGGAGCGATTCTTCAAGGCAGGAAATCAGCAGGTCTTGGGGCCGCCTTTGTCCCTCTCGGCCTCCCCGACGCCCCTCCTCCCCGCTAGCCCGCCGCCCCACGTGAGCCGGATTACGCTGCATCACTCACCCGGACGACTTCTGAACACCGTCTTACAACGGACTAACTCACAAACAAATCTTGGAAAGTAGTTCTTAAATACAAAATCCAATGAGCAACTCCCTTCCGGGGCTGCGCTCTTTCATATTAGCGAAGGTTTTCTTAAGAGGCAGGGAGCTCCGCGGCCCCTAACTACTACCCTGGCTAAGACGACCTCGCAAAAGCTCACCCGCGGCCACAATGACTCATAACGACACCACTTCAACGACCTCTGATTCAAGCCTTTTATTCTGCGCTGCTTTGCTTGCGGCTCCCGGTGACTTGGCAGGAACGGGAGCAGCCCCCATACTGGCTGCCTCCAGCCCCCTGCGACACACACATACACACACACACACACACACACACACACACACACACACACACACACACACACACACACACACACACACACACACACACACACACAGGCGAGGGCGTGTGGTGCTTATGTTCTGAACCAATTCTTGGTAACCTTCACAACGTCTCTTTTTTTATGTTTTATTTTCCGCTATTACCAAATATGTTTGTCATGGCATCCTTCTTGTTGCCTTGCTCCTCCATCACTGCCGCCCGATGCGGGATAGACTTGGTGGGCCTTCCCCTCCAGCGGCCCAGCATCCTTCAGGCAGTAGCAAGAGCGCTACTCAGCCTCCTTTGGTTCCTGCTGCACCAACAGCGTGTGCAATTGAGCGGGCGGCAATAGCAGGGAGCGGAGCCAGTCGTCTGGAAGGCAAGTGTTATTGCACCAAATGGAACGTTTTGGAGGCAACCGGGCAGGCCTTAGAGGAGGAAATAGCATCGGCAGGGACGACTGCATTTTCGGCTTTCGACAGCAACAGGACGACGCCCTAAGAAGCTCTGGCAGCCCCATGCAGCAACCGTCCAGCGTGCAGCGTCCCGCGCAGCGCCGGCTGGTAAATAAGGCAGCGGGCGAGCACTAAATATTCCTTAGCGGCTATACGAGGTAACACAGCGCTGGAATTTCTCACAGCTGCTGCAACACGGGATGAAGATTTAGGGGCCGCCCACGTCCGCCGCGATGCAGTATTGAGCGAGTGCCCTTGCAGATCGCCGCCGCGGCCCTCTAAGTCACCGGCTGCCCTCTCCTGAATTTTAAGCCGATAAGCGGATACCATATGGATGTATATTTTGTGCAGTATTTAGTGCTGCCGTTATTCCGCCGCGGCTGACAGGGAGCACACCAGAAGCACCACTCCTCACCAGCAGTGTGTCACCAGCCATCGACGCGACGTAGGATATGAAGAGAGAGAGAGAGAGAGAGAGAGAGAGAGAGAGAGAGAGAGAGAGAGAGAGAGAGAGAGAGAGAGAGAGAGAGAGAGAGAGACACACTTGAATTACCATAACACATCCGCGTCCTGCCAAAAAACACTCCCGGCCCAACATGTCCAATCCCTCTCCAATTATCAAGCGATGGCGAGGGAGGCTGGACAGGGAGAGAGTGAGTGGCGGAGGCAGGAGCCGCTGGACAGGTCGAAGGGAGGGCACGAGGCTGAGGACACCTGACGAAGGGACAAGAGAGCCATCCTACTTCTGCACCCTCAACAGCACGGCAAAATAAAACGAAAATGAAAGCAAATAATCCTACTAGCAGACACGCGGGTCTCTGCTGCAACGAGTAACATTTCAAGCTAAACGTAAAACAAAGAAACAGGGAAATAAAAAGAAACACAGGGGAACGAGATATACATAGAAAACAACTCTCTCTCTCTCTCTCTCTCTCTCTCTCTCTCTCTCTGCATGCCTTTTATCTCAGAGAAAGAAGAACAACAAGAAAGAGTGAGAGAAGGAAAAGGAAGGGAAATAAGAAAGGAGGAGAAGGAAGAAAGGAAAAAAGATGGAAGGGAGAGAGGATGAGAAGGGGGAGAAGGAAAAGCGGGAACGAAGGCGAGCACAAACCTACTCCTCACCTCCCCCTCTCTCTCTCTCTCTCTCTCTCGCTCGTTCCTCAGCGCACCCTGCCATCCTCTGAACCAAAATCGCAATGTCCGTGTGACCCAGGACGGGCATAACAAACATGCCGCGG
>NC_059304.1:10753892-10766392 GCF_017591435.1 Portunus trituberculatus | reverse complement strand
TATAAGAAACGTAGAGATAGCGATAAAAAGGAACAACAGACGCCTCATCCCTTGCATGTGTGTCCCAGGCTGTCAGGTGCCCTAAGGAGCCCTGACGCCGCCCCTATGCACCGCTCAGGCCGCCGTGTCGTGCCGTCCATCACCATTGTGCCGCCGTAAGGGGCTCGGCGGCTGCCACACAACGAAGGCGGGAGAGTCTTGTACTGTTTGCTTCTGTACGACCAGCACTACGACCACCACTACGACCACCACCACTACCACCACTACTACCACTACCAGTATCACCTAACCTAACCTAACCTTGCTTAACCTACCACTACTAACTTGGACTTTGCTAATATCAGCACCACCACTATCACCACCATCGCTGCTGTTACTTCCACTATCACCACCTCCATCACCACCTCCACTGTTACTTCTACTACTGTCACTGCTACTACCACCACCACCATCCCTATCAATGTGCCAGATTACACGTAGTATCCGATCGCTTACATTCCACATCACCATCGCATCTTTCAATTCAATCCACTTAAACGTCGCTTCCACCATTCTCTCTCTCTTCCTCCCCCCTTCCACATTTCCACAATTTATTTGGTACTTCTATTTCCTTTCCTTTCTCCACCTTTCCAGTAACTCCACGATTCCCTTCACTTCCACCATCGTACACTCCACCAAACCACCCACCCACCCACCAAATAACACACATATACACTTCCACAATACTCCTCCTTTTCCTCATTCCACTCTTCCATCATCATCACCACATCTCATTACCCGTACATATTACCTCCACCTTCCTCATCTACTCTCTCTCCTTCTCCATCTCTCCTACAAAATGCATAGTGCTCTCACCTGCGCCGCCAACTCTCCCTCGCTTATAATTTCATCAAAGGCAATGGCCGTAAAAATCCGAGAGCACCTTCAGGGAGCGGCGGGCGGCAGCGGCGGCGGCAGCAGCGTGGGTGGCTGTGGGCGGCGTGGGTGGCACAGACGCCGGGAGAGGAATGGGCGGCCGAGTGGAACGTGACACATCCACGCACGCACGAACACTACGCCCTTAGGAGAGAGAGAGAGAGAGAGAGAGAGAGAGAGAGAGAGAGAGAGAGAGAGAGAGGAGGGGAAACTGCGAAGTAAAAACAAGAAAAATGTGTCAAGTGTCAAGGGGAAAAAGCTGAATCTCTTCGTGTGTGTGTGTGTGTGTGTGTGTGTGTGTGTGTGTGTGTGTGTGTGTGTGTGTGTGTGTGTGTGTGTGTGTGTGTGTGTGTGTGTGTGTGTGTGACCCATGAACAGAAGGGAGGTGTGATACAATACAACGGGAGGGAGACAAGGAAAAAAAAAAGATAAAAAAAAAAGCACAACACGAGGAAGAAAAGACATGTTGGTGGTCGCTGTCGGGGAGTACGAGGAGGAGGAAGAAGAGGAAGAGGAAGAGGATGAAGAGGAAGAGGAGAAGGAGGAGGAGAGGGGGTCAGGTCACCACACAAACAAGGACTTGACCCCCTCGCAGCGTCACAGAGGGTTGGTCAGAGCCTCGCCAATGGAGCACATGTCGACTCAATGGTGTCAACAAGTCCCTGGCAGACGAGAAGAGGGAGAGAGGAGAGGGGAGAGAGAGGGAGAGGGAGAGGTGCTGGGGGAGGGAGGGGAGGAGATCAGTGTTGGGGCGGCTTCCACTACACACCACTAAACCTCTTCACTGGCCCGTCCACTCCTCCCCAATTTACAGACCACAACTGCCACTAAAACACCACACACTCGGCTCCACCAGGGCGTTCCACACACTCCCTCCACCGCGCCACCAACACTCCATAAAAAGCAGGGGCGTTCAGCCGTACCTACACCCCATTCCCTCTGCTCCTACTCCCTACTCCGTCTTCTCTCCCCACCACAGCTAGTATTCTGATCCCGTCCCTCTCTCTCTCCTCCATTCTCTCTCTTTTCTCTTTTTTTTTCTGTCTCTCCCTCCACTCCTCATTCCTTCCGACCATTTCCCTTGCTTGCTACATCGTCAGTTTTCTCCTCCCTTCTCTCTCTCTCTCTCTTTCTCTCTCTCTCTCTCTCTCTCTCTCTCTCTCTCTCTCTCTCTCTCTCTCTCTCTCTCTCTCTCTCTCACACTTACAACAATGCCTATCTCTCCCCATCTATCTACCTCGATTCTCTGCCTTGTATCCATTTATCCGCGTGTACCTTTCCCACACCTGGCCACGGCCCGACAGGTGCGCACTCCCCTCCTCTCCCTCCCACCCATTCAATCCTCACCCCTCAGCACGCCTATGTCTTCTCCCACTCATCTCACAAGGGCGTAGTGAGATCATTAATTGCTTGTCTCTATGTATCACACACACATATATGCACGCACACACTAACGCACGCCATTCTTCCAAGGGCGTGAGGCGAGCAGGACTGAAGTGAACATATTAAAATGCCCTTGGCGTGGCTACCAGTGGTCCTCACGTTCACACTCTCCTTCTCTCTCCCTCCCTCTCTCACAACCTCTCCCTCTCACTCCCTCTTCCTCCCCCCCATTACACCTTATACTCGGACAACCACTTGCCTCTCCCATTACTTCTACACTCACTTGACTGCCCCATCGCCCCATCTCTCTCTCTCTCTCTCCCCCCGCCCCTTTGACACGCTAGCCCTCTTCTTCCCCCCCATCAGCGCATTACTTTCAGAGCTACTGTTCACGCGGTCCCCCCTCTCCCCTCTCCCTTACACCCCTCACGTCTCCCCCTCCCCTCCCCGTCTCCCCTCCCTGCATCTCTTAAAACTCATGTTCTCCAATTTCGTTCTCGTTGTGCACTTCTTTCTCCTTCCACAACAGCGGCGCCTCTTTCTTCTCCCCGCAGCCTTGTCCTTCGCTGCCCTTCGGAGTCCCCGTCGCGGCCACCGGTGCTGTGTTGGGGTCTTGGAAGGGAGGAGGAGGAGGAGGAGGAGGAAAGCTTGCGGGTAGAGAGTGATGAAAGAAAAAAAGAGGTGATAGCAGTAGCAGCAGAAGAGGAAAGATGAAAAAGGAGGAGGAGGAGGAGGAGGAGGAGGAGGAGGAGGAGGAGGAGGAGGAGGAGGAGGAGGAGGATAGCCTGGAAGCTCCTTGAGTCATGCCGGGCCGCCATCCCAGGCCAGGCAGGAAACGCTATCATTACGCTGGACAGGTGTAATAAATATGTATTTTCGACGTGACACTCGCAAGTAAGGAGAGATGGGAGGGAGGGAGGGAGGGAGGGAGGAATTGGAGGAAAGGTGCAGAGGGAGGGGCAGGTGGCGGGGGAGCTGGAACAGATGGGTGGAGGGAGTGACAATTGTGGTTCTCGGGGTTTTGGGTTCAGGTAAAGGGTGATCGAAAGTTCAATTCGTCGTCGTCGTCCTCCTCCTCCTCCTCCTCCTCTTCCTCCTCCTCCTCCTCCACCAGCTAGCCCTTTAGAAAACTTGGCGACAATTAGGTGGAGGCAGCGACGCGGCCACAGCGACTCTAGTGCGAAAGGCCACGTCCCTCCGTCCGTTCCTCCCGCGGAAGGAGAATGGAAGGCGCCGCCCCTGAGAGGGGACTCATTAGGGGCGACAATGGCGTGCTGCGGGGGCGTGACTCAGCGCTTCTGCTGAGAGTTGACAAAGAGTTAATAAGACCGTGCGTCGGCTGAGGTGCCCAGAGGGTGTGCTCGCCGCTGCCCCTCTCGCCCGCACACCTCACACACACACTTGACGAGACATCCGCCCTGCCCCGCCCCGCCCCGCCCCGCCCTGCTCTGTCCCGCCCCGAGCAGCTTCCCACAAAACACATCATTCGTCACAGATTTACTCCCTCTCGCACTTCATTTCTTTATCACACGGTATTCCCTCTAGCCTGCATTTAT
Source organism: Portunus trituberculatus (assembly GCF_017591435.1). Lineage (NCBI taxonomy): Eukaryota > Metazoa > Arthropoda > Malacostraca > Decapoda > Portunidae > Portunus > Portunus trituberculatus. The sequence goes on along the minus strand of NC_059304.1, from coordinate 10,762,538 downwards.
CCTAACTTACTTCACCGCGCCCCGCCCCGCTAAACATTCTCTCTCTCTCTCTCTCTCTCTCTCTCTCTCTCTCTCTCTCTCTCTCTCTCTCTCTCTCTCTCTCTCTCTCTCTCTCTCTCTCTCTCTCTCTCTCTCTGGGGCAATGAGAGGTCACGCTTGGGCCGCCTTCATCCATCCGGCTTATCCGCTACGCCCGCAACTCTCATCTATCCGCATTATGCTTCCTACCCGCCTCGCTCCTTTCCCTCCTGACTTCCCTCCCGCCTCAGCTCAGTCCCTCACCACCCATCTCCTCCTCCTTCTCCTCCTCCTCCTCCTCCTCCTCCTCCTTCTCCTTTCCTGAAGTAAGATGTCACTGCTTTTCCTACTTCTCCTCCTCCTTCTCTTCCTCCTAGTTGATGTTTTCTCCCAAGGATTTCGCAACTCCAACATTCAGTCTTACTTTGCAAGCATCACCATTTTTCTCAATATCCTTCACCTACACAACACCGCACACCACAGCCACTGACAGCCCCGCCTTCAGGAGTGTGGCTGAGGTCTCCATCAGGATCACCACTACCCCCCGCTACCCACACGACGTTCCGAGGGGCGCTGCTGACACTCCCAAGGTCCACGCCTGTCACGCCTTTTGACACCCATACCCTGGACATCACCTCCTTATATAGCCGCCCATCCGCCCTTTTAAGACCCCCCACAGTCTCGATAACGCCCTTTTGAGAGAGGCCGTCGCCCCCCCGGGAAGCGAAGGCCTCCGCGACGCCCCTCCATCCATCACTCCAAGCTGGAATTGATCTTAATTTCTCTCGCCTGATTTAACTTTGATATTCTTCGGCAACGGGAGCGAGGCGACACAATAACACCGGAGGTTAATATATCACCGGACCGGCAGGTGGCGCTCGGGGTAAAGAAAAGGGCCGTGGGAGGGAAGGGAGACGGTGCAGAGACGGTGAAGGGAGTAAGGAGTGATGGGAAAGGAGGGAGAGGGAAGAGAGTTACAGACGATGGAAAGGAGGACAGAAGGTACTTGGTGTATCAGGGAAGGACAAACACAGAGGAGGACAAGAGGACAGGCAGGGACAAAGATGACAAAAGTGAGAAGAATGAATCGAAGGAAGCAAAAGTCATGGAACAGAGGGAGGAAAACGGAAGGGGAAGACCCAGAGGAAAGAACGGAGGGAGATAAATGAAAATGGTAAGTAGAGAAGAAAGGAGAGAGACGAGGAAGGGACAGAGACGGATGAAAGAAGATGGAAAAGAAAGATAAGCAGAAGAGGGGAAGGGGAAGAAAGGAAAAAAAAACGAGAGGAAAGTGAATGCAGAAGTGACAGTGAGGAAACCATACTGAGAAAAAAAATGTCCCTTTCCCCCAACACACATACCACCACCACCACCACCACCACCACCACCACCAGGGCAGCACAGGGCGGTAGCGAGACCAATACCTCATGCGCTATAAATTCGCACTCCACTGCAAGGAAGGAGCAGCGGAGTGGAATACTCGATCAGCTGCAGTAGGAATGTTGAATGTTGCATGATGAACGTGCCTCTCCCGCCCCACTCTCTTCTCTCCCTCTCTCCTCTTCAAAACCAACACCCGCATCACCCCCTCACTCACTCACTCACTCCTCGTCTCCCCTCCAAGACTGCACGCTGCTTTCTTATCTTCTGCTTCACTTGCTACCCTCTCTCACTCTCTTCCTTCCTCCCTTCTCTTCTCTTTCCTTCTGGCTTCCTACACTACTTCGTTCCTTCCAGCCACTTCTTTCCTTACGCCATCACTCATCCTGGCTCCACCCTCCACGCCTCCGCTAGAGCACACACAATGCTATCCACTACCCACAGGGAACTCCACGCGTCAAACTTCCACTACCTTTAACATCACCACCAATCTCCACACAAGGGCCACCGCCAGATGCCCCTCGCCCCCGGGCAGAACAAGGCTCCAGGTATTACTAACGCGTACTTTTCTTCCTTCACTAGCGTCAGTGTTATCCTCTCTGTACTCTCCCCGTCTCCCCAGCGCCCTCAGCTGCCCAGCGTTACGAGGGGAGTCAGTGGTAATGTTGTTTTTCCAGGAATGAGTGATGTTGCTTTGGTGTTTTGTGGTGAAAAGATGGTGGGTATGTAGAGAGGTATCAGAACGAAGGAAAACGGAGTAAGATAAGGAGGAATACTAAAAACCAGAGAGCAACAGTCACGCTGGAGTTAACAAGGCTGTCTGTGATTATATTGCCACAAGCATTATATGAAGAGAAGGAGGAAGAGGATGACAAGGACAAGAGAGACGAAGAGGAGCAAAACAGATTATGAACAGACAGAAAGAAATAAAATAAAACAATAAGAACAATGATAATGCTAATATTAACAATAGTAGTAATAAAAGTAACAATAATAATAATAGCAACAACATTAACAACAACAACAGTAATAATCAGGCCAGGCAGCGCCCCGCCGAGTGCCTGAATGGAGCTGTCTGGCGCTCAGGAATTCGGTGTTTGCACGTGCCCCAGTCCTCCACAGACCCCTTCCAGACCCCAGCCCCGTCCCCGCCTGACCCGCCGCCTGCTGGGGCTTCCGCATGAGAGATGATTAGCTGCGCCACACTGGGCCGCGAGTTGTGGCGGCGCGGCGGCTGCTGCTGCACCATAAAACATTTATAGGAAAACTATGAAACATTTTACTGAAATACGTACCGTGAACCAGGCTGTTCTGAACCCTGTGGGCCACCGGGTACGCCTTAATGGGAGAGAGAGAGAGAGAGAGAGAGAGAGAGAGAGAGAGAGAGAGAGAGAGAGAGTTATGTAGCTACCACCTATGTATATGATCGTGAATGTTTCTTTCTCTCCTTGTGTGTGTGTGTGTGTGTGTGTGTGTGTGTGTGTGTTTTGGGGAAGGAGGGGTGTCTCTGCGGGGACCGTGAGTGGAACGTGATCAAGTGGCGAAGGAAAAAGCTGTTTGTGGCGGCCAGGAGAACGTTTGGCCATGATGATAATGATGACGACGATAAGAACGAGGCTTACCTGGGACACTATTATGGTGGTGGTGGTGGTGGTGGTGGTGATGGTGATGATGAAGACAAAGATAAAATAATGAGACGAACAACAACAACAATAACAACAACAACAGCCCAATCCACCAACACACACAAATACACACACACACACACACACACACACACACACACATACACAGAATCATTGTCAAAAACAGGTGAACGGGCACACACCACCACTAAGTCCCTGCCTCGTCCTTCACCCCGATAGAACAAGGCGAAGAGGAGGCACGGCAGAGGATTAAAAAGCTCTCACCCTAACCGACGTCTTTTCCTACAGTAAGAGGCGAAAGTAGTAGTAGTAGTAGTAGTAATAGTAGTAGTAGTAGTAGTAGTAGTAGTAGTAGTAGTAGTAGTAGTAGTAGAAGATATGCAGGTATAAAGTAACGGTGCTGGGGTGACTGGGGTGTGGATGGGAAGAAGAAGAAGAAGAAGAAGAGAGAGAGAGAGAGAGAGAGAGAGAGAGAGAGAGAGAGAGAGAGAGAGAGAGAGAGAGAGAGAGAGAGAGAGAGAGAGAGAGAGAGGATGGAAGGTGGGGAGTGTGGGGCGTTAGTCATTGTATTTTACGAGGCAATCATAGCGGGGGAGACCAAAGAGACGTGCGGGGGAGGCTCCTGGGGTCTTGTGGGGAACCAACGGCAACACTTGGTCAGGAGGCTGTGTGATGGTTTATTGTGTGTGTGTGTGTGTGTGTGTGTGTGTGTGTGTGTGTGTGTGTGTGTGTGTGTGTGTGTGTGTGTGTGTGTGTGTGTGTGTGTGTGTGTGTGTGTGCAGCAGGAGGAGCCTGAGGAGGAGGAGGAGGAGGAGGAGGAGGAGGAGGAGGAGGAGGAGGAGGAGGAGGAGGAGGAGGAGGAGGCAGGATATAAGGTAGCAAGATGGAGAGCAGGTTAGAGAAAATACACAGCCACATGTGAAAGGGGTAAGAGGGAAAATTGAAGGTATGGGAAGAGGGGGAAGGTGAGAGAGGAAGGTGATATATGGGGAAGGGGAAGGGTGAGAAAAGTGGCTTACAGAGAGAGAGAGAGAGAGAGAGAGAGAGAGAGAGAGAGAGAGAGAGAGAGAGAGAGAGAGAGAGAGAGAGAGAGAGAGAGTAAAGCATGCCTTGCCTTAGATCTCTACACCACCACTTCAATTGCATACACTCTCTCAACACCCTCTCTCTCTCTCTCTATGACCTGTATGAATATCCTTCTCTCCCCCCCCCTCTCTCTCTCTCTCTCCGTCATTCTCACTCTCACCCTTACATCTCTCTCTCTCTCCCCTCTCCCACCCTCTTACCGTACTGTCGCCTCGCTTTACTACAAGTTACAAATTGCCAGTAAGGACGAGCCAATTGAAAGGGCAGAACATCCTGGCTGCCTCTCACACTCTCTCACACACATACTTCACCCTTCACTACCTCCCATCACCCCTTTAATATCTCCCCTCACTCCTCATTTCCTAACTTCGACCTCTTCTCTCTCTCTCTCTCTCTCTCTCTCTCTCTCTCTCTCTCTCTCTCTCTCTCTCTCTCTCCCTCGTCATTTCTGTGGTCGCTCTTCTTCTGCTGCTGCTGCTGCTGCTGATGTTGTTGTTGCTGTTGTTGTTGTTGCCTCACCTTTCCATTTCCCCTCACTTCTGCTTGCTTCCCCTCAATGCTTCGTCTCCTCTGCCTTTTCACGCACCCTCATGCAGCGTTGCTTCTCCCTCTCCCTCTCTGTCTCTCTCTCTCCCTTCAACACTCACCTGAAAAAGACAACGAAACACAATTACACAATGCGAAAGGGGGCGACTTGCAAACAATGGTTAACTCTGATGTGCTTTGAAGTCAGCCCAGCCAAGCATATACACGCACACTGCACCATTAATAATAATAGCAACAGTAATAATAATAGTAATAATAATAATAATAATAAGGGTTTTGAATGTGTGTGTGTGTGGGGGTGGGAAAGATTTTAGGGTTATTCTGATGGTCTTTTGTTGCTTATTTTTACTACTACTACTACTACTACTACTACTACTACTACTACTACTACTACTTCTATACTTCAGCCTCTCCTTCGCCTCGACTCACTTTAGCAATCCTGTCCTTGAGTATGTAAGTAAAAAAGAAAACAAGAAAAAAATATGGATCTGTATTAGGTTTCAAGATAACGACAACGACGCTGCATATTTCTCTCTCTCTCTCTCTCTCTCTCTCTCAGGAACGTACGAGTGAATTCTTGTTTAGAGACTTCGATACTCAAGTTTTTGCTCTGATACACACACACACACACACACACACACACACACACACACACACACACACACACACACACACACATCCTTGTAACCCTTCCACTGGTCCACACCACACTCCCTCTCTCTTCTCCACACATCCAAAACTCGACATAACGTCTCTTCCACCTCCACCTCCACATCGACCTAATATAAGATTCAGTACCTTTTCTCTTCCACTATGCTTCTTATTCCACAAAAGAAAACAAACTGGAAGAAGGACAACTTAGCTCCAGAAAATGCCTAAAAAAAAATAAAAATGGAGGGAAAGATGAAAACAAGCCACGGTGGAAAAATAAATACGTGACATTTACATTGACAAGAGCAGAAACCTTCACTCCAGGACCACGAGAAGCGAACACCTGACCCGCTGGGGAATGTGCAAAAACGAAAGAACATTTTACCAGTGAGGGACAAAGTTTTAAGATACTCACACCTCGGAATAATCCTTTTCACTGCTCTTTTTTGTGTGTTCAGGAGAAGACTACAGCATCTTGAGTAAACTTCTTAGCTTTTCTTTTTATCATTTTTGTTGCCTTAAGTTGGATATATAAAAAAGTGGAAAAAATGAGAAAAAGTTGAAATCAGGGAGTATCGAGGAGAGGAAAAGCCAACATGATGCTCAGGGTCCCGGCGAGGCATTGTGCACAAGACACCGGAAACAATCCCGTCACTTCACAACTCGATGGCGTGGCCTCACCTTCAATATCCCAGCCAGCTTGGGTCGCGCCGTTACGGGAGTTATAATATTCGATTAACTTGAGGGTGCAACGACACGCCAAGCGGGGAAACTCACTCTAACCATTGCGCCAAAGACAGATTCCCTTGTCTCTGTTTACAAAAGGCTGACTTGAGAAATAATAAAGGTCAAGATTAATTACATTTTGCAACAGGTGTGGTGTAAGGAAAGGTAATAATATCAAGTGTAAGATCAGCTGCCCTACTCAATGCATTAATGTCACAAGGGTGGCCTGACCTGTGCATTCCTCCGCCTTCAAAGGATACCATTTGTTCCGCGTCACGTCATCCTGCGCTCGCCACACACACTTTTTTTTCTTTATTTTTTCCCCCCTTAGTAATAACAGAATTCTCAGCTCCTCCTTGCACTCTTCGCCTCGCTGTCCTGGTTTCCCTCCCTCTTGTCACCTTCATGATTCTTCTCTCACTTACAAAAACACGACTGCCATCTGTTCTCGCAGAGGTCTTTTCATCTCCCGGTCCTGACACCTTGACTTCTGCTCACCTTCCTTTACAAAATCATTCCCTCTCCACTGATTATTTTCATTTTTCGCTGCTTCCATCTATATATTGACATTTTCACCTATTTCCTTCTCTTTTCTAATATTTCTAACTCCACTCCCATCCATCTGCAAAATATTCTATTAGTTCCACTCATCCTTCCACATCCGCTTATTCACCACCAATCGCTAATCCACACCTATCCCCTTCCCTCTCCCCTCTCACCTCTTTTTACTTCATTTGCATTCGATAGAAGCCCTCCACACTCCCCCTCTCCACTCATCACACCACTATTGCTACCTCCACCTATTTCCTTTTAATTCCACCCTTCCCAACTCCACTAAACCTTCTCTACAACTATTTAACTCAACCTAAGCACACCTTCCACCTTACACCATCCTTTCAAACCACCTTCCTACCCTTCCTTACCCTCTCCACTTACACCACCACCACCACCTCCTCCTCCCTGCCATCAGCGCCATTAGATGTGGACTCCCCTTCTGGCAGCGGCGGATCAACGCAGATAAAGTCGGGGATAAAAAAAATAAACACGATATCAAAATGCGGCGATCAAAGAGCCTTTACCCGACCAGACGCAGTCACGGCCCAGAAGATTGTTTGCCTTCCAGCGGGGGGCGGCGCGGGGATGGGGTAACGAAGGGCCGGTATGGAGAGTGGAGGGGGAAAAGGGAAGGGAGCGGGTGAACGTGGATGGGATGGGATGGGAAGGGGAGGTGGGGGAGTGAAGTGGGGAAATGTATGTAGCTATAGAGTTTGCCAAATATGGAGAGGACTTGGAATTAATAGGAACGTACTGGTGTGTGTGTGTGTGTGTGTGTGTGTGTTGGTGTGATTTCCACTGAGCACTGCCAACTCCTTTGTGTGTAACTCCTTAGAGAGAGAGAGAGAGAGAGAGAGAGAGAGAGAGAGAGAGAGAGAGAGAGAGAGAGAGAGAGAGAGAGGGTATTGGAGGTTAAGTGAAGAGGATGGCGATGGGGAGGAGGAGAGAGGAGAGAGGAGAGAGGAGAGAGGAGAGAAGGAGAGAGGAGCTGGAGGGGGGGGGTAGCCGGCTAGTTCTCCCCCTGCCCTCCCCAGCAGTCAGCAAGATACAAACAAATCAAGTAACTAATGCGTGTCTTGCTGGCAGGATAACCAGATCAGAGTCGAATAAAAAGTAATTTATATAAACGGAGGTGGAGGGTTTGTGAGAGGGAGGAACACAGGGAAGGGGAGGAGAAGTGGAGAGGGGGGAGGAGTGGATGGAATTGAGAGAGAGAGAGAGAGAGAGAGAGAGAGAGAGAGAGAGAGAGAGAGAGAGAGGAATGACTTAGGGCGGGGGCGGGGAGGAAAGAACGTTAAGTAAGTGAGACATGGAGGAGTTAAGTTAAAGGTTAGGGGAAACTAAATTAAAGATAAAAATAGATAAGGAAGATTGAAATTAACTGGTACTATTATTCTTTCTCTCTTTATTTCCTTCCTTCTCATCATTCCCTCTCCCTTTCTTCTTCTTCTTCTTCTTCTTCTTTCAATCTAAAATTATTTTTTTCTCTCTCTCCATTCTTTCTCCTGCCAACCTTCCTCCCTCCAAATTAAAATGAGAGAGAGAAAGAGAGAGGAAAGAGAAAAAAAAGCGGTACTCCGCGGGATACCTCGTAAGAAAGAAGAAGAAAAAGAAAAGAAGAAGAAGAAGAAGAAGAAGAAGAAGAAGAAGAAGAAAAAGAAAACAATGAATTATATATTTAGTACAGAAAAGATTGAGAAAACCAAGAAAAGAACGGAAAAGATGAAAGGGAAGGAGGAGGAGGAGGACGAGGAGGAAAAGGAGGAGGAGGAGGAGGAGGAGGAGGAAGATAGAACTGAACAAACCAGCACACCTGTTGGCCCTTACTTGGCTATTATAGAGACTGAGAGAAACAGGATACCAGAGAAGAACGAGAAAGAAAATGGAGGAAGAGGAAGAGGAGGAGAAAAAGACCCTACAAATAAATAATAAAAGGAGGAGAAAGAGGAGGAAGAGTAGGAGGAGGAGGAGAAGAAGCAGAAGGAAGCGGGAAAGGGGCCAAATTAATACATCTGGGCGAGTCGTTTGCAGCGGAGGG
>NC_059304.1:10723892-10738892 GCF_017591435.1 Portunus trituberculatus | reverse complement strand
CCTTATCAACACCAGCAAGAGAAGGAAGGAGAGTTAGGGGAGAGAAGCTGTGTTCTTTAATGCTTCCAGCTCTTTGCCTCCTTATCAACACCCACAGGAGAGAGACAGGGACGGTGGAGAGCTGAGAGTGAGGACACCGTGTTCTTTAATGCTTCATCTCTCACAGGAACCACAATTAAGACTAGGGTGGCGTTCAATATACAAGAAGAGAGAGAGAGAGAGAGAGAGAGAGAGAGAGAGAGAGAGAGAGAGAGAGAGAGAGAGAGAGAGAGAGAGAGAGAGAGAGAGAGAGAGAGAGAGCACCTACAGTATCGCTCAGTCTCTCACAAACACTACAGTTAAGGAGACGTTCAGAGCACAAGAAATCCTAATGACAAGAAAGTCCTCCACCACCACCACCACCACCACCACCACCACCACCACCACCACCACCACCACCACCACCACCAGAGCAGTGATATTCCTCGGCTCTGAGTGATGGCGAGGATCACGGAGGTAACGCAAATTGACATCGCGGCGCCCGAGTTGAATGGATCATCGTTAAATTTAGTGGCCTCGTTGACTGGGTGAGTAAGGTGGATGCATTAGGAGAGCGAGGCAAGGTGTGTTTGAGCCTTGTGTGTGCTACCTGTCCGTCTGGTGGGGTGAGGGGCAGGGAGGTGGTGATGGTGGTGGGGGAGGAAATGAGGCTACAATGGGGAAGAGGTGCATGAGGAGGGGACGTGTACTAAGGCAGATAAATGGTGGAGAAGAACAAGGAGTGGAAAGTGGAGTGAGGGACAGGTAGTGGTTGTACTGGTGGTGGCTTTGGAGTGGAGAAAAAGAGTATAGCAAATTGAGAGCAGAAGGAGAAGCGCAAGAGGAAAAAACAGAGAAGAAAACGAGAAAGAAGAGAATCAGGTAAGAAACAAAGAATTGAGAAGAGAATAGTTGAGGAGGAGAATCAAGGACAACATAAAGAAGGATAAGAAGTTACGAAACGAGAGGACAGGAGAAGAATCTATGAAAAGACAAAGAATAAAAGTAAAGAGAAGAGAAGACACGAGGAAGAAAAATCAAGAAGAAACAAAGAAGGAAAAAGTTACGAGACGAGAGGACAGGAGAAGAATATATGAAGAGATGAAGAATGAAAGAGAGGAAAGAAGAAGAAGAATAGGAAGAGGAGAAGGACGAGGACGAAGAGAAAGACGAAAATAAGACATAAAAAAAAAAAAACGAAAAACAAGACAAAAACACATGAATCATTGACAAACGAGAATAAAACATCAATAAATAAATAAACAAAAGAGAGAAAGAAAGAAAAAAGACACGAACAAAACAAATAGAAAAAAAAACCTTGCATAAATAAATCCAGTGACCCATGCAAGGGAAAGCACGACCCTGGAAAACGAGGAAACAAGCGCCGGTGTGTTGTCTCAGAGTCTAAAACACCAAAAGCGAAAAAAACCGCCTGTTTAGGGAGGTCAAAAAAACACTCACACGTTGTCTCTTAACGCGGATGTTTCCTAATTCAGCCTGACCTCGACCCTAACCCCCCCCCACGCACCCAATCATCACCATCACCATCCCTCAACCTACCTCATCCCCACGGGAGTAGAAACAGAGAGGAGGGTGGAGGGGATGGGTGAGGGTGGAAAGGAAGGAGTGTTTACGCGCAGGAGGATTGAAGGGATGGGAGAGTGGAAGGGAGCCAGAGAGGGAGAGGGTGATGGAGGAAAGGGAGAGAGAGAGAGGAGAGAGAGAGAGAGGGCGAGGGGAGCCAGAGAGGGAGAGGGTGATGGAGGAAAGGGAGAGAGAGAGAGGGAGAGTATGTTAGGAAGGGGAAAGGGTGAGTTAAGGGAGAGAGACAGCTGGGAATAAGGATTTAGGGCAGGAAAAGGAGGTTGTTTGAGAGGAAAGATGAGGATTAGAAGGGAAAAGGAAAGATAAGGTTACATTAAAGACATTAACAGCAGGAAGGAAGGGAAGGAAAGTGTTAAAAAAAAGGTAGAATCTAGAGAATGATTAGAGGAGGGTTAGGAAAGGGTTACACAGGGGATTGAGGTGTCAGGAATGGAAAAGGGAGTTATAGGAAAAAAAAGTAGAGAAGAATATATGAAAGTTTAAGATAGAGGAACGTTAAGGGAAACAACTAAAAAAAGTAAAAAAAGAGAAAAAAAATGAGAAAAAAAAAAGAAAAATTTGTGAAAGGAAAGATGAACACTATAAAATCAAAATTGAACAAGAACGAAGAGTTGAAAATAAAAAAAAAACACGAAGAAAAAGGAAAAAAAAAAAAACAATGTACTTATACTGAATCATATCACCACCACCACCTTAGCACATCCCATCTCAAACCCAACACTACACCCTCATCACTGCCCACCACGCCCGCCGACCTCGCACAGCTCCGGGAGGCAAACATATATTCCCTTTTCTGTCATATAATAAAACAAGCGACGCGGAAGAACAGTAAACACGAATATTTACCAGAACCGGAGGAAAAAAATGACGAGAACAAACAGCGTAAGAATCCGAGACACATAATTTGACGAGGAGGAGGAGGAGGAGGAGGAGGAGGAGGAGGAGGAGAGATGAGGGAGAGAAATTAGAGCGGAAAGAAAAGGGGGAAAAGGTTAATAAGGTGAAAAAAATGAATAAAGAAAGACAACAACAGCAAGATAAAAATGTGGACGAAGATGAAAAAAACAAAAAAAAGTGAGCGAGATGATGATGTGTGTTGAGGCGTCTCACTTTCCAGACTGAGAGAGAGAGAGAGAGAGAGAGAGAGAGAGAGAGAGAGAGAGAGAGAGAGAGAGAGAGAGAGAGAGAGAGAGAGAGAGAGAGAGAGAGAGAGAGAGAGAGAGAGAGAGAGAGAGAGAGAGAGAGAGTTATTACCTGTTTATATTGGAAGAAAAGAGGAGAGGATGGGAGAGAGGAAAGTAGAGGAAGAGGAGGAAGAGGAAGAGAGAAGAAGAGGAACGCATTGGTATTATAGAAGTCATTAGTCATCCAACGAAGAGGAGAAGAAGGAGGAGGAGGAGGAGGAGGAGGAGGAGGAGGAGGAGGAGGAGGAGGAGGAGGAGGAAGAGGAGGAGGAGGAGGAGGAGGAGGACACAGTAGAACAGAAGGAACGTTTACCTCGTTTACACACAAGAACACACACACACACACACACACACACACACACACACACACACACACACACACACACACACTACCCATTCTCCACATCCTTCCCTTAATCACCCTTCCCTCCCTTCACCTGCCCTTATTGTGACCTGTAGCCCTGAAATGACCCTGACCTCTTCCTCTCCTCTCTCTCTCTCTCTCTCTCTCTCTCTCTCTCTCTGGAATAATTAGCTAGTTAGATAGGTTGACGATGGCTTTCCTCCTCTTCCTCCTCTTGTTCTTCCTCCTCCTCCTTCTCATCTATTCTCTTCCTTCCTCCTCCTCCTCCTCCTCCTCCTCCTCCTCCTCCTCCTCCTCCTCCTCCTCCTCCTCCTCCTCCTCCTCCTCCTCTCCTCCCTTGTTGACTGCCTGAGGGGAAGGGGAAATAAGAAGAATGAAGAGATAGGGTTTGAAAAAAGTAGATAGGGGGAGGGGAGAGAAAAGGTTTGTTCCGACTCTTCACTAAATCGATTCCTCCTCCTCCTCCTCCTCCTCCTCCTCCTCCTCCTCCTCCTCTTCCTCCTCGTCTTCTTCCTCCTCTCCTTCCTCTCGTTCATTAAATTCTCTTCCCCCTTTCTCTTCTCTCCTCGTTTTTTTTCTCTCTACTCCCGCCTTACCGAGCTTCCTCTCTCTCTCTCTCTCTCTCTCTCTCTCTCTCTCTCTCTCTCTCTCTGACCAATCGTGTTCTCAAAACCATTTTTTATTCAGTCTTCCTTTAAATTTCCTTCCTCTTTCATCTTTACGATTTTTTGTTCCATTATTCTCTCTCTCTCTCTCTCTCTCTCTCTCTCTCTCTCTCTCTCTCGTAGGCTGCCCATCATTCAATCCTCCAGCATCCCACTCATCTCCTCCTCCTCCTCCTACATCTCCTCCACCTCTCTCTCACCCTCCTCCTCTTCCTCTATCCTCCATCTCTCCACCTCTTCTGAGAACGTTTCGACAACATATTTTCTTTCCTCTCCTCTTCCTCCTCCTCCTCCTCCTCCTCCTCCTCCTCCTCCTCCTCCTCTTCCATGACCCTCACTTCTTAGCAGCAAATTCTTCACATATTCTTCTTTATTCTCCCTTCCAATCATCGTCTTTTTACACTCCTCCCTCGAATTGGTTTTAGGAAGAGGAGGAGGAGGAGGAGGAGGAGGAAAAGGAGGAGGAAGAGAAGGAGGAGAAAATGAGTTTCGTGATAATAACAGGGGGATGAGAGGAAAGGGAGAAAAATAAAGGGGAGGAGGAGATGTAATGATAAAATACACGCGATGATAAACACAGAAATAAGACATCAATTAAAAATACCAGAGAGAGAGAGAGAGAGAGAGAGAGAGAGAGAGAGAGAGAGAGAGAGAGAGAGAAGGGCGTGGCGAAGAAGGCAGTAAGGAGTAAGGAGAGAAAAAAAAAAGGACGAGGAGGAGGAGGAGGAGGAGGAGGAGGAGGAGGAGGAGGAGGAGGAGGAGGAGGAGGACGGGGGTGGAGAAGGAAGAAGGGAGAGACAAGTGGGAAGGAACAGACTGGAGAGTTGCAGTTTAATTCTCTCTCTCTCTCTCTCTCTCTCTCTCTCTCTCTCTCTCTCTCTCTCTCTCTCTCTCTCTCTCTCTCTCTCTCCCTAGGATTCTATTATCTATTATATTCTAGTGTGGGATAAGTACAACAAGGCTTCAGGAACTCTCTCTCTCTCTCTCTCTCTCTCTCTCTCTCTCTCTCTCTCTCTCTCTCTCTCTCTCTCTCGCAATTACTTTCCCATTCATTATTGTTCTTATGTCCTCATCATGAGAGAGAATGTGGAGAATATAAGCAGAGGAGGAGGAAGAGGAAGAGGAGGAGGAGGAGGAGGAGGAGGAGGAGGAGGAGGAGGAGGAGGTCAGTGAAGAGGGAGATGTCGAAAGATGGAGAGAGAGAATTAGAGGAAGAAGAAAGCGAACAATGAGAATGTCAGAAATAAGAACATGGAAGACGTGAAGGAGGAGGAGGAAGAAGAGGAGGAGGAGGAGGAGGAGGAGGAGGAGGAGGAGGAGGAGGAGGAGGAGGAGGAGGAGGAGGAGGAGGAGGAGGAGGAGGAGGAGGAGGAGGAGGAGGAGGAGAGAGAGAGAGAGAGAGAGAGAGAGAGAGAGAGAGAGAGAGAGAGAGAGAGAGAGAGAGAGAGAGAGAGAGAGAGAGAGAGGACAAATGAAAATATCGATCAACAACAAACAAACAACAATAAAACAACAAATACAAATAAAAAGAAAACAAGAGAAGAAAATAGGAATCTCTCTCTCTCTCTCTCTCTCTCTCTCTCTCTCTCTCTCACACACTACTCTCCTAATATAACACAGACAACATCCCTGACAACCCCTGAGTCTTGTCCTGAGTGTGGGCCCCTGTACTCACGCGTCCGCTCCTGACGAAGGGAAGGATAGGAGTCACCTGGTGCAGAACACTCACCTGTGGAATAAAGAAAAGGTACGTTAGAATAGGTTAACTGTAAAGAGATCGCCTTTTTTTTCTTTTTCTTTTCTTTTTTTCCTTTTTGAAGAGGGAAAACTGCAAAGGACAACAAAATATTAGGAAAAAAAATGCCCACTGTTTGTAATGAGATGGTGAGTACAGGATGAGGTGGGAAGGAAAAGGTGTACATGTGTTGGTGTGTTTGTATGTGTGTTTATGCTTATGATGAAAGAAAATGGGGGGGGAAAAATTGACGTTTTCTTTGGTATTTTTCATCTAAAACGATACAAAAAGAAAAAAAAAGGGTTGGTTAGAATAGAGTAATTATCTATATTAAAAGAAAAAGAAACGTGTAAAGACTTAAGATAATAAGAAAAAGGTTTATGTGGTATTCTCTTTCACATTCTACCTCTCTCCCTCTCTTTCTCTCTACCTCTCCGTCTCCCTCTCTCTCTCTCTCTCGCTCTCACACCGTCGTCCGCGTAGTTTATGGAGGTTATTTATTTTGTCCGAGGAAATCCATCGTCTCCACCTCCTCTCACGTCGCCTTCTTCACTATTATTTCCCGATTTCGTTGACTTGCCAAGCGTGTTATCACCGCCACCATCACCGCCTCAGCCACCAACACCCTCATTACCACGCCGCCACCCCTCCTCTCCTCCTCTCTCCCCCTCTCTCTCTCTCTCTCTCTCTCTCTCTCTCTCTCTCTCTCTCTCTCTCTCTCTCTCTCTCTCTCTCTCTTGGTGCCTTTTTCCCAACAGGCGCCTTCTTTTATCGGCCAAAAATCCACTCGCGTCCTCAGCTTGTGTGAGGATAAAAGGAAGAGTAAAGAGGACACCAAACTGCTGCTGCTGCTTCTTCTTCTTCTTCTTCTTCTTCTTCCTCCTCCTCTTCCTCTTTCTAGTGATCTCTTGTTTTACCTCTCTTCCTTTTCCTCCTTTCCTTTTTTTTTCTCCTTTTCTTGCCTTCCTGATGCGCTCGTCTTTGGTTGATTCTTTTAATCGCTCTCTTTCTCGATCCTCCTCCCTTTTAATTTCTGGTTTGTTTTCTTTCTTCTCTTTTCTTGCTATCCTGTCCTCTCTGGTTCTCAATCTTCTCTTTTTCATTTGGTTATTATCCCTTTTTTCAATCTTTTTCATAAGCTCACCTTCTATCTCTATTTGTACTCTTTTCCTCCTCCTTTTCTCAGCCTCTCCACCAGTCTCACCTCCTCTGTCCCTATCCTTACTATTTTCCTCCTCCTCTTCCTTTCCTCAGCCTCTTTCCACTACTCCATCCTTCTCCTCCTCCTAGTAGCAGCAGCAGGGACCCATCTCCTCTGCCTCTCTCCCTACTATTTTCCTCCTCCTCCTCCTCCTTTCCCCAGCCTCTTTCCACCACTCCATCCTCCTCCTCCTCCTCCCAGCAGCAGCAGCAGCAGCAGTAGGGACCTTCTGGTAGCCACGGTCCAACAGCGCTCAAAGACAAGCTGCCAATGGTGACTCCCTGAAACCATTGTAGGATCGTGAGTGGACAAAACGCCTCACAGTAGCCGTAAACTACCTTCCATGCCGTCCCTTCCTTTCCTCCTGACTGCCTCCTCCCTCCTCTCCTTCCCCCTCTTGTCCTGTCTTTCTTCCCTCATCTGGTCGACTGTTGTTCTTTTCATCTCCCTCTGCGATCCGTCTCTCTCCAGTGGCCTAACATATCTGATGGGTGCATTTTTTTTTTCTTTCGTTCTGTGACGCTGTTGTGTGTAAGGGAAAGCAGAGATGGGATAACAAGAGGATAAGTTAGGCAGGAAAGGGAAAGGGAAATGAGGGTAAGAAAAGGGAAAGAAGTGGTAGAAGGAAGATAGGAAGAGGATCAGAAAGGCAAAATTTACACGAGGAAAATGAGAAAGGGGAAAGAAGGTAAAATAAGAGGAGGAAAGATTACAAAAAATGGGAACGCGAGGAGAGAGAGAGAAAAAAATGAAGGGAGGAAAAAAAAAATGTATTGAAATGAAGGATATATATATATATATATAAAAAAACAAGTAATAAATAGAAGGAAAGAAGGTGATGAAGACAGCAAAACATTAAATATTAAGCAGGAAAAAAAAAAGATAAGAACGAAGATAATGGATAAAATGTAAAAGGCTACGCACGGAAAGAGAACAAAACGACAAGAAACAACCGTGGATAAATAAACACACACAGAGAAGGGCGAAAGAGTCCGAACTTTTTAAAGGTGGAAAAGGAAAACGAGCACTTGGTTTGGCAAATACGCACGTAGAGATAAGCCTTGGAAACAGTAACAGAGAATGGGCGGCGCGTGAAAGTATGCAGGGATGAGGGAAGGGGGACCGGGACACACACACACACACACACACACACACAAAAGAGAGAGAGTACGAAGAAAGGAATGGAAAGACGAGAGAGAGAGAGAGAGAGAGAGAGAGAGAGAGAGAGAGAGAGAGAGAGAGAGAGAGAGAGAGAGAGATGCAGAAGAGGGCAGGAATAAAGCTGGCGTGCACGTGCCCCCTGTGGCTTTATGTTCACCGTGCATTACGTACTCGTGAGGCGAAAGGAACGCGGAGGGTGTGTGAGGGGCGCGCGAAAAGAAGAAGAAAAAAAAAAAAAAAGGATGCTCGCTGTAGAGGCGATGGCGAGGGCGTGAGGGAGGACGGCTCAGAGGGAGTGGAGGGCGTGGAAGAAAGGTGGAAAAGACTATGGGTTGGAAAAAGGTAAGTGTAGACCTCGAGGCAAAACGAAAATATGGTAGATAAATCCTTGTTTGAGCTTCGTGTGTGTGTGTGTGTGGGGGGATATTTAGAGAGGAAAAAACCGCAGATAGAGAATAGGGAGATATTTATAGAGAGAGAGAGAGAGAGGAAGAGTGCAAAGAAGGGAGGCAGGCTGAGGCAGGGACGTAAAAGGGAAAGCAAGGGAGGCGTACTGAGAGGCGGAAGGGGAAAAATAGTACATGGGAAGGGGAGAGAGGACGAGGCCAGTGTAGAACAAGGACACGACGACCTTTCCCTCTCTCTTTTCCTCTCCCTCTCTCTCTCTCTCTCTCTGGAAAGTGCAGTCCATGTCAGGGATTAACTCTTGCATTTACCAAATATTGTTGGATTGGAGGGATGAAAATTTAATGAATGTTCAAATGATACAAATGTGTAGTGAAATTATACCTAACTGTAAAACAAAATACTAGATTATATGTAAAGTAGGAATGAGTATAGCAAAGCAGTCATCCATCACCACCATCACCACCAGCACCACCACCATCACCACCACTACCAACACCACCACCAACACCATCACCACCACCACCATCCATACACAACACCAACAGCAACAATAGTGCATAAGGTTCACAATCACAATTATTCCTGTACACTGCAGCTTAACACCTACGTACATAAATACATTAAAAGAAAAATGAAAATAAAGACAAAAAGAGTAACGCATTATGGGAGTTACATCAGGTGGAGGAAATACTTCAATTCAGCATCGTTTCCTCCATTCCCTTCCTCCTTCCATCCCTCTTTCACTCACTCACTCTCTCACTCATTCTCCTCACTCTATTCCACAGTACCTTTCCACTCACCTCCTAAAAAGAAACATACAAAACTCTCTCTCTCTCTCTCTCTCTCTCTCTCTCTCTCTCTCTCCTGCCTGTACTGAAGGTAAAAGGTAAAATACTATACTTTTTTTAAGGCGACCTGTGAAAAGGTGAAGGAAAATGTAGATTGAGAGTCCAGGAGAGTTGAGGCACGAACAGCGACCCCCACCACCATCCTCCACCGTTCCCAACAACCCCCAACAGTCTCTCTAAGGTCCTAACTCCCCGACCCCTTTAGCTGGGCCAGTTATCCTTACCCCGCCAAAGCCCCGCCCTGTCCCATCCTGCTCCAGCCTCACTCTGCCTGCTCTCTCTCTCTCTCTCTCTCTCTCTCTCTCTTGGGCACTAAACACTCGGTGCGCCAACATCAATATCCCGCAATCACCATCATCACCACCACCACCACGGCCACAAAATCCATCTCTGTCATCCGTACTTCAATTTGTCAACGCGATGTATACTCCTCTTTTTTTTTTTTATCAAGAGTGACACACACACACACACACACACACACACACACACACACACACACACACACATGCAAACTGTTGATGTATTACACGCACAAACTGTTGACACACTACCATGCTACCACACGAACACACACACACACACACACACACACACACACACACACACACACATACACAGCCAGCTCGCTCTTCTGGCCACCGGAAGCAGTCTGAGTGCACCACGCCTACCTGGGCCCGGTCTGAAGGTGGAGGAGGAGGAGGAGGAACACGCGAGAAAGGTCACAGGGTCGGAGGCCACAAATGAGCCCTCCTTCCCCACCCTCCTCCATCTCCTCTTTCTCCTCCTCCTCCTCCTCCTCCTCCTCCTCCTCCTCCTCCTGCAGTCAAAGTAAAGACACGCTGGTTACAAAACTGGTGGAGCAACGTACAACGGCCAAGAGAGAGAGAGAGAGAGAGAGAGAGAGAGAGAGAGAGAGAGAGAGAGAGAGAGAGAGAGAGAGAGAGAATACAATCCTTCTCCTTTCCACCTGTACCTGCAATATAGCTAAGGCGTGTCTACCAGGAAGTGACGAGAACCGAGAAAGAAAAGAGAGAGAACCAAAAGAAAGAGAGAACCAAAAGAGAAACTAGAGATAACCGAGAGAAAATAGAGAGAAAAGGAGAAAGAAAATAATAAGAACCAAAAGAGAACTGACAAAGAAAAACCAAGAGAGAGAGAGAGAGAGAGAGAGAGAGAGAGAGAGAGAGAGAGAGAGAGAGAAAATCCAGACAACCCACAAGGTGAACTGTGAGCAACCAAAGGGGGAGGAAGCAACCAAGCCAACATACACCTCCAAACCAACGTCCAGATAACCTCTCCTTGAAAAACTGCCTTGAGTGTCCTAATCTGTCGCCGTTGTCGCGAGAGTTTGGCTTGCAGATTAGGCCATGGGGACACAAGGACTCATACACCGCGTTGCACTATGATCTAAAGAACCCTAAACACTGCCCCCTAAATAACCTCAAGTGCCGGGAAGTTTAGGGTTATTGGGGGGGTCGAGTTGGAAGTGTTAGGGCTTGCGTCCATCCTTGGCTAACCATTACCTTGCCTCGTGTGCACCTGTGTTCATTACTAGGCAACAAGGTCCGGTCTGATTACGGTGCCTGGGCAGAGTAAGGTAAGATCGAAATGGTATGAGAGAGAGAGAGAGAGAGAGAGAGAGAGAGAGAGAGAGAGAGAGAGAGAGAGAGAGAGAGAGAGAGAGAGAGAGAGAGAGAGAGAGAGAGAGAGAGAGAGAGAGAGAGTTCGGTAGGGAAGTAGGTAGGTGGGTGGGTGGGTGAAGATCAAGTAACAGAGTGAGTGGAGAAAAATAGAAGAGAGAGGAAAGGTAAAGTAGATGGAAGGGTGTGAGGATGGAGAGTGATGGGAGGGAAGATGTGCGATAAGTAAAAGGCAGGGAAGGGTTAGTGAGGGGAAGGATATGCATGGGGGGAGTCTAGATAGACGGAGGAAGCGGGGAGGGAATGGAAGGAAGAGTAATGAAAGGGGACGAGAGAGAAACAGTACATCGGCTCTCGGCTGACGAGTGACCGATAGACCCCGAGCGCGGCCATCAAGCCCCCGTCCTGGGTACGTTGAGGGGCATGTGTTGAACGGCTGGGGTTCACTGGATGTCTGGAGCACCACGGCATGGTCAGGGGCACTGGTCACTGGTGCTCGGGAAGGAGAGTGAGACCAGCCGAGGACTCGCGGTCACCAATCTCAGGTTTGATGTTGCCCCCAGGGACTCTAGAATGCAGTGAAGGCCCCGCGTGGCGTCCCGTGACCAGCGGCACGTTCACAGGGCACCCCGCTGTGTTCAGGAGCCAGGGTGGGGGTAGGGGAGGCAAAGGAGGGACGAGAGCGAGATCAAAGTACCTCAGCAGGGCCACGGTGCGTCTGAGGGCGGAGGGGGATTGCGATTCGTTAAGGTGTCCGGCTGCATCACCGCTCAGGCAGAGGATCAAGGGCGAGGCGGCGCCTTGGCCGCAGCCACAGCACGAGGAGTTGGCTGCTCCCCAGCAGGCAAACAGGTCCCTCTCCGATTCGCCAGCGGTGCCGCCCTTCCTCCCTAAAACACCAGGGCCAGGAAAATAGTCGCCACGTCCATCACGCGACCCTGCCCCTTCTCCCCTCTGCGCGTCCTCCTCAAAAAATGTAGTCTAAAATTAAACCAGGAGCAAGAAATAACCTCGGGTGACCTCCGAGGGTGAGGGCGAGGCTGGTGAGGCCGCCCTCAAGGCTCCGCGGGACGAGTTACGGCGGGTGGGCTTTTGGCGGCGCAGATCCAGTTTGCGGCGAGTGACCAGCAAGGCTGCGTCCGTCAGGCCGCGGTGCCTGGGAGACAAAGGCGGCGTGTACTGGCTTTCCCGGAGACCTGTTCGTTTCCAATAACGTTTCCGGAGAGGGAAGAAATTGGGGACAAAACAAGGAGGACACGAAGGACCCAGCAGGGAACACACACAACAAAACTCGACTTACAGGAGCCTTTCAGACAAAACTTTCCACGATCCTCTTGTGACGTGAAACAAAGTAAAATATAACCAAGATAAAGTGATAAAAGGTAAAATAATAAAGACAAACAAACCCACTCTCAAAAAGTACGTATTACTAAACTAATATATGACGAGAAACGCCGTCACATCGCATCAAACAAACACAAAATGGAAATAATTAAGAACTCCATCCTGGCAAAACGTCATAAAAAATCTGAATTTGATATTTATGTGGAAATCTGAATATGACAGGGTACCTAATTGCTGCAAGTAAAGGCGCTTCATTCCTGCAGCAGCTGGGAGTCCCGCCACTGTGCGCATCCCGACCCTCACCGCTGCATCATGGTGGTGTGTGATAATGGTGACGGGTAAAGTGTTCAGGTGTGTCCTTCCTAGAGAGGTGTGTGAGCTGGGTACGGAGGAGGAGTATGAGGATGCGGATGAGGGAAGTGAAAGAAGAGTACGAGTCTATTTCATAATTCTTAAAGACTGTAATTTGATTCATAAGCGTCCCCAATACTCTGACACACGAGCTATACACATTCTCTGCAGCTCAGCAAGTCCTCTTTTCTACTTTATCAAGACCAATAACCACTAAAGAGAAGGCCTAAATGACAAGAATAATAGAAATAACTACTAGCCACACACACACACACACACACACACACACACACACACACACACACACACACACACACACGAGACCCATCGCAAAATTGAAAAAAAGATAAAGGAAAAAAGACCTCTTCCCACTATTATCCACTAGGCAGGTCAAAACAGAGGCAAAAACACCACCGCCTCCTCCTCTCAACCCGAACAGACAAGGGGGAACAAAAAATCTATAAAACCTGCCATAGCGGAGAGTAGCGGCGGCCACGGGACCCTCGGCGGCGCCCCTCACACACCCTCTGGCGGCCACGTCCCCTACCGGCAGCCCTGGGTCACGCCGCTCCGAGTTATAGGAGATTAGGTTCCGAAAGACAAGTTGGTAGAGGTGGCGTTGATGGCGATGCAGTGGAGGGTGTTATTATAGAACGGGACAGGCAGTGGGATAGTATAGGTGAATTGAAGAAGGAGAAGGGGAACGATAGGAGATGGATAATGTGAATGAGAGAGTGGTAAGAATGGAGGAAAGGATTGGAATGGGAGGATATAGTGCATGTGACGAAATGGGGAAGAATAGGAGATATAAAAAGACTAATGGGGACTTTGTAATGGCAGAAATAAACAGATGCTGAAAGTCACGGAAGAAAAAGACTTGACAGAGGAAAGAGATGAGGAGAGACTACTATTGACGCGCTATCGGGTCTATACAGGAGGAGGTAACGGGCAGGCAGCGCAGTGGATGTTGGCAGGTCACGTCTGGCGGTGCTCAGGGGGCGGCGGGTCCCGGAAGGAAGGAAGGCAGGCAGGCAGGCAGGCAGGCAGACAGGCAGGCAGGCAGGCAAGCAGGCAGGCAGGCAGGCAGTCAGGTAGGCAGGTGGCGAACAAGGCAACACAAGCGCACAACTAAACTGATCCATCAGCACACGCCTCCTCTATTAACCGCTGCAGCGAAGCCATTCAAGGAGACCAACCCCTGGCTGCGTCCTGCCCCAGGGGAGGCCGCGCCCTGCAGAAGGCCCGCGGCGAGGGACGACCCGACGACCTGCTTGCCGCCCCCCCTCCTCCTGCCTCCACATCTCCATTTCCTTAGTGACAATTGGGTAATGAGCAGGTGATCCGCGGCGCATCACGCGACGGGAATTGGGACAGTCAACCTCCACACGCAGCCCAGACAGAAAGACACACAGACAGACAGACAGACAGGTGCTATCAAATCCCCGTTGCATTTTCCACCTGCCTTCCCTCCTGCATTCTTCTCTCCCTCAGGCATGGGCAGGTTGTTCATCTGTCTATCTCACATCACCTCACAAAACCTCATTCAGTCTCCCTCAAAAGTCACCACAACAATTACCACTCACTCACACACAGTCTCTATCTCACCTTCCTCACTTCGCTCACTTCCCCCTTGGTCCTGCCTCACTCCATCTCACCCTTGACCTCCCCCGTTTGTTTACTGTAACGCCAAAATCACACGAACATTCCCTCCACGCGGGGTCCAGGCTGCGTGAAAAGTGAAGCAGGAAAGGAGGGGAGAGGAGAGAGAGAGGGTGGAGAGAGAGAGAGAGAGAGAGAGAGAGAGAGAGAGAGAGAGAGAGAGAGAGAGAGAGAGAGAGAGAGAGAGAGAGAGAGAGAGAGAGAGAGAGAGAGAGAGTAGAAACGTATTACCAATAAGTTAAACATCTTAATTTGTTTTTCATTTCATTTTTTATCAGTCGTATCTATTCCTCCATCTCTCTCTCTCTCTCTCTCTATTTATCGGTAAAGATTGTCCACCCCGTGTCTCTTTCCCCGGTGTGAAGCTGCCCCGGAAAACCAGTCTCGGGTGAGGAGGAGGAGGAGGAGGAGGAGGAGGAGGAGGAGGAGGAGGAGGAGGAGGAGGAGGAGGAGGAGGAGGAGGAGGAGGAGGAGGTCAAGTAATACGAGTTCACTGAAAGGTCAGGGAAGACGATGCCAAAGATTTCAAAGACGAGAGAGTGAGGAAGACACGAAGAAGAAGAAGAAGAAGAAGAAGAAGAAGAAGAAGGAAGAGGAGGAGGAAGAGGGAGGGGTAGAAGCCAGCAGCAAAAGGAAGGAGGAATGGAAGATCAGGGTGCAAGGGGACTGGTTGGTGAGGGGTGGTGAGGGGAGGAAGGGGTGAGGGAGACACGTAGATAGGCTGTAGGAAGTCGTGAGGTGTGTGTGTGTGTGTGTGTGTGTGTGTGTGTGTGTGTGTGTGTGTGTGTGTGTGTGTGTGTGTGTGTGTGTGTGTGTG
>NC_059304.1:10676392-10718892 GCF_017591435.1 Portunus trituberculatus | reverse complement strand
GCTCTTCACTTGCTAAATCTGCACTGCGGCCAGCCGGTGGCAGCCTACACAGGCTGGGGTTATGCTAAGGTATCTTTTAAGCATGTAAATTATACATTTACTCCTTTTTACAATTCATTACCTGCCTCATTTCGCACAACCAGCAGGTAACGCGCCCACGCAACTTTGGTCCTGGTGGCGCGGGGCAGCAAGGGTGATTGCGGCACCAAGTGGTGGTGGTTGATGCGCCCTATGTAAATGCACAATGCCAAGCGTTATTGCTTGCGATAATTGCTGGTTGCGAGCCCAAAGCAGGACACAGCGCCCTTAACCCCTGCATGTGGCGGCATTCACGCACCGGCAGGAGGGTCGAGGGAAAGGCAAGGCGACCCGGCGGCGACCCCTTCGTCCCTCTACCTCGTCGTCCGTCCTCCCTAATTACTTCGTCAGAATTTACATAATATGAAGGTCCTGAGGCGGCCGATTATCATTCAGTGGACGCATCTGTTGCTCCACAAACACGCCATCAAGGGGCGGAGGGGAGCAAACGACCGCAGGAATGATGAAAGTATAAAAATGGCGGGCGGCGAAACCCAAAGACAGGGACATAGTGTGGGCTGGAGGGCGACATCCACGGCGCGGGGAAAAAGCGGCGAGAAAGCGGCGGAGCGGGGGACACACCTGGTGGGGAAGGAGCAGGTAAGTTGTCTGGTAATCAAGGTGTTTATGGAGGTGAAGACTTCCTTGGCTTCTTTGTACTATCTCTGGTCACGCTCATCCCCTCCCTTCACCCCAACGCCTTGCCCCCCGGGTGGGAGGGGTGTGCCACTTGGGAATGAGAGGTTGTTGAGGTGCAGAGGGTGAGGGAGGAGGCATTGCTTAAGAGGGGCAGGACAGGGAGGGGAGAGAAGGATACGGTGCCTGGGAAGAGGGCAGGGATAAGGAAGAAGGGTAAAGGGTTGAAATGGGACATGTGAGAAGGGAGGGAAGGAGGGAAGGAGGGAAGAAGAGACGGAAGGGTCGGGGTGAGGGATGAACCAGAACGTGAGCGGAAGGATAAGAGCGAGGGAGTGAGGGTTGAGGGTTGTAGAGGGAGGGAAATCATAATTAAGTCAGAGTAACATGTAGCAGAAGAGAAGGAGGGAGGAGGAGGGAGATGACAGGTCAGGGTGAGATATTGCCTCCCTCTGAGCGGCACATCCTCCCTCATCCCCACGCCCGCCCCCCACTCACTAGGGCACTGCGGGAGTAGCCGTGTTGGTTTTGCCGCGGCCACAACGAGCTAATCTAATTTTCAATAATTACGGGTTTGGGCTTCCCCCGGGCCGCTCCCGTCCACCGACCAACCTACAGCAGGGCCACTTGTCAATCAGCGGCGGGCGTGCGGGGCGGGGCGGGTTGGGAGGAGGGCGCACATAATTCCAAGGGCAGTACAACGTAACATGGGAGCCCCGTTAGCCAAATTAACATGATACAGTACTCCTCCCATAGTACCCATAACTCTAGTCAGTCCGGAGTGAACCACAAGTGCCGGTTCATCCCTACAGACACTGCTCTTCCCCGTACCAAGTCCTCACCATCTGCCCCTCGCTAAATCTTTGAGGTTCGTCCACATATAGCACCCACCTCACCCACCTCCTCCACACCGCCAATACAGGTGGCGCAGGTGTGCATGCAAGGCGGCAGGTGCTGGGGGCGTGGCAGGAGGTACTGGCGCAGAAAATTGTGGGACACGGCAAAGGAACGCTCGTCGCAAGGCTCAGGTGAAGAGTTCCCACGCCTGCAGAGCCCCACGCCCCTTTCCCTCTCCCTTATGCCCCACGCCAGCACTACCATGCCCTCACATCTTAATGACGAATACTTGGAGGAGGTAGAGGCGGGGCGGCAACTGGCTAGCAAAGGGACAATTATGAAGGGGAAGGAAAATAAACAAGGGGGAGATCTCGCACTCCCATCGGCGCCTTTGATTCGTGAACATGTCTTAGGTATTTTATGTTTCCTTCGATAAGATTCATTATTTCCGTCATAAGAAGCCGCCGCAGATTGTTCCTCCTGTCTGACTCTCTCTCTGTCTCTCTCTCTCCTTTCTAACACTACCGCCGCCCCAGCAGGAGCCCCGCCGTTACCCTCGCTAAGGTACGCCAATTACCGTCATTTTAAACAACACGTACCTACTGCTGTGTGCTCTCACTGCTCTCACCTCTCCCAGGATTTAGGGTAGTGGACCTTTCTCGCTTTCTAGACATACCTGGCACACACACACACACACACACACACACACACACACACACACACACACACACACACACACACACACACACACACACGGGTGGGTATAAAAAGTTTGCCTTCCTCCCTCCGCTCGTCGGCTGAGTGAGGAGTTATGACTCGTAGAAGCTCGCACGACCCTCAAGAATTTTCCCACAGGACGCTGCATCTTCCTCCTTGTCTTCCTCCTCTTCGGCAACCCTTATATATATATTTTTTTTTCATGCTGATACATCCCTATTTTTTTCCAACCTTTTTCTCAGTCTTTGTTCAGCGAAAGAAAGAGGCGAGAGCACACCATCCTCCTCTTCCTCTTCTTTTTTCATCCTTTTAGTTACATTAAAGGATTCTGTTTTTTTTTTTTCCACCCGATACCCTTACTCTTCCCTTTCCTCCATCTCCTCTTCCTCCTCCCACATTCCTCTTTCTAACTCCATGTCACTCTCTCTCTCTCTCTCTCTCTCTCTTCGACGTCTTGAATACGACCCACCACGTCTCCTTCCTTTTTTCCTCCTTGTCTCTTTACTACCACTTTCTTCCTCCTCTTTCTCTCCTCCTTCGACTCTGCTTCCTGACACAACCCTTCCCTCCCACCTCTCCATCTCCTATTCCCTCCTCGTCCTCTCTGTGCTTTTACCTCCAATCTCCCTCCCCATCCCCATCACCACTCTCCCCAACGTCAGGTACGCGAGTCGGGGTGTTGGGGGGACGTATTGAGCGAACGCGTCTGAGGAACAACATTAATGCACAGTATGAAACCACTCGCGAGATTACGATTTTGTGCTTCACTGCTGCCCACACCACTCGCACGCCCACACACCCACGCACGCCCACGATCTCCTACTCTAGCATATGCACTCTTCCGCTTATTTACTTCCTCTTTCATCTCCCATATATCTAAATTCTTACTCATGTTTCTCTCTCTCTCTCTCTCTCTCTCTCTCTCTCTTGATCGTTTTGTATTAATGTATTTAAGTAGATAGATAGATAAGTAGTCGGGGAAAGAGACAGATGTAGATAAAAATAGGTAGGTAGATATATAGGTGTACATTATCGTAAACTACACCTAAGTAATGCCCATCTTTCTTTATCCTCTCTACTACTACTACACACACACACACACACACACACACACACACACACACACACACACACACACACACACACATTCTCTTATTAATACTCCCTGCAATAATCCAAGCCATTTTTGCCTAAGAGCTCTCAATCCTCACTCACTCTCCCTCCCTCTTTCCTCCACACACACACACACACACACACACACACACACCTCCAGCGTCCGGCGTGCATTACTTCCTTCCATTTTTGTTTCATTTCCTTCAATATTATGATTTAGTCGGTCCGTTTCCTTCTCAGTATCATAATCCGGTTAATTCACGCGTCTTACCTTTCCAGAGAGAGAGAGAGAGAGAGAGAGAGAGAGAGAGAGAGAGAGAGAGAGAGAGAGAGAGAGAGAGAGAGAGAGAGAGAGAGAGAGAGAGAGTTTCCATGTTTTCCTTAATTAACAAATCCTGGAGCAAGAGAGACGGGACGCGGAGGAAAATAAAAGGAAGGGAACAAAAATATGAGACGGGAACTTACACTACATACAGACACACAGACATACGCCCAGTCTCCTTTCCAGACCACGGCGTGAGGCTCAGAAAGGTCACTGGTCCTCTCTCTCTCTCTGTGTGTGTGTGTGTTAAATTCACCCCAGCCTTCCCCTCTCCCCTCGCCGGAACAAAGTAAGCAGCACTACCCATCATCCTTTTCCCCTCAAGTCTCCGTCATTTTGGTCGTCGTTACCGTCCGTCCCCTCCTGACTCGATTGAGGGCCAGTCGTCGCTTACCGTCCCTGGCCCCTAACGAAATGAAGCCGCCCGCCCCTCCGCCACCTTCACCTCCGCCTCCGCTTGCGTCTCCGCCCCTCTCCATTACCTGTCCGCGTGAAGGCACCACCCTAGCTATGATCAGTTCAGGTGTGTTATGCTGGTGTTGTTGGTGTTCATTCCTGTCTCGACCCTCACTTGTACCCCAATATCTCTCTCTCTCTCTCTCTCTCTCTCTCTCTCTCTCTCTCTCTCTCTCTCTCTCTCTCTCTCTCTCTCTCTCTCGTTCTCTTTAACTTGTCCTTGTTGTCGTTTAGCTTACAATTGGCGGCACAATTTACGCCTCCGAGGACTGAATTAGAGACAGGGAAAACAATTATCTCAGCTCCATCAGGCACGCGGCGGGCGGGGCTCCTGCTGGACTGGGCTGAAGCAACGCCGTGTATACTCTTCTTTGTCTTTTTTATGCCTAACGCCACTCTCCTCTCCCTGCCTCCCCTTGTCATCCCCTGCACTACTATACCCGTGCCTGTTGTCCATCCCTCCCTCTCTTTATTCTCTCTCATTCCCTGCTATCCTAACCCTGCCTTTATTAACTCGTCTCCATCCTTTACTCGCCAAGAAGCAAGGACGCCAGCTGGTGTTTCCATTCGCCATTGCTTAAGATGAGTGTGTTTCGTCTCGTCTCTAGTCAGTAGCGGCAGGGAAAATCATACGAGTTCATACGATGCAAGCAACACTATGTAATGCCACGCTCAAAGCTCTCGCCGATCTCCTCACTCGCCCGGTCCAGAAAT
Source organism: Portunus trituberculatus (assembly GCF_017591435.1). NCBI lineage: Eukaryota > Metazoa > Arthropoda > Malacostraca > Decapoda > Portunidae > Portunus > Portunus trituberculatus. The sequence continues at coordinate 10,714,019 of NC_059304.1, read as the reverse complement.
ACAAGTCGAAAGAAGGCAATCCAATCACCAGGTCCCTGAGTCCCCGCGGCCGCCGCTCAGGAAGTGCAAGAGACAAACACACAAACGGAAGCTGCTACTGCCGGCGAGGGATCCAAGTGGTGAGATCGGAGAGAGAGAGAGAGAGAGAGAGAGAGAGAGAGAGAGAGAGAGAGAGAGAGAGAGAGAGAGAGAGAGAGAGAGAGAGAGAGAGAGAGAGAGAGAGAGAGTTGGTGTATCCTCCTCTCGCCCACCAGCCAGCTCAGCAACACAAACTCTCCACCGTCTTAATCAATGCTTCTCATTTCCCATTAAAAGGCATCTACCAAAAGGCATCCCCATCATCTACGCTTCCTTTCCGCCCCTTCCTCCCTCCCACTCTCCCTCACCTGTTACCACCCTCCCTCTCGTCCCTGCAGTGGCGCCAATAACTCGCCATCCAGCCGCTGCAGCCTTCCTCGCTTGGTTTATGTTGGCAATTGTAACGCTGAGAATGTTTGGCCAGACGCTCGCAGGTGTGTGTGTGTGTGTGTGTGTGTGTGTGTGTGTGTGTGTGGAGAGATGGATCACCCACACTTCGAGACATTCGCATCTTAGGTCGCTTCAGGACAAGACATCCCTGCCTGCCTTCCTCCCTGCCTGCCTCTTGTCCCCTCCCCGCCGTGAGACAAGTCGCAAGGGTGGCGGCATCAGCCACCGCCGCGCCAGCACCCTCCCAGGAGTGTCCCAAGCTGGAGTGACGGCGGCGCGTCCTGACAATGGCACGTCGCCCTGCAGGACCCTGGCACGGACAGCCCTCCTCACACACACCGGTGGCAATATCGTCCTTCTTTACGACATTCTCCGCTAGCCGCCGATACTTTTTGGCCACCCGGCACGTGGCCCCCCGCCGCGGCAACAGGAGGAGCTACCCTGCCGCCGCCAAACACGCCACAAACCCGCCGTCTGACCGGCCCTCGGCTACTGGCTACTAAACGACGTCGGGAACATAATGTGAGCGTGTTTCGAGGCTTCATGGTCACCGTCGCTCCCACTTGTGTGTGTGTGTGTGTGTGTGTGTGTGTGTGTGTGTGTGTGTGTGTGTGTGTGTGTGTGTGTGTGTGTGTGTGTGTGTATCACTGGTGTGTGGGAGGAACCAGGGTGTGGTGCAGACTGCAAACTACACACACACACACACACACACACACACACACACACACACACACACACACACACGACTAGTCCAGTGAGCCCACGCCAGCATATCCTGCCCGCTATGAAAGACCCGTCAAGCAACCACCACCACCACCACTACTACCAGCAACATCTTCAAGAATCAACATCACAAGTCATGCAAACACAAACACAAATATCCAAACTCAAACACACACACACACACACACACAGCAAAAGGCACCCACCTACCATACCTAATCACGGCAATCACATTAAGCGACCTTTAAATGGACCACGAAGCCTTAAGTCCAGCTCACCCGCAGGCCAATCAGCTCCCCCATCCCCCCATGTCCCTCCCCAGCAGTCTCTCTAGCCGTTGGAAGAGAGGATTACCAGCCCAGCACAGGTTACCGGAGGACATACACAGTGACGTGACCCAGTGAAACCCGGATGAAGGAAGTGAGGGAGACAGGGAGGCAGGGAAGCAGGAAGGTAGGGAGGCAGGGAAGCAGGGAGGTAGGGAGACAGGGAAAGGTTGACAGGTAGGAACAGTAATCCGATAAACAGCGATCACCAATATTACCTGTTTCATCTAAACTCCAGGTAAGGTATACTACAATTACTAATGCCTACTGCTATTAATACTGCTACTATTACTACTACAAATAAATGAAGATCTGCTGCAATTACTACTACTACTACTATTACTACTACTACTACTACTACTACGACTACAACGACTACTATATTGGTATACTACTAATACTTTCATCTGCCTTTCTCAACACAACAGCAATATCATTTGAAGTTACTATTAATTGAAGATCTGTTGCAATTACTATTCTTACTACTACTACTACTACTACTACTACTACAGTCACCCATCTTACTCAACACTCCACCAATATCATATTAACATTCAGTGACTAATAATTCAACTCTTATTGCAGACCTCATCAGTTTCCACAGCCTTGCAATGATTAACCTTCGTGTATTTGTGAGTCATCTATTAACACAGTCACCTCCTGCCTTGCTCAATCCTCCGGTAATGTTAATTCACGTTCTAAATCACTGTTGCCTTTGTGTTTATCAAGAAGAGTGTCAGTTGTAGAGCTTTGTAGTGATATGAGCTAGTGTGTTTGTTCCGGTATTTGGTATAATGAGTTGCTTCCAGTCTGGGGAAAAAAGGAAACAAGATAAAGAAGAACAACCTGAGATGTTATGATGTGATATAATTAATCTGCTCCACTGTACAAAAAAAAAAAAAAAAAAAAAAAAAAAAATAGGGTCTGGACAGTCGACGGGGGAAAAAAAATAACATGAAACCAAAAAAACAAAAAAAAGCAAGCAACACAGGATATCCGCCCCCCCACCAAAAAAAAAAAAAAAAAAAAACGAAACTGTACGTAAACAAAAGAATCCTGTCGCCATCAAATTTTATAGTACCAACTGCACACACACACACACACACACACACACACACACACACACACACACACACACACACACACACACACAGACACAGACTATTACAACACGATCCCCTCATACAAAATTACAGCTTCCCGTAACACTCCATTTCAGAATTACAGTCTATATATATTTCAGGCTTTTCCATTACTGCGCTAGTCCTCCTCTTCCTATTCTTCCTGTATTTTGTCCTATTCTTTCTTTTCTTCTTAATTATGAAAACGTGGAGGAATGACGCAATAGGAAGAGGACTAAAGGCAAATTTAAGATAATAATAGTTAGAGAGAGAGAGAGAGAGAGAGAGAGGGGAGTTGGTGGAGAGCTGAGCACATAACGAGCTGAACAAGTGAGAAAGAGACAACAGCTGGCACCGAGTGAGGGAAAATGGAAAGAAAAAAAAAACAAAAAAAAAGAAAGGAAGATAAAAAAAAAAAAAAAAAAATCCGAAAAGCCGGTATGAAGAGGAGGAAAGCGAGCAAATGGGCAAATCCTGAAGTAAAAATGAAAACAAACACACAAAACTTACATTAAAAAATATTAGATAGAAAAAATAAAGAAAGAAAAGCTATAAGAAAAGTTAGGGCAATAAAGGCAAACATCAACACACACACACACACACACACACACACACACACACACACACACACACACACACACATACCATAAACTATTCAAAAGTCTATATAAGAGAAATATGTGAAGCTGCGAGAGGGAAAGAGAGAGAGAGAGAGAGAAAGGAAAGAGCGAGAGCGAGAGAGAGAGAGAGAGAGAGAGAGAGAGAGAGAGAGAGAGAGAGAGAGAGAGAGAGAGAGAGGGCGGAAGGAACAAATAGAGAGGGAAAAATGATTAAACGCCAAGGGAGAGAAGGGAAGCTTAAGAAAAAAAAAAGGAAGAAAAATACAGAGGAAAGGGAAGGTGATAAAGCGAGAGAGAGAGAGAGAGAGAGAGAGAGAGAGAGAGAGAGAGAGAGAGAGAGAGAGAGAGAGAGAGAGAGAGAGAGAGAGAGAGAGAGAGAGAGAGAGAGAGAGAGAGAGAGAGCATTGCAAATACATGGGGACAAAGGTCAGATGGAAAACAATGATGCCATAAGCGAAGGAGATGAAGGAAAGGAGAGGAAGAATATTAAGAGAGAAGAGAGAGAGAGAGAGAGAGAGAGAGAGAGAGAGAGAGAGAGAGAGAGAGAGAGAGAGAGAGAGAGAGAGAGAGAGAGAGAGAGAGAGAGAGAGAGAGAGAGAGAGAGAGAGAGAGAGAGAGTTTGACAAGTAGAAGCAGAAAATGACAGAGGAAACGATGAAGGAAGGAGGAATGATGAGAGAGAGAGAGAGAGAGAGAGAGAGAGAGAGAGAGAGAGAGAGAGAGAGAGAGAGAGAGAGAGAGAGAGAGAGAGAGAGAGAGAGAGAGAGAGAGAGAGAGATGTATTACAGAAACTTAATGATTGCAAGAAGGTCAGTTGCTAGGAAATGCCATAGAAGAGTTAACTCCCATGTCAGCCTCTACAAGGACTATAATACACAGTCCCCAGGAAGAACAGGATAAGAGTAGAATAAGTCAGTGGGAAATTGAGAAGCTTAGACTAGAATACCAGATGCAAGAAAGACAAATGCAACTACAGGCAGAAAAAGAAGAGAAAGAGATGCAACTACAGGCAGAAAGAGAGGAGAGAGAACTACAGGCAAAAAAAAGAAGAGAGAATTTCAGTTACAACTTAAAAGGCAGGAGAAAAGTTAGAAATTCAGGAGTTAACCCTACGAAATGACGCTAAGTTTAGAGGGGAAGTTGAACCTGCAATGTTTTTTTTTATTGTTATTGTTCAATGGCTCCCCGATGCCAATCTTATCCATTTAACGGGTGAACGTAACTCTCTCTCTCTCTCTCTTTACTTTCCGCGCATCATTCTGTTACCTACACACACACACACACACACACACACACACACACACACACACACACACACACACACACACTGGAAACAATCGGTATCCATGTTTGAGGGAAAAACACGCAACTTTCCTCCTCTTTGCCTTCCAAGTCGCTGCGCCGCCAGCCCCGGAACATTACCGCCACCCGAGGCCTCAGCATTCTTCGCCAACGCCGCCTGATTCCCGCAAATATGAGGAAGAACGCTTGGTTGCTTACACAGCCAACCAGTCAGTCAGTCAAGTCAGTCAGTCGGTCAGCCAGTCCCTTTTTTCTCTCTCTCTCTCTCTCTCTCTCTCTCTCTCTCTCTCTCTCTCTCTGGTAATAGTGTACACAATTCAGTGAGGCTTCTTTGAATACAATCCGACCTGCTGATTTGGCTGATTCGGACACACACACACACACACACACACACACACACACACACACACACACACACACACACACACACACACACACAAACAATAATGGCAATAATAACAATAACAATAACATCAGCGTCAGGAGAAAAGACAGACAGGTAGCTAAACATGTAGGCGGCGACAAGAGGTGAGCCAGACAACAGGATATTAACAAAACAACACCTGGAATATTGGTAATTAGAGAACCCACCACCAGTCAGTGTGTGTTGTGTGTGTGTGTTGTGTGTGTGTGTGTGTGTTTCACTGTTTGATCTGCTGCAGTCTCTGACGAGACAGCCAGACATTACCCTACGGAACGAGCTCATAGCTCATTATTTCCGATCTTCGGATAGGCCTGAGACCAGGCACACACCACACACCGGGACAACAAGGTCACAACTCCTCGATTTACATCCCGTACCTACTCACTGCTAGGTGAACAGGGGCTACACGTGAAAGGACACACCCAAATATCTCCACCCGGACGGGGAATCGAACCCCGGTCCTCTGGCTTGTGAAGCCAACGCTCTAACCACTGAGCTACCGGGCGTGTGTGTGTGTATGCGTGTGACAAGCAGGTAAGAGAAGAAGAGGAGGCAGGTATCTGTGCGTGTGCGTGTGCGTGTGTGACAAGCAGGTAAGAGCAGAAGAGGAGGCAGGTATCTGTGTGTGTGTGTGTGTGTGTGTGTGTGTGTGTGTGTGTGTGTGTGTGTGTGTGTGTGTGTGTGTGGTGTGTGTGTGTGTGTGTGTGTGTGTGTGTGTGTGTGTGTGTGTGTGTGTGTGTGTGTGTGTGTGTGTGTGTGTGTGTGTGTGTGTGTGTGTGTGTGTGTGTGTGTGTGTGTGTGTGTGTGTGACAAGCAGGTAAGAGAAGAGGAGGCAGGTATCTTGTGTGTGTGTGTGTGTGTGTGTGTGTGTGTGTGTGTGTGTGTGTGTGTGTGTGTGTGTGTGTGTGTGTGTGTGTGTGTGTGTGTGTGTGTGTGTGTGTGTGTGTGTGAAGCAGGTAAGAGAAGAGGAGGCAGGTATCTTTGTGTGTGTGTGTGTGTGTGTGTGTGTGTGTGTGTGTGTGTGTGTGTGTGTGTGTGTGTGTGTGTGTGTGTGTGTGTGTGTGTGTGTGTGTGTGTGCAGGTAAGAGAAGAGGAGGCAGGTATCTTTGTGTGTGTGTGTGTGTGTGTGTGTGTGTGTGTGTGTGTGTGTGTGTGTGTGTGTGTGTGTGTGTGTGTGTGTGTGTGTGTGTGTGTGTGTGTGTGTGACAAGCAGGTAAGAGGCGAAGAGGAGGCAGGTATCTTTAAAGGGCGCCATGTATAATGCTAATGGGAGTGTGTGGGAATGACAGGTGTTGTGTAGGTGTGGCGGTGTTGTGGTGGCGATGACAGGTGTGCGGAGGCTGTCACGCATTACCCACAGGTGTTGAGAAAGGAACCGACAATAACACGGATGATAAAACTGATCCAGCTACAAAAATATACCTGAATTATCCAACACACAATTTCCAACCTATCCTAAGAAGCGAAAAATTAAAAACAAGCACTAGTGTCTCCATTTCAACTGAGAGACGAGAAGCAATGAAGTTATGAGGGAGGAGAATAGAAGAGAACAAGGAAATGAGTGAGTGAGTGATGAGAGTGGACTGTAATGGATGGGGAAGGGTGCTTGGCAGATGTGACAAAGGAAGGAAAGGATGATGTGATGGAATGAGGGAGAGGTAAGGTGTACGACGAAGAGAAAGTGAAGGGAATGGAACGTATGTACACATAGTGCTGTGATGAAATGGAACTGGTAAACTAACAATGTAAGGAAGCAAGAATGTAGGAGAGGTATAGAGAGGAAAAAGCTAGACGGAGAGGAAGACGAAGGTAGGGAATAGACAAGCTTGTGGAATGACAAAAACGAATAAAATAGAGCTGTAAAGAAAATGTTTTGGAAATGTTTTATAAAGGATGAAAGGGAAGGGCACACACGAACACTGCCGGGGAGGAAGAAGGGAACAGGGAGAGAATTTGTCAAATGAGGGAAAGGATGGAAGTTATGAAAGTAAGGAAAGAGATTTATAGAAGGAGTATTAATAGGAAATATTATATATATATATATATATATATATATATATATATATATATATATATATATATATATATATATATATATATATATATATATATATATATATATCCACGCACACACATACAGACGAAGGAGAAGAAGACGCAGAAGGGGACTGGGGGATACAAGGTGTTGCAGGCAGACGTTGACAAATACAGGTAATTGTGGCTAGCGTCTCAGGTCGGCGGCCCAAACCTGGGAGATGGGGGCTGCGTCACCCCCCAAGCTTCTCCCTCTCCCTCTACCTATCCAGCTCTCCCTCTCCCTCTCCCTTCATCCCGAGTAATCACCAGCCCCGGGCGCCTCTTGGTTCCTCCAGTTTCTTCTCAGGTTCAGCGGGCATTTGTTTTGAAAAGTGACCTGGCGCTTGGGTCAAGGCTCAGGTCAGGGAGGTCAGGTCACGGTCACAGGAGTTTGGGGTCAATCACTGACGTGCCCATAAAGAATGGGAAGAGGAAAGGAAGGTAGTGGAGAGAGGAGAGAAGAGTGGATAGGTGATGGTGAAAGAGAGATAAATGAAGGAAAGACAGGAAGATGAGGGGAGTGCACAACCGTCTTTCATTTTCCTCCTTCGTCTTCGTCAGAGGGCGTCCGTCAATGGCTTCCTTCCTCCCCTCACGCCGCCATGCCACCATACCTGCCTTCCATCACCTGTCTGCTTCCTGCCTGCACCCCACACACGCTCGGCGCCGCCCATCCCTCACCCATAGTAATCTGATTTTCCAGCGTGCCTCGTCTATCTTCCCTAGCAGGCTGGCGGTGGTGGCTGAGCCTCTAATGCCGTCATTTCGCCCATTACACTAAATTCGACTCCTCCTCCATATTTTCTTTGACTGTTCCTCCTCGGTTCCTCCCCTTCCACGTTTCTCTCCCAGCCATTCCGCGGACCAGCTCACCCACCACCTGGCCCTGTAATAGACGGACCACCGCCCCACAATTCAATGAGTCCTCCCGCCCACCGGGGTTACCTGCGCGACAATTAATCTCTCTAATGTTCGCTGCAGTCACACTTGATCACCTCCGCGGCCCGTTTGCGTCTGAGGCCATGAGGCGGGAAGAAAGGACGGGAGGGAAGGAGGGAGGGCGGGAGGGAAGGATGGAGGGCTGGTGGTAGAATGAAGAACCGGTCACTGCCAACCAAGTAATCCTCGTCTAGTCCACGTCACTTGAGGTCACGCCAAAGGGAACCCAGACTCAGGAAGAGAGCACCACCCTTACACACAGCGGTCCAAGGCGAGACGTGCAAGAAGCGAGGCGCCTCCACACTAAGACGCGAATAAGAAAGGACAATTCAAGGCCGCGACACAGATGGTACAAGACCCCTCGACACTTGGGACATTGGAGAAACTACACGTGCCTTTGCTTTAGGATACTCAAGGGCCATCTGCAGGCAAGGCCACGCGGGCACTCCTGCAGCGGCGCGTGGCTATGCAGGAATGGGGACGCACGTGAAAGGCAAAGCTTACATCACTTTCCCCCTTCATGGCCACTTTGCTTTCCTCACTCACCATTTCCATGCAGAGGACCCTTTGCGAACCCAGGAGGAGGAGGAGGAGGAGGAGGAGGAGGAGGAGGAGGAGGAGGAGGAGGAGTGCCTTTTGGTCAGCTCTCCGTGGCGACACAAAGGGCGTTGTCGTGGTGGTCGCCTCGTCCCCCCAACAATGCCCCGATGAAGGACCCCAGAATTTTTCGCTTCCCGCCACATTGTCACCATAATTGCCATCCGCGGAGGCCAATAAAAATTCACCAGTCACCGCAACGCTCCTCTCCGCAGACCAGATCCTCCGTGACTCCTGCTGCCGGCGGGAGGGAAAAAAGGAAGACTTGAAGGAAGGGAGGGATTGAGGGAGGGACAGTGGGAGGGAAGGTGATGGAAGGTAGCAGGTGGTGTTTGTCCTTCTCTCCTTCCCTCTGTTCCTCCCGCTACCACTTCTCTCTTTTCCTTTCCTCTCCCTCCCTCCCTCCCTCCCTCGGTAGCCTTAATCCCTTTCCACTGTTTCCTCTCCTTGACAAAAACGATTCTCGCCATTTTGGGCTAATGTCTTCATCACCACCACCACCACCACCACCACCACTACCACCACCACCGTCACTTTCCCCTTAGAAAAATACTCCATCAGGCCCATTAACAAAGACTGAAGGAAGGGAAAAAAATACATGATGGATTTCTTAATTCGTTTTGTTTTCCTTCCTCCGTCACAGCTTTTCATCCGCAATAAACCTCTTACAAGACAATTCTTCTTTTACAATTACCTCCACACCTCCTCCTCGGACATTCTCTCTCTCTCTCTCTCTCTCTCTGCTTCATCCACCAGTCTGCTCCTACTATTTCTTTATTACCATCATATCCACATCTAATTCCTCCACCTCCTCCACCTCCTCCTCCTCCTCCTCCTCCTCCTCCTCCTCCTCCACTTCATCATGTCTGCAAAGTGGCTACCCTCACCTCCACCAACCTGTCCTGTTCTTAATTTTCCATTCTCTCACAATCACGAACCTTTCACTCAACTCTTCCTTCATTCCTCCTCACCTTCCCTCAGTCTTCCAAATGGTCCAATCTTTACTCCTCTATCACTTAATTCCTCTAATTATCACGTTTTCTTCTGTTCTTTCTTCAGTCTTTTTCTTCTTGCCTCATTCTTTGCGTCATTTTCTCTCTTTTGCCTTTTCATCTCAAGGTCTTCTTTCTTTTTCTCATTGTTGTCTTAATCGTTCTTTTTTTCTTTTTTATTCTTACTCTCGTGTTCCTTTCTTATTCTCCCTCGTTTATTTTTTTACCACTGTTTTATTCATTTTACCCTTTCTTCCTTATTCATTCATTTACTCACCCACTAAAATTGTTCTTTCTTCATCTTAGTTATTTTTTCTTCCACTTTCTCAATATTGCCTCATCTCTCTCTCTCTCTCTCTCTCTCTCTCTCTCTCTCTCTCTCTCTCATTCCCAGAGCGGCTTCCTTCGGGACTTTCCTTCCTCACATTGTTCGCGCCCCGGCAATTAGCCTCCAGTCACATAATGTTCAGTGCTATTGTTGAGGCGCGCGGGTCACATGGTGCCAGGGCCGAGGCACCTGCGCCACGCCCTCCACCACCACACACGCACACATACACACGCACATGCAATCAGATGTCATGGCCTTCCCTTTCCCTTCCTTCCTTTATAAAACCTAGTCTTTTTTTCGTTTCCTCTCTTTTTTCTTTTCCTAATCTACTCTCTCCCTTTTCCTTTCCTTTTCTTCTTTAAAACTACTCTCTCTCTGTCTTCACTCATAGTAACTTTTTTTTCGTTTCTTGTCAAGTCGTTCTATAAGTATCAGCATTAGTATTAACAGTATATGGAGGTGGTGGTGGTGGTAGTAGTAGTAGTAGTAGTAGTAGTAGTAGTAGTAGTAGTAGTAGTAGTAGTAGTAGTAGTAGTAGCAGCAATAGTAATAGAAGTAATAATAGTAACACTCACCCTATATCTCCATACCCATACAACCATACCTATATAAACACACACACCGACACACACACACACACACACACACACACACACACACACACACGCTATTCGCAGAGCACATAACGAACAGTACACGGACCAATAGGTAAATTAACAAACAATATAAAAATACAAGTGTGCCTTTGATATGAGAGAGAGAGAGAGAGAGAGAGAGAGAGAGAGAGAGAGAGAGAGAGAGAGAGAGAGAGAGAGAGAGAGAGAGAGAGAGAGGATAAAATTCTGAATAAAAACTCACATACATCCGCCAGGAGAAATGAAATAACACAGGATTGTAGAAAATGAAAAACAAAACGAGGTTGACTGACCCTGCAGGGGTGTGTGTGTGTGTGTGTGTGTGTGTGTGTGTGTGTGTGTGTGTGTGTGTGTGTGTGTGTGTGTGTGTGTGTGTGTGTGTGTGTGTGACTGGATGGCTGATTAGTTTCCTATCGCTATCATAACGAAAAAATAACAGCCCCCACCAAAAGGAAAAAAAAAAAAAAAAAAAACACAAATAAAGAGAGTTGAGCTCATAACTTCACACAGAACCGCTTGATGAAGTCAGCACGAATGGCAGAGGAAATGAAAATGATAGCAATTCAGAATAATTTGCACTCCGCCTCACAAAAAAAAAGACAAAAAAACTAATAATAATGATAGTTTGGATATTAAAACGGAGGAGTAAGGGAAAAAAAAACTTGATGGAAAAGGTAAATACACCTGGTAATTTGTCCCATAAGCCAACAAGGTTACCTGCAGCTCACCTGTGTTACCTGAGCAGGATAATGTTGGGTCCTTTTTTTCTCTCTCTCTCTCTCTCTCTTTTGTCGTTCATTTTACTGATCTTAATGTCCTTTTCAGGTTACGGAGGGAGACTTTTTGTGTGTGTGTGTGTGCGTGAGTCTCGCAAACGGAGCCAATAAGTGGTTAAGTTCTCTCTCTCTCTCTCTCTCTCTCTCTCTCTCTCTGTGTGTGTGTGTGTGTGTGTGTGTGTGTGTGTGTGTGTGTGTGTGTGTGTGTGTGTGTGTGTGTGTAATTATAATAAAGTCACGACAAAGTAATAAATTCCCTTTCATTGCTTTTAGGAGACATAACAAAACAAAAACAAAATGAATGCACGTATGAATTCACAAAACAAAACAAAAACTAAATTACAAAGCAAACACACACACACACACACACACACACACACACACACACACACACACACTAACACCCCTTTATATATGACCACCATCATCGTGTGCTCGCCGGCTGAATTTCGCGTCTAAGGAACAAACTCCCAGCACAGTTTGGCTTGTAAAGTAATTGCCGGCGGGTCTATGCTGTGCTGTGCTGTGCTGTGCTGTGCTGGCCTGACAAAGAGAGTGGGCGGGTGGTCTGGCGGGAGGCGGGAAAGTGTGTGGGATTGTGTGTGTGTGTGTGTGTGTGTGTGTGTGTGAGTGTAACAGAGCAAGCATGGAAGGACAGAGAGAGTGAGAGAGAGAGAGGGTAAGGTTGAGGTTTTCAGTGTATATGCGTGGGTGTAGAAAGAGAGAGTTGTGGGAGAGAGGATGGAGGATTATTAATAGAAACAGACGGATGAGAGGTAAACATATATGCTTTAATTTTGACGAGGTTTGCGTGGGGAAGACAAGAGAAGGAGAAGGAGAAGGAGAAGGAGAAAAAGAAAATAGAAGAAAATAACAAGGAAAAAGAGGAAAAGCAAAACAAAACGAACACAGACAAAAAAAAAAAGAACATGAACAAGAAAAAAAAAAAGAGAAACCAGGAACAAAAAATAAGTAAACGATGAGAACGAACAAAAATAAACCAAAATAAGAAAAAAATAATAACTTTGATAATAATAATAATGAGACGTAGGACGAAGAAGCGAAGGATGCCAGCAGCAGCAGCAACAACAACACACCCCATTCATAGGTACGCACGCCATCTGCACACCTCAGCATTTACATAGCCAAACCCTCCACATCTGCATAGACACACACACACACACACACACACACACACACACACACACACACACACACACACACACAATTAACGTAGTCTCCATTAACGCTAAGACCTGCATAAGCGTTCACACATACACCTTTCTCTCTCTCTCTCTCTCTCTCTCTCTCTCTCTCTGCCACAAAGGTATACAAAGCATCCATCCAGGTAAACACACCCACACGCACACACACACACACACACCTTCCGGCAACACAGAGATATCGTACTCTCTCTCTCTCTCTCTCTCTCTCTCTCTCTCTGCTAATATCGTGTTTATGTTCTTTTTCATTTCCCTTTCCTTGCATAATTATTTCCTTGCTCATTACTTTTTATTGTCTTTATTTTGTTTCCCTTATTCTTTCCTTTCTTTTATTTTTATTATCTCCCACGAGAGGTGAGTTTTCCTTTGTCCTCCTACTCTTTTCTTTTTCTTTCTCTCTCTCTCTCTCTCTCTCTCTCTCTCTCTCTCTCTCTCTCTCTCTCTCTCTCTCTGTACTCCTTCCTTCTTATCCTTTTCTTTTCATCCTCAAGTGTGAAAGGAAAAAGATAACAAGTGCAAAATATAAAGACAAAGAAAAACAGAACAGAAAGAAGGAAGGAAAAAAATAGAGACGTCAGGAAAAAAAGGCAAAAAAAAAAAAAAGAAAGAGAAAGAAAGAGAGAGAGAATGGAGAAAAAGGGACAAATTATGATAATGAAAACGAACAGCAAAGGAGAGAAAGACGTTAATGTAATTGAGAAACTGAAAAAAAAAGAAGAGATAAACGAAAGAAGGAAGAAAAGAAGTCTAAGAAGAGAACAAATTGAAATGAAATGAGAGAGAGAGAGAGAGAGAGAGAGAGAGAGAGAGAGAGAGAGAGAGAGAGAGAGAGAGAGAGAGAGAGAGAGAGAGAGAGAGAGAGAGAGAGAGAGAGAGAGAGAGAGAGAGAGAATGGAGGAGACGAAAGACGGAAAAAGCTAGAGGATGAAGGAATGGGAGAAGGAGAGGAAGAGATGCTGGAAAAGGAGATGAGCGGAAAAGGAAGAGGGAGAGGAGAGGAGAGTAGGAGGGAGAGTACCGCTGGAGGACCATCGACCAGCTGTACATCTTTATGGCAGGAGGGAGTTTAATATCAAGGCTCGACCAGCACATGCTCACGAACTGCGGCTTGGTCGGGGGTTAAGAAGAGGAGGAGGAGGAGGAGGAGGAGGAGGAGGAGGAGGAGGAGGAGGAGGAGGAGGAGGAGGGAGAAAGATACTCACAAGTCACACCACCACTACTACTTCCATCTAAAACAACAAAAACAACAACAACAACAACAATAAACGAGACAGAGAAGGAAAGATATAAAGAAGGGGAATAAAAACAAATATTGGAAAGGAGTGGCGGCGGCGGCGGCGGCGAGGAGGAGGAGGAGGAGGAGGAGGAGGAGGAGGAGGAGGAGGAGGAGGAGGAGGAGGAGGAGGAGGAGGAGGAAAGAAGGCAGTACCCACACACGGCCACGCTCACAACCAGCAAATCATGAAAACTTAGTAAACCACCTTGAGTTCATACACCCGTGAAGAGGAGGAGGAGGAGGAGGAGGAGGAGGAGGAGGAGGAGGAGGAGGAGAGAAGGAAGAAGAAGGAAGAGGAAGAGACGGAAAATGAAGACTTGTGTACCCAAAGAAAGAGGAATAGCAATGAGAGAGAGAGAGAGAGAGAGAGAGAGAGAGAGAGAGAGAGAGAGAGAGAGAGAGAGAGAGAGAGAGAGAGAGAGAGAGAGAGAGAGAGAGAGAGAGAGCGTTTTATAAATCATCGGCTAATCAGGGAGAAAAACGCCCACAATGATTGCAAATTCTCAGGTCAAGGAGAAACACTGAACTGGGGGGAGGGGAGAGAAAAGGGAGATGAAGAGTGGCTGAGGGAGAAAGGGAGATGAAGGGGGTAAAGGAAGATAAAAGGGAGATGAAGGGGGTGAGGGAGATAAAAGGGAGATGAAGGGGGTGAGGGAGATAAAAGGGTTGAGAAAGGGTTGAGAAGGGGTTGAGAAGGAGATAAATGGGAGATGAAGGGTTGAGAGGTGTTGGGGAGGGGGAGGGGTTTAGTAAGGGAGTTTGGTTGAGGTCGTGGGGTGGGAGACACACCAGGCCATCACTTATCACGTTGGCAGGTGATTCTGAGACAAACACCACCGCAACACCACCACAATGCCATCACGATCACCACCACAGCCTGCTTTATTTACTCCGTGCCTACCATCATCACCACCATCACCACCATCACCACAATCCATCACACACAGTCTCCTTCTCCTAACTCTATTCTACCACTATTACCACCACCTTCACCTATTCAACCACCATCACCACCACTTTCATTCTCTTCCTCCTTACTCCACTTCTTAGCTTGCCTACACCTCCACCACCATGATCACTACTAATACAATAGCTGGTACAACAAACCCACCATTTCCACTACCACTACCACCATCAGTACTAAGATCCACCTCTCCTTACCCTTGCTCTTCCACTTATTTCCACCTCCTCCACCTTCCACTGCTGCTTTCCTTGTCTCTTTTTTTTTTTAATCCTTCACCTCCTCTTCCTCCTACTGCTCCTCCTTCACCACCTTCTGCTCCTCCTCTTCCTCCTCCACACGTCCTCCACGCCGCACACTCCCGCCTCCCTATCCACATATTTTTTCACCTTTCCGTCATGAAGACAAACAGATCGAGTGGCGCCTTTGAGATCTGCGTCAGGTGCTTCAGAGTTCACTGCCATTGCTTTGTTGATTATGAACCTCTCTCTCTCTCTCTCTCTCTCTCTCTCTCTCTCTCTCTCTCTCTCTCTCTAGGGCAATTACGGTATGGATTTGCGGTTTATATATTGCAGTTGTGTTGTGTAGTGTTGTTCATTTGGCTACTGCTACTACTACTACTACTACTACTATTACCATTACTACTATTGCTACTACTACTGTTGCTACTTCTCCTAATGGCCAACACTTCTCAAAGACGACAGGAAGCTACCGACAAAATTCCCACTGTTATATCTTTCTCCTCCTCCTCCTCCTCCTCCTCCTCCTCTCTCTCTCTCTCTCTCTCTCTCTCTCTCTCTCTCTCTCTCTCTCTCTGCTATATGGTTTACCTCCTTCCTTCCTTCCGTCCTTCCTTCCATGTGTTCATTCTACTTCTACAAACTTGGTTAACTGAAGAACCGCTATCGCCAACTGTTTCACCTTCTGCCGCCGCCTCCTCCTCTTCTTCCTCCTCCTCCTCCTCCTCCTCTTCTTCTTCTTCTTCCTCCTCCACCTTCGAGACGACATTTCCACCGCGAAGGTTTTGATCGAAGTCACCCACTCCCCCAAAGTTGCCAGGGAGAAAAGAGCTGGCAGGGAAAAAATACAAGTTTCCCCAAGCTTGACCATAAAATATAAATAAATGCTGGTGTTTACGAGTCCAGAGGCGGTGAGTTAGGGGCAAGACGGGCGCTCACTGGCCAACGGGGAGGAGGAGGAGGAGGAGGAGGAGGAGGAGGAGGAGGAGATGTAGATGGAAGTGTATATGGCAAGGAAGAAAGTACGCATAAAGTAAAGGGAAAAAAGAAGTATCAGAAAAGTAAAACGAAGAAATTTTGCATAAAAGATGGGGAGACGTGTAAAGTATGGAAGGGAAATGAGAAAGTGCAAAGGGAAGAAGGGAAAGGGAGAGAAGGATGGAAAAGGTGATGGTGGTATTGAATAAAATCACCTTAGGGTAGAGAAAAGGGTTTGCACATGAAGAAGGAGAAGAGAGAGAGAGAGAGAGAGAGAGAGAGAGAGAGAGAGAGAGAGAGAGAGAGAGAGAGAGAGAGAGAGAGAGAGAGAGAGAGAACGTTATATAACATGATTTACTAGTATTATCCCCTTCAGCACCAAGACATGTTTCCATACTCACTCTGATTTCTATTTGGTGACAAGATACAACTTCAGAAACTCATGTGGGGATCAAATAGTGAAGACTGTGGCCATTATTCTTCTGACCTCCATAGACCCTTCCTAAACAAAATGGTTTAATCGTACACAAATCTCAAGGTATAAGTGTCCCGGTATTGAAGGAGGACAAACAGGATCTTCAGGCACTGGGGGAAGACAAAGACGCCCCAGGGGAAAAGGACAGGGTGGTGTACTGGGCACGGGGGAACTAAAGCACCCACCACCAGAGTCTTGTATCACCTCGAGGGGCAAGGAAGGGCAAGTCACCAGCCATTAAAACCCCCGGGGGCAGCTTCAGTCTTACCCAGTACATTTTTTTGCCCTTTCCCTCTTCACCCTCTCCCTCCTTTCCCTTCCTTCCCCTCGCAGCGACCCGACCTGAGGGGAAACGGAATCCCGGAAGACAAAGTTGAAAGTCTTTCTTCGTTCTTTATCTGTTTCCTCCTCCTCCTCCTCCTCCTCCTCCTCCTCCAGGATCCAGGGCAACTTCAGGAGGAGGAAGGAAAATCAGAGGTCTTAATGAAAGCAGGAAGAAGTGACCCTCTACAAACACATCTTCCAATAAAGACAATAAAGGTTAGTGTGTGTGTGTGTGTGTGTGTGTGTGTGTGTGTGTGTGTGTGTGTGTGTGTGTGTGTGTGTGTGTGTGTGTGTGTGTGTGTGTGTGTGTATGTTACTGAAGCGATGGAGGAGAGAATGGCAGTTGGTGATGGAGGCGGGGGAGCGGAAAGCCGTGTCGGGAGAGGAGGAGGAGGAGGAGGAGGAGGAGGAGGAGGAGGTGGAGAAAGCACAGAGCAGATCGACAAGAAACGGGAAACAGCGTAATTACCAAAGAGAAACTAGCGGTGTACCGTACTGAAGGGGCAAAGGTGAAGGGAGGGGGCAGGGGAGAGAGGGAAGAGGGATGAGGGGGGAGGAGAGGAGGGGAAAACACAGGGGGAATGTTAGAAGGAAACGTGGAAAGAGAGGGGGAGGAGAGACGATGAAGGTCGCGTCATGGTTGGGGAAGGTGGGGTGATAATGATGAGGGGAGCAGGAAAATGAGGGGAAGGGAGGGGGAGAGTAGAGGGGGTAGGTTATGTGTTGGAGAGTGGGAAGGTAGTGGGAGGAGGGAGAGAAGAGGGAGAGGGGTGAGAGGGAGATACTGGAGAGAGGGAGGGAGATATAAGAGGAAGAGTGGGAGGGGTTGAGGGAATGATTGGTTGGGGAAGGTTAATGGTGATGAGGACAAGAGAGAGAGAGAGAGAGAGAGAGAGAGAGAGAGAGAGAGAGAGAGAGAGAGAGAGAGAGAGACAGAGAGGTTAAGAGTAATAATCCAAGTTAGTGTAAGAAATATACCACATTTTCTACTAAGATATATTGCCACTTCTATCCTTCTCCGCCTCGCCTCCCTATGACCAGGCGGCGGGCGGCGAACCTTCACTCACACGTGGCCAGGGTTCGAGTCCCGAGAGAGAACACGTGGAGGCCCAATGAGTGTGTACCTGACTCTTTTAAACGCCTTAACCTCTTCAGTGCTGGGACACATTTTCATCATGAGATTTGGGTGTGATTAAACGATTCTATTTACATTTGAAAGGATCTATGGAGGTAAAAATATTAATGGCCAGAGTCTTCCCTATTTAAATTTCATCATGAGTTTCTGAAGGTGTATAAAATCGTCAAATGGTAAGTAGAATAAATATGAAAACACGGCATGGTATGGAAAGACTTAAATAAAAGCAAAATGAAACTATACCACTGTTCTCTTTCCCGTATTTCGTATTAGCATTATGTATTCGATTTACAAGGAGGGACAAAAAAAAAAAAAAAACATACTGAGTGTTACAAGGGTATATAATTTCTGTTAATCCCCAAATGACAAAAGTACGCGTTTATGTAGATATTGACACAGTGTTCGGTGTTTTAAGGGATAAGCAATGCAATGGTAGTGACAGGCAGACATACACACTTACAGACAACGAGGGTACATCTCTCTTCATTAGTGTTATTGACGTGGCATTGGTGTTATAATGGAATGGTACTGTAGTGTTAGTGGTGATAGGCAAATATGCTCATACACACACACACACACACACACACACACACACACACACACACACACACACACGGTTTACACATCCAGCACATCCTGAATCCGCGTAAGCATGGAAACAAAAAATGCTGACAGTCACCGCAACCACGCTGCGCCTCGCCTGGCTGCCTCTCTGTACGCTCCGCGGCTCCACACACCACATCAACGGATAGAGTTAATTAAATCCACGTGATCAAACGTTCTCCGACACACACACACACACACACACACACACACACACACGAACACACACACACACACACACACACGAACACACACACTATACATAATTATAAAGACACATCAAAATATCCTTACCAGATTCACACACTTTTCTCCTTCACTTCTATAACATCTCCATTATTTCCCCTCATCCTCTTTCCCCTTCCCATCCCCCGTTGGTCTCTTACACCCCCCCCACCCCTGAGCACCGTGACCTGACCCGCGGGGCACCACAAAGAAAACTAACAAGACTTTCACAGGTTGCTTATCACGTTTCTATTCTATTCCTCCTCTTCCTCTTCTTGCAACTAGGATCTGCTGTCTCTATCTTGTCTTTTCTTTCTTCTTCCCCTCCTCCTCTCTCTCTCTCTCTCTCTCTCTCTCTCTTTCTCCCTCTGTCTGCAAATACAGCTACAGAAGGCGAGATTGGCAGCCACGTCCTGTTACAGCTCTCCATAAGCTCTCTCTTTTCTCTCTTCTATTCTATCCTTCAATGTCTCTGAATGGTTCTCTCTCTCTCTCTCTCTCTCTCTCTCTCTCTCTCTCTCTCTCTCTCTCTCTCTCGCTTCCCTCCTCCTCCTCATTCTTTCTATTCAGTATTTCGTCTCTTTCTTCTGTGTCATTCTCTGTATTTTTCTTTCTATTTCTCTTCTTATTTTCAGGTTTTGTTCCTTTCTTGTGTCTTCTTTTTCTTTTCTTTTCTTTCTGTTTCTATTGAATGTTTTGTTTCTTCAATTTCTTTTCAACTTGTTTCGTTGCTGTTTTCCTATTTTTGTAATCTCATATTCTCTCTCTCTCTCTCTCTCTCTCTCTCTCTCTTTTCCCTTCTCCAGTATTACATTCATTACTTTACCTCCCTTCCTTACATTGAAAATCTCTTCTTTCTTTTCTCTTCATTCCTTCCTCCCTCCCTCCTCCTTCCTTCCTTCCTTCCTTCCTTATATCTCCGCTTTTTACTCTCCTCTATCCGAACTATTAAGATTATTACCCTTCTTCTTTTTCCCTCCTATTTTTGTTTTCCATTTTCTCCATCTCCTTTGTACATTCAGTATATATTTTTTCCATGTTATTCATCTTTTTATTAGTTCTTTTTCTCGTCAATGTATAAACACACACTATTTTTCTTCCTTTCTTTCTTTACTTCAATTTCTTTTTCTTTTTTCACCTTCTCCTCACAACATCTATTACTTTTTTTTAATCCATCTCTTTCTCCTTAACCATAAATCTTACCTCGTGTTTGCTATCGATCTATTCACCTGTCTCTCTCTCTCTCTCTCTCTCTTTCTCTTTCTCTCCTTGTGGTACTGGCCTACTGTCCTCCATACCTGTTCTGTCCTTCATACCCACACACACACACACAGACACACACACACACACACACACACACACACACACACACACACACACGTCTCCTTCCTTCATTAACATTCCTCGCCCACCCTCCCCTACACACCAACATACCTCGACCGACTCTCTTTCCCTTTCTCACACTCCCATTCCCTTCCTTTCCCACACCTGCTGGGGATTCCAATTCTCCACACCTCCACATATCATCCTTGCTGCACACCTACCAGTACCAGTCTTCCTCTTCCTCCTCCTCCTCCTTCTTCTTCTTCTCTTCCTCTGAGCTCCTTCCTCACATCTGGTCTGACGGCTAAATGATTTTGCAAAGAGTTTTCTCAAGGGACGAAGTAAAACATCATTCTTTATCCTGCCTTCAGTCACAGGAGGAGGAGGAGGAGGAGGAGGAGGAGGAGGAGGAGGAGGAGGAGGAGGAGGAGGAGGAGGACGAGCAGAAGGAGGAGAAGACGAAAAAAGATGAAGATGAAGAAGAAGAAGAAGAAGGAGGAGGAGGAGAGGTGGTTTGAGGAAAGAAAACGAAGGTAAAGAAGAGGAATACGGAGTGACCAGGCATAGAAGAACTCCCACTCCTCCTCCTCCTCAAAACACCTGAAGGAGAAGACAACCACTAATAGCTGTCCTCCACTACCTGTCCCGTCTCTATCACCAGCTCCACTTTTACGTACCGAATTCTAATAATCCACACTCACCTCCTCTCGTCCCAGATTGAAACATCGAAACAGACTACAGATTCTTAACTCTTTCTTCCTTAATAACAAACAGAGCGAGGTGAGGGAGGAGTAATACAGGGTCATGGGGGCTGGGAGGGTCTGGGGGGATGAGGGGGCAGGGAGGGGAAGGTTGGGATAGGGGGAATGGGAGGGACTGGGCTCAAATTGAATCAGAGTGCAGGGTCAGCAGCGCCAGAGCCTCTAATTCCCTTTGGCTGAGATGGATGGATGTGTCGATCATTATGTGGGTCGCGGAAGTGCAGATCTCAGCCTGCCACCCTCCCTCCCTCCCTCTCCCTCTCCCTCCATCTCTCTCTCCCTCTCTCTTCCAGTGACTCGTGCCTATAAAAGATGTACAGAGCGAAAAGACGGTGAGGAGAAGAAAAAACCTGAATAAAAGATGGAAATGTGAAGATAAAAGGAAGATAAAGAAGAGAAATAGAAAAGAAAGGCAGAGGTGAAACATGGAGGATAAAACAGAGATATAGAAACAAAAGATGATAGAAAAAAATGCAATATTTGAATGAAAAGACATGATTGTGAAAACGGATCATAACGTAGAGAGAGAGAGAGAGAGAGAGAGAGAGAGAGAGAGAGAGAGAGAGAGAGAGAGAGAGAGAGAGAGAGAGAGAGAGAGAGAGAGAGAGAGAGAGAGAGAGAGAGAGAGAGTGTGAACCCATATTCTCTGTTTCTCATTTTTCTCCTCCCGTCATCCACCTGTCACTAATTCAGACACTGACCCGCACCTCACCTTTTCACGGAAATAATGATCACTGATTTCACTCTTATTTTTCCTCTTCCTCCTCCTTCCCCTCCTCCTCCTCACGTATCCTTTTACTTCTCTATTTCTTTTTTTTTTTTTTTTCGTTTTCTTCCCTCACCTATACTTCCCTCCTTTCCTCCATCAGTCTCCTCTGGCTTACCTCACCTTGGGCGCCCTTGAGGGGGTTGTGAGGGGGTGAGGGGGTAGGGTCACGAGGTCAGCTGGCGTTCCATCTCTTATCTTCGTTTCATACTGAAGTACCTGAAGAACCGCCCTCCCGCCGCCCATTCCGCCCTCTCTCTCTCTCTCTCTCTCTCTGGTATTCTCTCTGATCCCTTTTTCATCTTGTTTTCCTGGTTCCTGTTTGTGTTTCTGGCGCGTTTCATTCTTATTGTTCCCTTCCACTTTCTCTCTCTCTCTCTCTCTCTCTCTCTCTCTCTCGTTTTCACAATCATGCTTTTCATTCATCTATTGTTTCTTTTCTTATTCTCTTTTGTCTCTATATCTTTTTTATCACACATGCTTCACCCCTGCCTCTCTTTTCTTTTTCTATTCTTTCTCTATCTTCTTTTCATCTCCTTCAAATTCCCATCTTTATTCGAGTTCTCTCATCTCTCCGCCCTTTCGCTCTGCTTTTCTTCCTTTTCCTCCATGTATCTAATTATCCTTTATTATTTCTCTTATACATATTCTCCATGCATTTCTCACACTCATGAACTTTCCTCCTCCTCCTCCTCCTCCTCCTCCTCTCTTATCTCCACACTCTCTCTCTCTCCACTCCTATTTCTCCATGTCACTCCTCTTCCTTCCCCTTGGTCACGGTATAGGATATCCACGATTATCCTTCTCCTCCTCCACTTTCTCCTTCTTCCTCCTCCTCCTCCTGACTCTTCCCCCTCATTACCCTCAGTGTTATCATCGGTATCTCCTCCGCTCAGTAGGACGTGTCCCTTCATTATCACCAATCATGATCGTCACTGTCAGCGTTACAATCACCATCACTGCACGAGACTATTAGCACTGGTATCAATTTCTGCGGTTAATATCACCCTTCACCTTCACCATCACCACCACCATCACCACTAATCACCATCTTTCTGGCTCCCATTTTTTTTTTTCTTTCTCACTTAGCGTCATTTTTTCCTTTCTTTTCTCTCTTCTTTCACTATCAGTATTTACGTTATCACTATCTATAGGTATTCTCTCTATTTACCTTTTTTCTTTCCTTTTTTTCTATCTCCCATCACCATTAAATCAAACGTGAGTTATTCCAATCCATCATCGTCACCACTATCTATCCTCTCTCTCTCTCTCTCTCTCTACCCCGTGTCATCACCATCACCACAAAAGCGGCCAATCTTCACCACCACCATCACCACCACACAGGGCTTTCAAATCACCATTAGAAGCACCATCGCTGTGCCCTTCTCGCCATCACCATCACCGCCGTCACCATTTCCACAGCGAATAATGTCACGATTTTCACATCATTTTTCATCCTTCTTTTCCTTCTTAAACTCCCTGCCGGCTTCTCTCCCCTTCTTCCTCTTTCTACTATACACTTCCTCCGTTCGACTCTACCTCTTCTTCCTCTTCCTCCTTCAGTCGATCCATCCCTCACACACCTCATTCCAGTCACCACCACCCTCACCACCACACATCACCACCATAATCTTGCTCGTCCCCGATTCCCATCTCTCCAAATCAATTCAATTCTCACCCTATCTCTCTCTCTCTCCCTTTATTCTCCCTTTCCCTCCTCTTACTTTCCTCTCACTCTCCTGCCTCCCCTCACACTTATCACTTCACCTCCATCTGTCCACCTCCTCCCTCTTCATTAGTGGTTGGTTACACTTCACTCTGTTTGCCCTGAGCACGTGAGGTGAGGGAATCAGTGAGGGAGAGAGGGAGTGGGGCGTCTCTGCTAAGTAGCGTCTGAACACTCACTCACTGCCTCGGCAAACACTACACACATCGAGGTGAGAGTGACAATGGGTATACTTCCACATGTCGCTACACTTATTGCTCAATATACTTCGTGTGAGTGCTTTCCTTTTTCTTTTTTTTTGCCAGTATGGATGTTAAGGTTTGTAAATCACGCCACTCACACGCTCCCACACGCACGCCCATCTATCTGTCTTCAGCCCAGCGCCGCCTCGTCGTCCTCCTCCTCCTCCTCCTCGCACCACACCATACCGTACCGGAGTGGACCCGATTCCACGATTTGTTTTGATGCACGCCGGGGTTGCAATGGCGCTATATCACACCAGGAAAGGGACGATAATGAAAAGGTAAGGACTTGTCTCCTCCCTCTCCTTCCATACCTGCGCTCTGACTGACACGCACACGTACACACACACACACACAACTAATTTTTTCCTTTCTCCCAGGTTCCGTCGTTCCCTGGCCGCCCCTCAGGAGCTGCCAATGGATCGAATGTGTATTAGGTAGACCGGATGGGTTCACCACGACCTTCCCCTCTCTCCTTCGTCAGTATATTAGCATATTTACATGCTCCCATCAAGCCCCTTCGACGGGACCTGATGGGCAGTGAGTGGGTGGGTGGATGGGTGGGTCAGTAGAGTAAGGTGAAGGGTGCGGCCAAAAGGCGACCACCCAGACGCCGTCAGTCGCCGCCCTCACTTCGACCTCCAGAGATAATCATGAGAAATCACACCCAAACAACCCGGGGCTGGAGGCCCAGCCTGCCGCCGCGGCCGCGCCGCCCGCTGCATCACGAGTGGAAGTGCGATAATTTACCTCCACACCGTGACGAAATGAAGAAATTTTGGGTTGCGGGGCAAAGGTCGGGCGGGGTGACGCGAAGGGCGGGCCAGCTGCAGGACGCTCAGGGATTGCAACGACACGCGACGCGGAGGATTCCAGCTCAGGAGGCAGCCCCGCGACGGACGCATGGGTGAGCGGGGCGGGCACAGGCGGGCAGGTGCAGCCGTGACGGCACAGCCTTGGGAGCAGCGGCATTAAGGTTGATTATGAGAGGTCAGGGCTAAAGAAGATAAGGATCTCGCTTCATCTCCCCACCCTAAACATTTCTCAAACCCGCTCGCGTTCAGGTACTGTGCAGGAAAAGTCTCGCCGGCAAGGCAGGCGCCTGCAGGGGACGCGCCAGTCATTAGCAAAGTCTAAAATCTCCCGGCGTCTTAAGATTACGTCTTTACACCTGACGGCGGGAGAGTCGCGCCAGAACCTGGCGCTGATCACCCTCTTTGACTGCGAGGTGCGCGCAAAGGGCCCACGTGAGGGGAAAAGCCGATATCGGAAACACACCGGAAGGACATTGTTCATCAGACTCTTTAATAATTTACTAGAATAATATACACGTCAATCACACGCTGGAGGAAGGAAATAGCGAGCGGCGACGTGGAGGAGGACCCGCAGCTGTGGCTGAAGGCCGAGGCAGGGCGAAAGGCAACACACACACACACACACACACACACACACACACACACACACACTATCAGCCCGTTATCCCAAACCCTCCTACCCGGGACGCCTGCTCCTGCTGGTGCTGCTAGTCACCGCACTCAGCCCAGGCCGCACAGCACACTCCTGCACGCGCCCTCGCCCCTCGGACTAGCAGGGTCTCGATACAGTTTTCCTTCGATTGCACTCACGTAATTCCCAGAGATTTCCACCGCAGCCGCCGCCACGACCCGATAAGGCGATGACACATTCGGCCGGCGGCGCTGAACGACCCACCTACCTACCTTCCTTCCTTCCTTCCTTCCCCCTCCGATTGTCGATTGATTTGTTTCCCACGGCCCTGCTGCGTGTTGAAGGGCTGTCCTCTCCCCTTTCCCTTCATCACCCCTTCCTCTGAGCAGTTCCTTGCCTCTCCGGGGACAAACTTCACCCTTCATTCTTTTTTCCATAAACTTCAGGATCACCCTCCTATTATTGAGTCATCTTCCTGGGACTTTTAGGCGTTTTCTCTTTCTCCCCTTCCCTTTTTTAAACCTTATACATGCCCCATCACTGTCCTATCTCCCTTGTATCGCACCTTTATCATTATTATTTCCCTCCTCCCTTCAATACCACGACCACAGTATAATCCCTCCCCTCCCTTCCTCTCCTCCTCCTCCTCCTCCCCCTCACGCCTTCCCCTTCACCTCCGACCCAGCAGACTTCCCTCCCTCCCTCCTTATAACTCCTCGTCTCAACCTCTATGGGAATTTTTCATCTTTTTCTTCTCTTTTTTCTATTTTCTTTTAGATCTCATTGTGGATTTGAAACATTTTATTATTTCTATACATCTTCTTTATCTTGGTTCCATCTCTCCATCTCGATTTATGTCTCTGTATCTCGTTCCTTCGTCTTGGATTTCCTTCCTTCCTTCCTTCCTTCCTTCCTTCCTTCTTCCTCTTTTTTTTCCCCCCCCCTTCCTTCTTTCTGCGTTCCACATTTCCTGCCAGAATTCCAAACGCGTGCCAAAGTTGAAATGATCTGCATAATGTTTTGATTTTCTGTAACAATCCCCCTGCGTCTTGCATCGGGTGGGAGTGGGAGTTGGCGGGGGAGGAGAAGGGGGGGAGCCATTTTGATTTGAAGCTTCCGATACCTTTCTGCAATACTATGTTCTTGTCTTGCTTTTCCCTTCCCCCTTTGCCTTGCCTTCCCTTGCCTTGTTTTTTTTTTTTTATGATTTTTTTTAGTTTTTTTTTTATTTATTATTGATTCTATTGTTATTGTTTGTTTTTGTTGGTTAGTTGATTGTTTTTTTTTTCTTTATTCTGAGTCATGGTGCGATTGTTGTTCATTTCTTCGTATTGTTTTGAAATTATCGTAATGTTTATCTGTTAATCTACGTGGATGATTGAGGTTTCTGTTATCAATTAAATTTCTTCAACGTATTCTCTCTCTCTCTCTCTCTCTCTCTCTCTCTCTCTCTCTCTCTCTCTCTCTCTCTCTCTCTCTCTCTCTGAACAGTTTTCTTTCCCTCCACGAGCAATTATTCCCCCTCCTCCACCTCCACAATAATCGCCGAGAGAGAGAAGCAAAGGAAGGAAGGAAGGAAGGGAGGAGGAGGAGGAGGAGGAGGAGGAGGAGGAGGAGGAGGAGGAGGAGGAGGAGGATGGGGGAGGCGCAGCTGGTGACCCCGCGTGACGTGCCCTACGGTTAATGACAGGTGGGTCGCCCCGCCACTTTCCCCAGGTGAGGGGCGTTGGCGGAGAGTGTGCGGGGCGGCCAGGCACACACCCGCACGCACACACGCACACTGCTCGTACATACTACATACACACACACACACACACACACACACACACACAGAATCAGCCGTCACCACCACAAAAACCTCAACACAACCTCAACCTAAAAAGAAAATAGAAAAAAGCAAAACAATGCAAGAGAGAGAGAGAGAGAGAGAGAGAGAGAGAGAGAGAGAGAGAGAGAGAGAGAGAGAGAGAGAGAGAGAGAGAGAGAGAGAGAGAGAGAGAGAGAGAGAGAGAGAGAGAGAGAGAGAGAGAGAGAGAGAGAGAGAGAGAGAGAGCGTGGGGGAAAAAAGCAATAGCAAGGAGTACACTTTTTTTGCTGGGAGTCAGTCGAGTGGCCCTCCTCTTCTCTCCGCGGCGCCCTCATCAAATGTAATATTATACCTCGCGATGGAAAGTTTTTATTTCTTTGTTATTGTTGTCGCGGTGCCCGGGAGACTGGGGGAGAGAAGGTAAATGTTGCGCGGGAGGAGAGGGAGAGGACGGGAGGGGAGGAAACAAGAGGTGATTGTCTAAGCGTGCAGGAAACTCCTCTCTCTCTCTCTCTCTCTCTCTCTCTCTCTCTCTCTCTCTCTCTCTCTCTCTCTCTCCCTCCCTGTGTGTGTGTGTGTGTGTGTGTGTGTGTGTGTGTGTGTGTGTGTGTGTGTGTGTTGCTGCCGCTGCGGACACCTCTCTTACGACACCAGCAGGGAGGAGGAGGGTATGAGGGCAGTGGGGGAGGAAAGGAGAGAGGGAGGGAAGGAGCGGGAAGGTGAAAGGCCCGAATGAAGAAGCGACTGAGTAACGCTGAGAGATAGCATAAGAACTTAAGTGAATTGATAACTGTAGACCAGGGGTGGTGGCGGGTTGGGGTGGGTGGCGCATGGGGTGGTGGAGGCCGGTGGCAGGAGGAGTTGAGACAGACCAGTGACGAAGGAAAATGTCAAGGAAGGAATGGCAAAAGAAACGCTAACACAGAATGTGGAGGCATGATGAGGCATGACACACACGGCTGGTGGGAGGGGGGCACCGGTGGCCGTGGGAGCGACACACATACAAACAGTGAAGTAATGTTGTGCAGGAGGTTATCACAGTCGTGAGCACAAGTGGGATTCGGCGGCCGCGGAAAGACACTAACGACACATTGTTTTGCAACAGGTCGTTGCAATACGCGGCTAGCGTCGTGCCGGGCCGTGGCCCAGGAAGACAACACGCCGCTTGCGAAGACTGTCAGCCAAAGCAATTAAACAGATGCCCCCGGGGCGAACACTGACGATGCTTACCTTGTTCAGCTCTGGCGAAGGCGGCCAAGACGAGGACGAGGGTGGCGAGTCCCAAGGGCCTGGGAAAGGGGTCCCACGGGACTTGGGGGCTCTAGAGCTGCTGCTGGAGCTGTGGGGGGCAGCACCCCGGGGGCGGCGCCCCTCGCTGCTGCCCCCGCCGCTCACCGCACCCACCATCACCACCTCAACACCATAACCTGTAAGAGGAAACAAGAAATAAATTAACAAAATTCTCCTGTGGAAGGTGAACACAAAACTTTTCCCTCATAAAAGAAAAAAAAACATGATTAACTCCAGAGAATGACACAAGAAAGGGCAGACGATGATCCAGTTACTCCAAACAACAATTCACTTCCCCGGCAAAAATAAGAGTGACTTCAACTTTCTTTTGTAGCTCCATTTTGTGAGTTTCTAGCGCCACGGCACCGCGACGGCCGGTAACAAGGGCCGGGGTAAAAAGCGAGTTTAATCACCCGCGTTAAGGACTTCGCAGCCAAAAAACGGTGTGGCGGCGGCGAGCCTCCACGCAGGACACGCGGCGCTCACACGCACAATGGCGGCCTTCATTTCCGCTGCAGCTCAGGGAGAAGATTAAAAGTAATGTCAAAGGCCTTTTGTCACCCCGCGTCAGCGACAGCACGGCAGAAAAAAACACTAATTACGATCACAAACTTCACGCAACGGCCGGATGGGGCGAGGCAGGAGAGGCTCCGTGACCAGGGACTGCTGGAGGGGTGGGGGCCGGGAAGAGTGGGGAGGAGAGAGGTCACAGAAGAAAGAGAATAGGAAACAGTAAGGGAGAGAAAGGTGTGTGAAAAAAACCGAGAAACGAAAGGGGAGAGTACAAACGGAGAGAAGGGAGAGGAGAGAGGAGAGAGGAGAGAGGAGAGAGGAGACAGTAAGGTGTAAAAATGGAATGAGGATTTCCACGCGAGAACTTCCCAAACCTCTCTGCACAACTTGGTATATATCCCCCTCTCTCTCTCTCTCTCTCTCTCTCAGGGAACAAATCGGCGTGTAATGCGTCACCCTGAGTTTCCACCGCCCTATATTTCTACAGGTGGCAGCGCTCGAGGGGAAAAAACACCCACACTAAATTTCCCCAGAACTTATGGTATTGCCGGGGAAAATATCCTACTAGAGAAGGGAAAAAATGGGGCTGCTAGGGAGAAAAATGGCCGCTGCTAGGGAGGGCAAAAACAACAACACGATCTTGCATGAATACATCGCTACTGGTTGTTGTTGTTGTTGTTAGTAGTGGTGGTGGTGGTGGTGGTGGTACTAACAACGGTAGAAATAAAAGCAAGTAATAATAATAAAAATAAGAAAAAATGCATTACTGGAACAATTTACTTTAGTGAGGTATATGGAAATAAGTGTGTGTGTGTGTGTGTGTGTGTGTGTGTGTGTGTGTGTGTGGACAGTGAACAATTAAACATTTGTTGATTGTACAGAAACTTCAGTTGCAGAGAGAGAGAGAGAGAGAGAGAGAGAGAGAGAGAGAGAGAGAGAGAGAGAGAGAGAGAGAGAGAGAGAGAGAGAGAGAGAGAGAGAGAGGAGAAAGAGAAAGATATAAGAGGAAAAGAAGAAAATGAAATATAACGAGAGAGAAGAAAATACAAATAAAAGTGATGAAATAGAGGAGGAGGAGGAGGAGGAGGAGAAGAAGGAGGAGGAAGAGGAGGAGGAGGAGGAGGAGGAGGAGGAGGAGGAGGAGGAGGAGGAGGAGGAGGAGGAGGAAGAAATACCCACCACTCACCCTCTTCTACCACCCACCCAATCCCTAACATCATACCACTCTCACCCCTCGCCCAACACCCCACCCCCCTTGCCCCACCAATGCAACACGCGGGGCTGGCTGGTTCGCTTCCTTCAATTCTTAAGTCCACAATAATAATTCGGTGCTAATGAACCCCTGACGCGGCTTGACCTGACCCATCTTGACCCGGCCCAGCGATCTCCACCCGAACAGAACAGAGAAAGTGGCAGGGAGGAATAAAAAAAAAAAAAAAAACCTCTAATGAGATACAAGTTAGATTTCACATTCCCTTGTCTTATTTTCTTTTTCTCTTGCTTATTTATTTTTCTCTTCTCTTCTCTTCTCTTTTCTCTCTCTCTCTCTTCTTGTTGATATTTCTTGGTTTCCTTCTATTTCTTCTTTTCTTTCTCTTTATTTCTAATTTTGCTTCTTTATCTTGCTTTCTCTCTTTTTTTTCTCTAGCTCTTCCTCTTATTCTTTCCTCTTTTTATTTATTTCTCTCTTCTTTTTTTTTTTTACTCTTTCATCATCTCTTTATCCTATTTTCCCTTCTCTTCCTCCACTTATTCCTTCACCTCCTCGTCTTTCTTCAAACTACAACTATCTCTCCTTTATTAACTCTTCTTCCTCTCACTCATTCTATCCTTACTTTTACTTTCCTCTTACTCTGATTTCTTTCATATCTTCCCTTTTCCTTCTAATCTTTTCAAACCCTTACTTTACTACTTCTCTCCTCTCCCTCTCGTCACCACATCAATGATTTACTCCAACCTTCGAACCCCGGACAGAATCCCACACAGTACAACAAAGATTTCAATACGCCAACTATATGCCCCCCTCTATGTCCCTGCGCCCTTGTGTCCTGCGATGAGTGACGAAAGGAAGGCAAGTTTACGGGACACTGGTATTGCTTCGGGGTTTCAAGTTGACGGGGCGGAGGTTATATGGGTGGCTGGCTGCTTTTTGTGAGAAGGTAAAGGGAAGGAACAGGGGAAAAAGTTAAGAGAGGGGTCGTGAGTCCAAAGGCAGTCGGGTTTGGTCGCTATGTAAGGAATGGATAGGTTTGTAGGATTGAAGTAGGATTGACTAGGATACTGAGTTAGGAGTAATGTGAAGGATATGTAGTGAGGGGGTTATAGGAAGGGGAAGAACGGGGGAATGGGTTTACCTGTTAGAAGAAGGAAGGGGTGCAGTGTGGAAGGGAAGAGAGGGTAGGAGAAAGGGAAGTGGATGGTCTGAATAAAGGAGGAGGAAAGGGAGAGAGGAAAGGACGCTACTCTTGGTCTTCATATCTCTCTCTCTCTCTCTCTCTCCTGAACAGCAGTAAAGTTCCCTCTTCAACCCGCCACGCTCACAATATCACTTAATAGGCAACACTCGTAAAATCATATCCACGTTTCACTCGGTGCCGCCTCCTACTCCACCACCACTACCACCACCACCACCTTCACATCCTCCTCATCTGCATTCACTTTCACCACCGGGGTCACGTGTTAAACAATATAGTAATACATAAAGACAAACATAAAGTGAATGTACACGAGAATGAAAGTGGTATAAAAAATAGACACAAGCGCAAACAGGAAAATATAAACGCAGCTGGAGGTGGAGATAGATGGAGAGATAGACGGACAGACAGACAGACAGACAGACAGACAGACAGACAGACAAGCAGTAGGTCATGCAGGTAATTCTTTCTTTAATGGTGAAGTTTATTTTTGCGCGGCGAGTATAAAAACGTCTGCTTAGTGACAATGATGTAAGCAAGTAACGGAACAAAGGAGGGAATCAGGCACTATTTTGTCCTCCTCCGCTAGCTACGCACCTTTCCTCCATCCACTCCCTTTCCTCCATTCTCCCTCTTCCCTCCCTCCCATGGCTGTCTCTCACCTGCCACACGCCCCACCTCATATCTCCCTTCCCTTCCCTCCCGTCCCGTCCTTCCCTCCTCTTACTCTTGTCTTCCTCAAAGCACAACATTAATTTAGTCCCTCACTTTTACTCGCATCAGACCCTGACTCTAGCTTTCCTCTCCCTCTCACTTTCATCTCCCGATCCTTTCTCCTTCCCCAGGAGCGTCACAGCCTGAGACGTGTAGACGATGCTGCTACGACGCCACTTTCTTCCCCTCCCTGTCAATTTCATCCATCGCCTGACCCCAACACCCTTCCCTTCTCTTCCCTGCCCTCTCAGTTTTATCCCGCATCCTTCCCTTCTCTCTCTCTCTCTCTCTCTGATGTTTACGAGTGTGATAATAGAGGATGGATATGAGAGAGAGAGAGAGAGAGAGAGAGAGAGAGAGAGAGAGAGAGAGAGAGAGAGAGAGAGAGAGAGAGAGAGAATCTGATGGGCATTACGAGGCACATATGACTTGATAGACTTTCTCCTCCCCTTTCTCCCTCCCTCCTTCTCCTCCCCTTCAGTCACATCTATGGAGGAGGAGGAGGAAAAGCAGCAGAAGCAGCAAAAGTGTCCCATGAAATGCACCTCCCTATATCGTCCTCCTGAAGGCCCTTAAAAGCACCTCATGTCGTGACGGGCGCCGCTGCCACTCTGAAGTAAAGAAGGAACTCAGGCAACCATTGTGCCCTCAGGTCGCTCCCTCCACTCACACGTGTTCTGCTCTGAGACTCAACAGCCTCTCAATTTCTAAGCGCCGGCCAAGAGTCACAGGTCCCCGCGGCTGCCACATGAGGGAGCCGTGTAGTCTGCAATGGCTTAAGTTGTGAGGTGGTGGTGGTGGTGGTGGTGGAGTGACAGGGATGAAAGGCAGGGAAAGGACAGTCTCGTAAGTCGCGGCGGTGTAAGGAGGCGAGGGAAATAAATAAATAAGCACATACATTAAAGGCTTCCCAGAGCAATCCGTCTTACTTAGCGCGTCTGTGGTTTGTTCCCCCCATAAAGCTGGCGAGACGTGGTGAGGAGCGGCCAGGGCGTCTCCCACCACACACACACACACACACACACTCGCAGCCGCCCGCCGTCACCCGCCTGTTACCAGACAATTCACGGCGAAAACACGGCAGCAGGGGGCGGGTGGTGGGGGGTGTTCGGGAAGCGGTGGGATTGGCGGCGGCTGGGGGATAAATCGAGAGCTAAAAAGCCGACCATGGAGACACAGCGCCTCGACCCGCGCCTAGCCCAGCCCAGCCAACCAGCCCACCCTTGTGCACCGAACACACAACGCCACAAAAATGTTTTCCACGTTACAATCCGATCCCCATTAAAACCGTCGAGTAAATCTGCGTGTGTGCGTGTAGGTCTGTGTGTGTGTGTGTGTGTGTGTGTGTGTGTGTGTGTGTGTGTAGGGGCCCCCCGGTGCAGGGTTGGAGCCACTGAGGGCTACTAACCGCCCAGCCCACCGCCGCCCGCCATGACGACTCCCAACTCCACTATTGTTTACTTGCGAATAAGCCACCATCCTTCCCTTCTCTCAACTCTCAACTCCCTCCCCTTTCCTACTGTTCCTCCCTTTTCACTCCCCCTCCCACGCTTCCCTATGCCCTTTATTCTACACTCCCATTTTTTTTCTCTTCTTTCACTACATTCCCTTTTTCCGATTGCCATTATCCTTCCTTCTCCTCTTCCTCTTCCTCTTGGTACTGCTCTTCGCTCTCCTTCCTCCCGTTGCCGTCAAACACAGACATTACCCAGCGGTTTGCCATTTCAGGAGGTAAGAGAGCCCGGCAGAAAACGATGGCAGAGATTACAAGTTTATAAAAGTCTCTCGTAAACATTCAATAATTCACAAATAGAGGAGGAGGAGGAGGAGGAGGAGGAGGAGGACCGATAGGACGTGAAACAAGAGGATTTACCTTCGTCGTACCTTCACATCACACGAAACCACGATGAAGGAAGGGCGGCAGATGACACAACAAATCCATGAGGGCTTACTCCTCCTGTTCCTCCTTCAGGTAACACACGCGCGCACACACACACACACGGAAGGAGTCCCACAAGTTAACACAGGTCGCTTAAATGAATAAAAAACAGCACGTCTCTCCACAACCGTACACTATACAGTCCCTCCTTGACACACAGACACTCACACACTCTTAGTCTCAGTCACTGCTTATCTCGAGTCAGTGAAACCAGAGACACGGCACCGCTCAGCCTCGCCAGTGAACAAAGCAAGGCAATCACCGCACACACACTCGCCACTCGCCACAACACTCATCTACTCACTGGCCATGCTGCACCTCCCGCTCTCTAGGTACCCCAGACAACCCCGCCTCCTCCCGCCCCCTCCCTGTCCCATCCCTCTTCCTCCCACTACCTGGCCGGCCACTCTCTCCCCTTCCCCACGCCTCAGCCAATCACTTTCCTCTACTGGTGATGCCTAGTGCCTAATTAGTGTTGATATTCTGGTAAACACTTGGAGATATTAAGGATGTATTGGTGGATAGGAGGGAACTGGAGTGGTTTGACTGAGGGACAGGCACGTGTAGGTCTAGCGGGGTTCTGCACGTAATCTTGTGTTGTGTTATGTTGTTAGTGAGTGTGAGGGTGCATGTTAGTGTGTTAGGAGAGGGAAAATGTGTTTAAATAGAGTAAAAAGATGTTTGAAATTACGTGTGATAGCAATATTATACTCACTCCAACCCTGCTCAACCTACGTAATCTTTGCCTGTCTTTCTTTCTCTCGCTTTGTGTTTCTATACAAATTGATGTATTTCCGAAGTTATTTCCGGAATTACTATAACTTTTGTTCCACGCCACCACTGAGGTAAAAATCAAAGGGTGTTTTCCGTATAAAAACCTTATCAGCCATTTCTCACTCCGGCGAGTATAATCTAACCTAACTTAAATAATAATGTGTCAATTGTTAGTTTAAACGTTTTCTTTAAGTTAGAAGTTTGTTTCCTTTCATTACAACTAACTTGATTTTCTAATAACTACTTAGATAGATTGCTGAGGTATCCCGCTAAGTTTGTGAAAGAAAAGAATGCAAAGGAAGTATGAATTTGTTGACTGTAAGAAGAGAAAGAAATCAGCCAGTCTCTCTCTCTCTCTCTCTCTCTCTCTCTCTCACACACACACACACAACAGCCAGTACTACAAGGGGCGGCGTCACAGTACATTCCTTCGCCGTCACCATCCAGCCAGCGAAGCCACCACCTCACCACTCACCCTCCCAACCACTATTACTCACCATCAACCACACAATCACTATTTACAGACGCCACTCGCACAATCCAGACACCTCCCTCCCTCCCTCCCCTCCGACGACTCTCCACCCTCCCTCCTACCTGCCTATCTTGCCTCCCAACTTTCTCTCATTATTTGTACGATCCTTCGCCTCCGGGACGGGCAAGACAGATGAACTAACGCAAACAAACAGAAATAATCAATTAAATGGTGAAAGAAAGGGAGAGGAAGAGAAGAGAGAGGAGAGGAAAGCTTTACACACACACACACACACACAGATGGACAGACAGGTGAAGGAAGACGGAAAAAAAAGGTAAAGAAAAAAAAGGGAGATGGAGGAAATTCGTAAAAAAAAATAAGGAATGGGGAAGGGATGAGTAAGAAAGTGAGAAAGTGAGAAAAGTCAACAAAGATAGTAAGCAAAGGGAAATACAGCGATGAGAGAGAGAGAGAGAGAGAGAGAGAGAGAGAGAGAGAGAGAGAGAGAGAGAGAGAGAGAGAGAGAAAAAAAAAGAAAAGAAGCAAAACAAAAATAAAGAAACGGAAGATAAAAAAAAAGAGGAAAACAAGAAGCAAAGAGACAACAGAAGAGACAGTAGCAACGAAACAAGGAAATGAAGACAGGGAGAGAGACAGAGAGATGGGACAGGAGCAGAATGGAGGAAGAGAAGGAAGAGTAGGAAGAGAAGGAAGGAGAGGAAGGAAGGCAGGGAGGAGAGACGACAAGATTGCCAACATACAACACGCTAGTAATTGACAGCAATGGACTGAGCTATTGTGTTTGTAACCCTGCAGAGTGAGGTGGAAATGCGTGTGCTTGTGTTCGTGTGCTAGTAGAAACGAACTAGGGAAAGAAGTGTGAGGTCAGGAAATACACTAAAGAATATAAGAGGGGAAAATAAAAAAAAAAAAAAACTAGCGTGGAATAAGGAAGAAACGAGAAGATGAAGGAAGAGAAGAAAGATTAAAGCAAAGATGAAGAAAGATACTGCTGAAAGAAAGATAAATTAATAAAAGAGAAAGGGAAAAAATTGAACATACTGCACAGATGGCGATCTTGAGAGAGAGAGAGAGAGAGAGAGAGAGAGAGAGAGAGAGAGAGAGAGAGAGAGAGAGAGAGAGAGAGAGAGAGAGAAACAAGTCAGGAGTGAGAATGAAAAGATGACACGACCTCTCCCTCCCCAACCTCCCCTCTCCCCCCTTAAAAAAATAATAAATAAATTCATGAACGAAGAGGAAAGTCAAACAAACGAAGGAGTGAGAGTGGATACCTGATGATTTGTGACACGTGCGCCTGACACTAACGAAGGGAAGAGGGAAGCGAGTCTTTTTAAGGTAAAGATGAAACCTGAGATGCATCATGGAGAAAGCCGGGGGAAATGACGCAAGGTGAAGGAAAGAGAGAGGAAAAAATGAAAGAATAAGAAGTATATGAAAAAAAAAAGACAACTTAGGTAGTGGGTAAAATATATATATATAAAAAAAAAGAGAGAGAGAGAGAGAGAGGAATTGTTACGAGATTAGATAGAAAGATTTGAACTAACAGGTGAATTCACAAAAGA
Organism: Portunus trituberculatus; assembly: GCF_017591435.1. NCBI lineage: Eukaryota > Metazoa > Arthropoda > Malacostraca > Decapoda > Portunidae > Portunus > Portunus trituberculatus. The sequence continues at coordinate 10,677,483 of NC_059304.1, read as the reverse complement.
GCAAAATAAAAAAAGAAAATAAAAAAAGAAAGAAAAATAAGTATATGAAAAAAGACAACTTAGGTAGTGACTGAAATAAAAACAGAGAAAATGGAAGTGTTACGAGGATAAATAAAAAAAAAAAAAAAAGTAATGAACTACCAGATGAATTCAATAAAAGGTAAAGGAAAAAGAGAGGAAAAAACAAAAAAAAACATGAAAAATAACTATATGAAAACAATAGCAACTTAGGTGGTGACTGAAAAAAAAAAGAAAGAAAGAGAGATAGAGAAAAAAGAAAATGTTACGAGAATAAATAAAAGGAAATACGGAACTAAAAGATGAATTGAAGAAAAAAAAATAATTAAGAAAACAAATTATGACGATAGGATGTAAGAAAATAGAATGAAAAAAAAAAAAAAAAAAAAAGCATTGACTCGAGGAAAGGTTTAAAAAGGAACATTACGAGGATAGATGAAAAGGTGGAAATTTCAGAAAAATGAAGGAAATAAGATATAATGATAGGATGTGGTTAAAAAAAAAAAAAGAGAAAAAGGAAAAAAAATCGACAAGCATAATTTTTCCTTCCAAGACAAGAAGAAAACACGACAAATGATGATGAGGAGAGAGAAGAATGAGGAGAAATAACAATCAATGGACGCTAATAAACACTAAATTGGGGGAAATAAAAGGAAAACGAGGAAATTATACAAAAACATAAACATCAAATAGCGCACGAAGACGAACATGAAGGAAAGGAAACAGAAAAAAAATTGAAAGATAAAAAAAACTTAGCAACAGAAAAAAAGAAAACAAAAACTGAGAAATAAGTAAAAATATTGATGAAACGATAATCCAAACGAACATGTAATGAAAATAATGAGATAAAAATGATAATAGTGGATGATGATAAGAGGAAAGGAAGGCACAGAAGACAGGAATGAAAAAGAGGAAGTGGAATGGGAGACGATAAATGTGACGAATGTAGAGTAATATCAGTTGGGGGAATGGTAGTAATGAAGAGAAACAGGAGGAGGAGGAGGAGGAGGAGGAGGAGGAGGGAAGGAGTGTCACGCCGTCCGGAGTAAAGAGGAAGGAACTGCGTACGTGAG
>NC_059304.1:10666392-10671392 GCF_017591435.1 Portunus trituberculatus | reverse complement strand
ACCATGCACATCCTTCACACGTCCCACCTACCCCTTCCTCTCTCCTTCATCACCGCCCCCTACTCCTCCTCCTTCTCCTGCTGCTGCTGCTCCTCATCCGCCTCCTTCCCTGCATCACCACAGCTGGCCCCCACTCGGCTCTGCCCCGGGCGGCCTCAGCTGTGGCAGGGCGGGAGAGACAATATGCTCTCAGCGGGGCCATGAGTCAACTTCACCAGCCTTCCTGACCCTTGATACTCCCCTTCTTGCTCTGCTTCTCCTCTCTCCTCTCTCCTCCTCGTTCTTCTTATTCTCCTTCACCTTCTCCTTCTCCTCCTCCTCCTCCTCCTCCTCCTCCTGGTCTATTCTAACGTCCCAGCAGGAAAAATACTACTCTAATAATATCCCCAGAGTGTAAATAAGTCAAGATAAAATGAGTATCTTGGATCAGTTTCATTAGCAAACATGTTTACCTCGTTGATGGCAAATTACAAGCAAGCCACCGCCAGACTGCTCATGCCAGGGAGAAAACGTTTTGGTGGGTGGGGAGGAGTTTAAACATAATATTACTCCCACGGCCATCAACTTTAGACCGCATTGCCACTACCACTACCATCACCACCACCACCACCACCACTACCGCCGCCGCCACCACAACCAGTACAGTCGCCGGTAGAAGTAAAGTAACGTTTCATTCTCATTGCCACTAACTTCTGCCTTCTTGTCTCAGCTTTCAGTGCTCTCAGTTGCTAGGAATCTGTCTGGCCTGAGCTTCTATTTACTCTTTCAACACTACGACACAATTCTACCTTCAGATTTGTGTACGATTAGACCATTTTATTGACATTAGGAAGGGTCTATGGAGGTCAGAAGATTATTAGCCACAATCCTCACTATTCTAATCCCCACATAAGTTCCTGAAGCTGTATCGAATCACCAAATTGTAAGCAAAACATGGAAATGAATCATGGTACTGAAGAAACTGAGACTGTCAGTATAATCAATGACTTCGTAGTGAGGGAAGGAAGTGAATGCAATAGAAGTGAGGACAGAGGGTTGCTCGACTTACCAACATGACAATATCCTTCACAAAGCAAACAATATATACACAATTGCCAATACACTCAGCAAATATAGAGAACAAAGACTTACACAAACTATGGTGACAAGAGCATGATACTACATACATACCACTGTCTTCCCTCATATCCCCCCGCTCCTCTCTCTCTCTCTCTCTCTCTCTCTCTCTCTCTCTCTCTCCTTGCCATCCTTCCACAAAAAAAAAAAAAAGCGATAGAGCACTGTGGTAGAGAGAGAGAGAGAGAGAGAGAGAGAGAGAGAGAGAGAGAGAGAGAGAGAGAGAAAAACTAAGGTCGCGGAAGTCACTAATGATGGTAATGACACACAAATTGATCTTAACCACTTGATTATTGCGTGCATGTATTTGTGAGTGTGCGTGCGTGTATGCGAGTGCTTGGGAAGGTGAAAAGAGTGACTCATATATTCTCTCTCTCTCTCTCTCTCTCTCTCTCTCTCTCTACAACAGTGCTCAAACATATGTACGTACCTGTCTGTATTTTACATATGACACCAGCATCTCACCTGTTGTACTGTACCTGTGCATACCTCACCTTTGCTTTATGTCCCTTTAAGTCGCCCCTTTTATGCAGCGTGTCACCTTTGTAAAGCAACCCAAGAATGTAAAGAAGTAAAGGGCGGGTGAATATTCTTTTCTTTCAGGGGGGCTTTGGTTCACGATTGTATACATTGCTTATGAATAAAATGAAATGGTATGTTGCTTTTAAGTTTTTTTTATTTTTATTTTTTTTTTCGTTTCTTGTTCATTTCTTTAGCATGTCAGGTGGGGAAATTACGTAGAGAATAAATGTTTCATGATACCTATTTGCTTATTGAGGCTTGAACGAGATGAGATGAAATGACATGTTGGTGTGAGTTTAATTGATATTTTTCGCTTTGTTTCTCCTCCTTTAGCAGGTCAGGTGGGGAAAATACATAGAGAAAAACTACTTAATTATATATATTTGCTTATTGAGGTTTGAACTGTGCCACCAACACGCCTTTCAATGTCTTTATCATATCAGTTCGTGCAATGTGAGTGAGTGAAGAAAAAAGGGAATACAGGGTCAGAGTTCTCATTTCTTAACGTTATAGTGTCAGAAAATAACGTTTAACTTACTATTTATCGCCTTTTATACCTAGCCTTGGTACGTAAAAATGCGAGAATAACGCGGGGAAAAGTCGGTATTTCACATGTTCATTGTTATGCTGCCAGGAAATAACGTGTATATTCATATCATTGTCTGTATAAAATGCGCATGGAAAAAAAAAAAAAAGGGGAGAGAGGCAGAAATAGATAGTTATCATTTCCAGCCTTACGGTATCTGAATATAACATCCACGCTGCTATTCTCGTACACAGAATGCAAGTGGAAATGAATGAAAAATAAAGTAAAGCTCATTCTCGCATTCAACGTTACGGTATCAGAAAAAAAGGCTCGCACATTTATATTCTCACCGGTGGAAAAATTAGTAAAGGTAGTCAGCTGCTCTCATTTCCAGCGTTATGGCGTCAGAGAACAACGCCAACATTTCTGACATTTCCACTGATAAAAATAATACGTGAATAAATAAATAAAATAAATGAATGAATAAATAAAAAAAAGGTAATTCATTTTTAGCGTTGTTGAATCAGGAAAAACATCCAATTTTCTACACTTCCCCGTGAAATAAAAACAATACTACGAGTAATAATAATAATAACAATTTATACACCTTCCATTAAATAAACAATAATAATAACGATAATAATAAAAAAAGTAATCGTTCTTTTTCACCGTCATGGCATTCAGTAATAAAATTTTTCTTTCTTTATCTTGCATTCTTACCACCAAAAAAATAACGTACTAATATATTTTCAACATTACAACACCAAAGAATAACTCCTTCGTGTTCACCTCTCACAAACTTTCCCCGCCGGACTTGACAACACCCTCTCCCAACATGGCGGAGGCCGAGTTGAGAGTATTTCTTTAATCAGTTCTCATCATCTAAAGATTTGCTCCAATTAGTTCATGTGGAGCGGAATGCTGCTGCTCCACCTGCTATCGGTGCATCGGCGTGTGTGGTGGTGGCGTGCGGCTTGAGCTTCCTCCCCCTCCTCCCTCCACCGCCTCGCTGCACTCCACTACACACTGTCTTTTCCACTCTTTCCTCTCCCTTCTTGTAATGTCTCGCTCCTTCTTGCATCTTCGTAGACACAACTTTCAGTGTATTGCATCTTCTATTTCTTCCTCCTTTTCCCTCTTCGTTCCTAATTTCCTCTCCTAACTGCCTTTTCACTTTCCTCTCCCTTGTTGTAATGTCTTGCTCTTTCCTGTAATTTGTAAACACAACTTAAGTACATTACATCTTCTTTTTCTTTCTCTCTCTCTCTCCTCTTATCTTTCTTCGTTTGTAATTTTCACTGCGGACTGTCTTTCTATCCTTTCCTTTCTCCTTTCTAAAGTTTCACTCTTCCCTTTTCTTGAACACAATTACATAACATTGCCTCTTCCTTTTCCTCTCTTCCTAATTTCTGAATATGCAACAGTCTATTCTCTCTCTCTCTCTCTCTCTCTCTCTCTCTCTCTCTTTCATGACGCCATTGAAGTATATTTCCACTGCATCACGCCACGCCCAATTAATGCTGTTTTTATCTTCTCTTGCGCCTGTTTGTGCAACTTATGTTAATTTGAATTATTCGCTTTGCCATTCTCATAAGAAGTAAATTTGCTTAGGAGTTTATAATCTTATTCGCGGCGCCGTGCAAGAATTCTACTGTGTACCTTGACGGAGTGTGAATATGTGGGCACAACACAGCACGGCGGCACGGCACGGCACGGCACGGCATGGCAAGGGAAGGGAAGGGAAGGTAAGGCAAGACATAGCACGGCAACGCAAAGCTATTATCTAACTCACTTCTTTTATCTTTACCTTGTTTTCTGAATGCCAAGAGAGGGCGTGTAGGAATAATGTAAGTAATAGTGGTAGTAGTAGTAGTAAAGGTGGTGGTGGTGGTGGTGGTGGTGGTGGTGGTGGTGGTGGTGGTGGTAAGAAGCAGGGAAGCATATTCAACTATCGTCCCAGCAAGAGGTCTGAGGGAGGAGAGGAAAATGTTGCCTGCGCTCCGTAATATCACAAATGCCAACACTTTAACAATATACGAGAACCAAGGCCACAGGTGAGTCAGTCCGCCGCCCAGGTGTCCACACACACACACACACACACACACACACACACACACACACACACACACACACACACACACACAGAGAGAGAGAGAGAGAGAGAGAGAGAGAGAGAGAGAGAGAGAGAGAGAGAGAGAGAGAGAGAGAGAGAGAGAGAGAGAGAGAGAGAGAGAGAGAGTCGGATAAATGGACAAGGGGAGATGGAAGCGAGGCGAAGGACAAACATTGGCAGGTGGAAGGCGAGGCTGTGGACACACACACACACACACACACACACACACACACACACACACACACACACACACACACACACACACACACACACACACACACACACTCTAGAGGTGAAGGAAATTCCACTCATCTTTCTTTATAAGATGACTCATAACACCTCCTCTGTATTACTAAAAGAAGAGGAGGAGGAGGAGGAGGAGGAGGAGGAGGAGGAGGCATGCCCAGAGAGGGTGTTGCCGCTTACCTTAGATATTCATCGATAAGGGAAATGAGAAAAGAAAGACTAAATAAGCAAGGAAAGGAGAGAAAAAAAAGGGAAAAGCGACAAAACTGGAAGGAATGACCAAATACTGTCTATAGATGACAACAACAACAACAAACACAGAAAAGTAAAACTCATGAAAATAAACGACAATATCAACCAAATGTAATAATAAATAACCGCGAGAGAGAGAGAGAGAGAGAGAGAGAGAGAGAGAGAGAGAGAGAGAGAGAGAGAGAGAGAGAGAGAGAGAGAGAGAGAGAGAGAGAGAATACTACT
>NC_059304.1:10651392-10658892 GCF_017591435.1 Portunus trituberculatus | reverse complement strand
CTCTTCTTCCTTCTCCAAAGTATCGCAGTACCTCTTCTGTATCCCTTAATCACCGTCACTTCTCCCTCTTATCCTCCTAAATTTCAACGTTGGAAAAAGGAAGGAGGGAGAAAAGCAGAGAAAAGCAGAGGAGAAAAGGAAGAACAGGAGGAGGAGGAGGAGGAGGAGGAGGAGGAGGAGGAAAAGTTAAATTGTTGTTCTTGTTATTATTGCTTGCGGTGGTGATGGTGGTGGTGGTGGAGGTGATGGTGGTGATGATGACAGGTGTGGTTGTTGCCGGGCAGGGGCCGTAGTGGTGATGCTCGTGCCGACACACATCAAAAAATAAATAAAAATAAATAAATAAATAAATAATAAAAATAAATATATATAAGGAGAGACGGTCGTGGAGGTGGCCATCTTGTAGCGGCCAAGGGAGGTCTCAGCGAGGCCAACATCGTGACTATAGCTCTCCAAGCGTTCTTAGAGGCGAGACTCCTGCCCCGCCACTGTGCCTGGACGCCCCTGCCGTCCTACTCGCACTGCGCCGCCTGGCCATCGCACACCGATACTCTGGCCAAATTGTGAGGTGGGCGGCAGGGTGATGGAGACGTCAGGGCGGCGCTCATCACGGCCTTTCCGCGGCCAGGGAGAGGTTGTGTGGTGGTGGTGGTGGTGGTGGTGGTAGTTGCTCGCCCGCCGCTCGTTTTCTGTTGGGTTGCGTCAAGCGTCCAGCGGCGGCACCTGCGGGTACTGCTAGGGATTGCCGGCGCCTCTTTTTAATGTCATGGTTTAATATCGCCAGATAATGCTGTAACTGCCGGTTCATTTGCATGGTAAATTCTGCGTTAGGCGAGCGAGCACAAAAAGGTGCAGTAATACAGGAACGGGAGGCACCGGTGCGACGCGGCCGCTGCCAAATGGCCGGCACGATTGTACGGCGTGCGGCAATTAGCGCGGCCAGGTGTCCCTTCCCTCCCCACCGCCCCTACAACACTCAACTCATTACCTCCAATACACACTCTCTCTCTCTCTCTCTCTCTCTCTCTCTCTCACAGCGACTGGAATATTAACAACGTTCCCAGACGCCTCTTTCTCTCTCTTGCCTCCGTTTCTCCTCTCGCTCTGCCTCCTCTTCCTCCACCTCTCGTCCTGTACTCCGCCGCTCCTCCTCGCGCTCTCATCCCCACTCCTTGCCGCGGCACCACTGGAAAAAGTCGAAACAATCGCGCTTGACTTGAGGCTTCTGTGCTCTGGAGGTTCGCCCGCGGGCAGTGTCGGGGTTGCCAAGGCTTGGTTTTCTGCCGACATTCCTCGTGGCCGTCCAGCGACGGCGACCTCGCTTTGCTGCCTCGAGACGCGATGCCACGACCGCCCCGACAACGACAAAGTGGTGAAACGGCGCGAGGACTCAAGCTAATAATGAAATATATAGGATGTTTGCATTGGCCGGCTGCAGGTTGAGAAAGGCGCGCTGATGCTGCTGTTGCTGCTGCTTCCAGATGCTACTAAGGGTCGAAATGACGAGGTGCAGGCCGCGTTGACTCGCCCTTAACGTCCAGACAAACCAACTTTGTGCGACAAACAGACAGGTAAACTTGACCTCCCCATCTAGACCGTGTGCGATTACATTCATATTAATTATTCCAGTTCCTGCTCCTTGCCCTCCACCCCCGCCGGCGCCAATACTGGCCGCCCTTCCCCGCGGCGCAGCCATGCTGCTCCGCCGCTCCAGAGATCACCGCCCGCATTCGAATAAGTTCCTCGAACAAAAAACAGACGAATCCAGAGCCAGCGGCCGGGCCTGGACGCGGCGGCAAGTCTCCCAGGAGGCGGGAAGACAAGGGCGAGTTTTCTGAAGGAGCAGCAAGAGTACTCCGCCTTAGTGGTCGCCGCCTCGCTCGTCGCCGTCGCCTCCTACTATTCTACACTTCTCCTTTATTGAATTTTTTTCTTTGTGTTCTGCTTTCTTTCATTAACTTTATTTCTTCCAGAGGCATTTAGACTCGCCACGCCACTGACACCCTCGTCTCCTCCTCAGCTTCCTTCCTTATGTGCTGTGCTACGCGGCGTCTCCCCCTGCCGCCACGGGCATGGAGCAGGGCGGGGCGGAGAGGGATAGGCAGTACCCAGTGTGTCGCGCGGGGCGAGGCAGCTCCCCAGGGCGGCGAGGAGGCCAATCTGGGGATTAGTCGTCAGCAGGCGAGGAATGTGTTGCGAGTTTTGTGAGGTTTGCGATGTGATCAAGCAATTATCTTGTACAAAGTTACATAAAAAATCAATTGCGCGGTTGTTATTGGGCGAAATCGGCTTTGAATCGAGTGGGCATCATGAGGCGTCTTGTCGAACACGCATCATGTCCAAGGCTTCTTGTCTGACTCGCCCAGCACCAGGCGGCCTCGTGTCGCGACACCTGGTTATCAGCTCAACTCTGCCTCGCCCAAACTTGCTGCCAAAGCCAACGTAGGTAACACTAAGACGACTTAGGAAGACTTCTGTACTGTGCGCTCAAACAAGCAGTGTGGAGTGAGGGGGGGAAGGGAGGAAAGGGAGGGGGATTTGAAAGGAGTAAGAAGGGGCTGGAGGGAGAAGAGGTCTAGTGGTCCCACAAGGAAGCAGCTGGTCTCTCTTGTCCAGAGATGTGGTCGCCTGCTTGTCTTAAATTACAAAATGGTGGCTTTCTTGGTGCACCGAGGCAGGGAGGGATAGGAGGGAGCAAGGGTCGGAGAGCTGGAGAGGAGGTTGAGATGGAGAAGAGATAGAGGCAAGAATGCAAATTAAGAGAAAATATGATATCACAGCGAAGGGGGAATGGGAAACTGAAGCAAAACCTAAAATAAGAGAGACGGTTGATCATTAGCGGACTTTTATCGTGGTCCTAACGCGAGGCAGTGCGGGGGAATGGGGACTTGAAGAGGAACTAAACTTTCTTGAACGAGACGAAACATGAGAGGGGAGAGTGGAAGGAAAATTTGAAGAGAAACAGATAAGACTTGAATATTTTCATGACAAACGAGATGAGAGAGAGAGAGAGAGAGAGAGAGAGAGAGAGAGAGAGAGAGAGAGAGAGAGAGAGAGAGAGAGAGAGAGAGAGAGAGAGAGAGAGAGAGAGAGAGAGAGAGAGAGAGCATAGCATAGTCTCTCAATAAACAACAATTACACCCTCTCCTCGGCCCTCACTGATTTAATTACTCTTCCCTGGAGACGAAACAGCGACCAACCCTCACCTGCGCCTCCCACGAATTATTACTGCAGAATCCCTCCTTCCTTCCCTCACACACACACACACACACACACACACCCCTCCTTCCTTCCTTTATTCCCTCATATTTCCTCGCATTCACTCCTGCACACCTTTACTTTTCCTTGCTCTCTACATCACCTCACCACCACCACCACCACCACCACCAACCTCACTCCTCTTACCAGCCCCAATAATTTAATATCAAAAGTTAAAGGTGTTCTTACTCCATATACATATTCCTCCTCCTCCTCTCCTCCTCCTCTTCCTCCTCCTCCTCCTTCTCTTATTCCTATTCCTTTCCTTTACCTTATTTTTACGTAAAGGAATTTGCTACACCACCACCACCACCACCACCACCATGGAAACGCGACACAAACAAACTGTTACCACCACGACTACAACCATCACAACTAACACACACACACACAGATATACAGACATACACAACCCCCACCACCACTTTCACCACTACCACCACCACCATCACCACCAAGTCCTCACCCACAAACACACACACACATCTACATCTACACATCTTCAGCCACAATTATCATAAAAAGTATATTACACCACCCTTCAACCACCATCACCACTATCACCACCACCACTATCAACATTACCATCTGAAGAATGTCTCCCCATTTCCACGTAACCCATTTCTCTCCCACGCTCCCCTCTCCCATAGTCCCCCATCCAGAGAAGCCATTAAAATACAAGTAAATATATTAGTTAGGTAGGATTAGGAATAAGGATTTGAAAACTATTCCTTAATCCTTCCCTGAGCGTGAAATTTGGAGTCAGGACGTGAGAGAGAGAGAGAGAGAGAGAGAGAGAGAGAGAGAGAGAGAGAGAGAGAGAGAGAGAGAGAAATATACTCAAACTGTAGCACTCACTCACTGCATCCCTCACTCACTCTCTCTCTCACACACACGTAAAACTTTAATGCTACATCCAGCCAAAAATATACAAAAATCATTATATATTCTAGGGTGACGCCTCTTTCTCTCACCTGCTGCCCTTCACCCTACCCTCAACCCACCTGGTCCGTCAGCCCACTCACTGCCAGCCTACCTCTGCGTCACTCCCACCTGTCCTGAAGGTCTCACCAGCCCACCTATCGCGTCAGAAAGCCATCATCTCGTCCGCCCCCCGTCAGCCCACCGCCGCCGCCCTCAGCCGCCCCAGTTCACCCCGCAGCGCCACCTCAGCCCCTCGCGCGCCGCCACACTCGCCCATTATGTATTCACCATCAATATTCATCAATTCGTCCACGCCAATTACTCAGCACGCTTTGTGGCAGGCTGAGAGAGAGAGAGAGAGAGAGAGAGAGAGAGAGAGAGAGAGAGAGAGAGTTATCATGACATACTGTACACAACCCACCAACTATGCAGTGATGAAATTGGTTACGTAAATTGACGAGGAAGATAAAAACAGAGGAGAAAATGTCACTAAAGCACACTAATAAAAGACGATGTAATACAAGGAAGGGAGAGAATGGGAGGGAGAGGGATGGGGAGGGAGAGAAGAGGGTGAGGGGTGGGGGGCGGTTGACGGAGGGATGAAAGGAAAGATGAAGGGAAGAGAGGAGTAAGGGAGGGGTGGTTACTGACTGCGTATCACTCTCCTACGAGCAGCTGTCACTGTCCCCCCACCCCATCTCTCTCTCTCTCTCTCTCTAACCAGCCATCCTTCTCATCTTCACTTTTCGCTTTATATATTTACTTTTTTATGCTAAATCTGGTTCTGGTTCTTCTTCTTATCTGTCCTCGCCTTCTCAAATTCCTTCTCTTTCTCTTCTTTTCGTTACAATTTCTCAACACTGCTGGGTGGCTCTCCTCTTCCTCCTCCTCCTCCTCCTTCTCCTTCTTCTTCTCTACCTACTCCATTTTCTTTCTTTTTTTTCATTTTTATATCCTGGTCAGACTCACAGCATAATTCTCTCTCTCTCTCTCTCTCTCTCTCTTTTTTCTTCTACTCTTCTCGTGTGTTGCTTACGAGTATTTTGCACCACTACCACCACCACTCCTACCAGCACCACCACCACCACCACCACTAACATCTCGGTTGTTCCTTACTTTGCACCACTATCACGACTCCTACCACTAACACCACCATCATCACCACCACTACCAACAACAATAACATCATCTCATTTTTTACTTTTCTCTTGTGTGTTCCTTACTTTGCACCACCACCACCACCACTCTTACCACTACCACCACCACCACCACCGCCGCCGTCGCTCCCTAAGGCCGCCACTGCTTCTTTGCGAACTTGACCAAGGACTGAAATCGTTTAAAAGTCCCCGAGTGACCGATTGTGGCGCGGCTCCCGGTGCTTCCGTCGCTGCCAAGTTGGGCGGACCTGCCTTTCAGTGCGGTAATAAGGAGGCCAAAGAAATCCATCGCTGGTGGCAACACTTTCAAAACTTAGAGGGAGAGAGAGAGAGAGAGAGAGAGAGAGCGGAGTAGGAGTAGGAGTGGGAGGGGTACAGGAGAGGTTGTGAGGTTGAAAAAAAGGGAAAAGTATTAAATATATAATGAAAAAAAGGACTTTATTGGAAGGAAGGAGGTGGGTGAAGGACATAACTTGTGGTTTATGAAGGGCACAATACTGTCCTGAGGCGGTAAAAAGGACGGGGAGGAGAGGAGAGGGAAAAGTTTGGCTGTGGGAGTTGATGTTTGTGATGAACGATGCTGGGAATGCTGTTATTATTATATTTTGTTGATGGTGTGTGTGTGTGTGTGTGTGTGTGTGTGTGTGTGTGTGTGTGTGTGTGGGTGGGTGCGCGCCTATCTGTCCGCGGTAATATATACACTACCACCAACAAATATAATACACAACTAACAACGGACTCCAATCATTAGCAAATTAAATTGAAACCAAACCAAAATAACTCACGGATTCAGCTGACAGAGGGAAAAATAAAGCAAGAGATAGAGTGGCGGACTTATAATTAAAGCAAGAGGAATGAGACTCGTTCCCGTGATGACCGCAACCACCACCGCCACTACCAGCCCCTCCCCTCCACACCCCCAACCACAATCATTACGTAAACAAACAACTTCTGCTGCATGACAACGGAAGAAGTTGAACACTCACTCACCGCATTCCACTCCACGCATTTATTTAAACCACCCATCATCTTGTCTTCCTTCGCTCTCTTCTTCCTTTTCTCTTTTTTTTTTCCATTTATGCTTCCTATCTTTTGTTCTTCTTTTCCATGTGTTTTTTTATCTCCCATGTTACCTTTCACCCTCCTCCCTCCTTCCCTCACTTTCTTGCCCATTTTCTTCTTTTTTTTCTCCCTTTTCCATTCCTCTTCTACAACAAACGCAAATCGCTCTCTTCCCATCCTTCTCTTCCACAATCCTGACCCTAATATCTTCTTTCACATGTTTCTCTTCCTATTCTTTTCTTTTTTCCTTCTGTTTTTACATTCACCCTTTCCTTACCTATTCCTTCCGTTCTCTTCTTTCTTTCCCTCCTACATTCACATATTCATTCCAACAACCTTTATTTATAGCCTCATCTTCCTCTACCTTTCTTCTTCTTCCTCTTCATCCATTCCTCTATACCTTCCTTACCCATTCCCCCACCAAAACCCAACGAAAACCCTACTATTTCTTGCATCAACTCCTTCCTGTCCCCCTTCCTTCGACTAAACCTAAAAATCTGAGATCTCCACAACACAACACAGCTAAACAGGACCTCGGGGTGTCACTCACTGCCCCGGCGAGTGTATCTCTGCGCCCTGAGACAGTAATGGCACCAAGAGCGGGGGACAATAGTGGCGGGCTGCGGTAATTACTCCTCTGACCCCTGCATCACGCCCTCAGTCCGGGAGAAACAACACAACGCTAATTAATGAAGCAGCAGAGGCCAGGCGAGGCGAGGGAAGGTGAGGGGAATGGACGGGAGGAGAGGTGGGAAAGGACAGGGGAGAATGGAGGTAATGGTGGCAGTGATGTAGCTGTGTATGAAGGAAGTTTTTATTTTTCTGTGTTTATGTTAGAGCTGTTCTGGCCTAGTGCTACAATAACATGGAGGGAAAAAAGCTTACTAGCAAAAACATGAGAAATATAGCTTGCTAATAAATAATATGGATAAAAAGACGACTAGAAACAATAATAAAAAGAAAAATAAGAAGCTTGTAATAAAAATATGTAGAAAAAAAAATGCCTACAAACATAAATATGGCGAATAAAGACACCTCACTAACCAAAAAGACAAAGAAAAGAGGCCTAAAAAGAAATAGTCAAATAAAAAAGTAGAAA